>NC_134396.1:24588588-24904114 GCF_035582795.1 Mycteria americana | reverse complement strand
TTTCACCTGTGTGCTTCTCTCATCTCTAGCGAGAATCTGAGAGGAAAACCTGTTAGTTCCTCCAAGATCAGCAGTAAGGATTGCTGTTCATTGATCTGAAGCACGGTTGGCGCTATAGACCCAAAGTGTTTTTTATAATTCGAGGTTTTTTCCGTTAATGAAAAACTAAGGTGATTCTTACTCAAATTGGGAATGTCTCCATTCTTGTTCAGCTGAGTTAAGTATTTAAAACATCTTTAACAATCAGAATATAAAAGTTGCCAAAAGTTAATTCTCAGCAAGAAATTACTTCTGTGGAGTAATGTTATGCCTGCAACACACATATATATTTCAACTTGTTAAAAATAGGCTGTATAAAATTGAAGTCAAATGGTAGATTTCTAAATTTATTAACAAATGTGCCACATGTTCTCACAACTGAAAGCATACCGTACTGATACTTATTCTTAATTTGGCAAGTTAGGTCCTGGCACAGTATGAATTTTAAAAAGAAATTCAGCAGGTTTCAAGGCACTTTTTGACATATCATGACAATATCTGATCCTTAAGTCATTCTCTTCACTTTCTTCCCCACTTGTAAACTGATTGTGAACTTTAATGAAATAGTTTGTTACTTTGTTATGAACTTTCCCAGCAGGATAATTACAAATGTCACTATGCAAGTACAAGGGTCTTCTTTAGAAGAAATGAGATTTCTTTTCTGTCAGCTATTGAGGAAAAAAGATGCTTGAAATGTGTAAAAGTAAGTTATAGTTTGCTTTCATAGATATGGAGGGAATATATATACACACACATGTATACATACACATATCCATAAATATGTGTGCATTTGTATATATCCTCCTATATATTTCTTTTCAGGCACAACATAAAGAGCTTAGTGAACACATAGCAGCAAAAAATCCGTAACTGGGAGGATGCATTTTTATGAGCAGCTTCTGTAATTCACTTAATGGCCCAATACAAAGTGCCACAAATCTTAGGTCCAGACAAGATGATAGGCCCTGGAGGTTCACATTATCGGAGTGAAGCTCAACTTTAAAATAAACATCCTAACCTTTTTCTTTTCTCCTCATGTTGCCTAATTTTCCGTGGGTCACTCCATTCCTTTCATTCCCCCAGAGGCCCCCAGAGCTGTCCCTATGCCACTACCAGATCTGGGAAGCTGGCAGGGAGTTACTACATCCTTGTACATTCACAAAAGACTCAGAATTTCCATGCCCCAAATGTCAGTGAGATAATCTACTCAGTGTTACTACCGTGTTTTTTCCCTGGAGGTTTACAGAAAGAGCGTACCAAAATGTAAAAAAGTAAAAGGACTACGTGGTACAAGCTGATGTGAATACCATGGGAGGAACTGTTAGGGTGGTGCTGGCATTTGAATTTTGAGATTATCTGAATCTAAAGAAGGGTAGCAATTTGCAACTCCCTCTAACTCCTGACATAAAGATAACAAAATGAAAACAGTCACACAACTGTTTCGAAGGGTTTGCCACCACTGGGAGTTACTTTGTAGCACAAAGATATATGAGCCATCAACGTGATCCTAGGATGGTTCCAAACAACGGCACTGGTTTTTGGCATTGCAGACCCTTGTAGTGCTAAGGCCACGTTACCTCTGGTATTTGGGCTAGCTGTAAAGAATCTCTACTGTGGGGTAGACTATAGATACTATAATCTACTATGAAGGTAGTACACCTTCCTAAGCAGATCTGTGCCCTCCAAAATCCTTTGAAATCTTGAGTGTATGATTTTGTTTACCTTCTTTCTTTAGGATGTGGGTAACAGCCATAGTTCACCCATCAGTTCTCCTTAGCTCACTGCTTTTATTTCTATTCTGGTTCATTAGATTACCTGTGTACAATTCACCCAGTCTTCTAAACATCCTTTGTTAACCCTTGAGTCTTCTGAGCTGTAAACTCAAGATTTTTAGAATTTGGACTGCCCGGAGGCAAATGTTCATTCAAATTAATGGTCTTCCTCATAATATTTCATTTTTTTCCCTCCTTCTGCTTACCCCACTGGACGGCCTTTCTATTTTAACAGAAGCCCAGGATTCACAGATACATGATTCCAGAACTGGAAAATCTGAAGGGCTATCCCAGTTGCCTTAACTCATTTCCATTGCACAATAAAGTAGCTGAAAGTGACTACATCTCAGTATTCTAGGAATATTGACACAGCAGCTTTCTAAATACAGCATGTTGGTATGGCATTAGTTATAAAATGAATGATGTAATTTCAAAACTGCTGAGTCAGAGAATAGTAACGTTGGGGGAATTTTTCCTTGTTTCTTACATTTAAGGAGGAATCATTTGATTTTCCATTCTGGTCTCTTTTCTGTTTTCCACTGGCAGAATCTAACCCAATGATCCACAAATCAAGCTGCAAATTGCTGCTGAATGTAGGTTAAAGAGCCCAAGGACAGGATTCATCTCATCTAGCTGTATACGTCTACTGTGTAGACATACATGTCTGAGCTACTCTCCTAAACTCCCTTTTCAATTAGTGAAGTTCTCTTCAGTTAGAGGTGCCTTCATAGGCACTTTTCAGGCTTGATTGATCTGGCTTATTTTAGACATCTACTCTCAGATGAGATTAATCATGTGCTGGACACCACCGGCTATTTTGATTAGATTGTCATAATTAGACAGGAAATCCACAGTGACTAACTCAGATTAAACATCTCCATCTAGTCAGATGATTCACATTCCGAGAAATGCAGAATAAGCTGTTCAGGTATTTTTTTGTCCACCTTGTTTCTTTCTTAAGCTTCTTGCTACAAACATCTTTTCTCTTTCATAGTTCTTCCATGTCAGATATTGTCTTGTAGGCATGTTTGCTGAAGACAGCTGACCACTTAAACCTCTGAATTGACTGAATTCTTCAGACTACACATTTTTTTTATTTCTGATATATGCAGACATTTGTCAGATTGTGTTGTCCAGGTAATTGTTTATTTCAGTGAGTTTTCTGTGTATATTTTTGGTAAATTCTTTGAAATTGTCAGTGAGTCTAAACATACATATCCATCTTTTCTGACAATGTTAATGCTGACAATGTTCAGAAGTGTTAGAGGGCAGAAGAAATAGTTACTATTTTTAAGCAAATGAAGAAAATTTGGTTTTAGAGGAGTAGCTAAAATAAACCCTAGAGATGTTTTGGGAAATTTCATAGTGGTTCATCTGTTACTACTGTTATCTTGCGTTAAGAAAGGCAAAGACTTTCTGCATGGCAATATGACAACATGAGCTTGACATTATGTCTAACTTGAAAGTTTGATAGATGGGCTATTCAGGTAAATCTGTATATCTAGAATGTAAGAAAATGCTTCTGATTCAGAGGAAATTGGACAAGCTGGAGAAGCAAGCAGACAGGAATGACACATGGAGAGAAAAGAACAAAAAAAGAGATATATTATGTTTAGGGTTCATATATTTGACACACGGACTTTGCCTTGAATAAAGGATATGCTTTTTATTCAATATTCAGGTCTAAAGGTTTGTGGATCAGGTGAGAAATCAATTTTCTTTTTCTTCCTTACACCATGTTAAATATGAACTACTATAAGTGCTTCAACAAAAACACCAACTGAATGAGTGCAAGTAGATAAAATAACAAAAGATTTTACATTCTAAACTCTGTTTAGCATATGAATATCTTAAGAATGGCTGTGTTACAATTCTCAGCCTGGAATACCTGAATGTATACATGTACATGCATATGCTGGCTATTGTAGAGAGAATTAAGAAGAGTAAGGACACTTACTCTAGGTGTTCTGCCTAGTATAGTAATTCTTAGGCAGAAGTCCAAACATGCAGTTTAGTCAGTCTCACAACTCTTCTCTGAAGGTTTGGCTATAAAACCGGCTGTAATACAGCTTCAAACACTGTCATTATCTTTATTGACCTAAAATACAGCACATAACTCCTTGGATTTTTGAAACACATTTTAATTTACTTTATTGCTGACCCAGACTTTTAATAAGTCAGTCTAAATGCCCATTTTCAATTTCTGCTAGTGCAATTGCTGTGATTTCACAGAGAGACATGGTATCTTTAAGTCTTATAAATGCACAGATTTATGGAAATCTGGTCCATTGTAAGTGAAATTAAAATAGTGCTTGCTCCTGTGCTAGTTGCAGCCCATGGGAATTCAAACTTCAAACTCATTGTGACCTGCCCGTAAAAGCCTGTCTTGATGTTTTAAATAGGGAGGGTGGGATCACGTTACCCAAATTGTCTCAGTTATCCTGCTGGTTTAAACTGATAACAGTAACTAAATCTGATAACAGCAGATTTGTATATTCCTGGGCCAAATCCTGATGATTTTACTTGATTTATTTGTGTTCAAGTGAAACCCTGCGGAAATTAATGTGAATTTGGCTAGATAGTGATTGGACTAGGTGGAGCAAGTGGCTGAACCAACATCTTTCAAGAATTTAGTGGGTTTGTTCAGTTGGTTTTTGTATATGTAGAAGAAAAAGATATCAACATACTCTTTTCCTTCACATACTGCTTGGTTTTTCCTGTAGTGTTATGAAGGTCAATGTCACATAAACACCTCTTGCCCCTCCAGTGACACAATAGCTAACTCTTTGTCATGAGTGAAACAAGCAATAGCTCTTTGAAGTGCTCAGGTTGCTTCTCATTTAGAATTATGTGAGGGGATACGACAGCAGAGCATGTGTCTTCTCTTCATCTTCATCATGCCAAGTTTGCTTTCAAGTACCATGCATTATTCCTCAGAAAGATATCAGAGTACATTTAAAACAGTTCCATTAGTGTCAGAATGAATTACTATGCAATGCTCTGATTTCCACCATTGGATGCCTGTGCTCAAAATTGTGAAAGAAGTGATGATGCCATTACACTTCCTCATCCCATTCTCCTTTCCTTTCATCACCTCTTATTTTCAGTACGTTTTTGGTCATTTCATTTTAGGATTTCTCACATGGATTTTAACTGACTCCTTAACTTGCAGGTGGTGAGAGGGACCAGTTCAGGAGCTCATTAGGGGGGAATCTACTGTCACTGGAAGTTTGTGGCAAACCTCCTGATGCCTTCCCTGCACACGGATGATAATGAGAAATGAGGGGCCATGCACCGCTCATATTTCCTTACTTCTTATCACCAGTGAGCATGAGCAAAGCAAGCTGGAAACCATACTGTGTGTTTCTGGTGGGCGGAGTACCATTTTATATTTTTCCTTTGGCTTTACTCTGAACACTGTTTTAAGAATATACATGACAACTGGTGGTAAACTAAGGATACACAACAATATCTTAAAAGAGTTTCCCTTTATTGAAACTGCTTGCCATCTCTATGTCAGACAGATTCACAGGGCAGTAGGGTGCCAAAAGAAAACATGTCTGAATGTCCAAATTGCTCCCGAAGCTCCACAGAGCATGGTGGGGGTGCTGCCACTGACCATGGAAACAGTGACTGCCCAGGGAATATGTTTTACCTGCACGTCCAACTAGAGAAAGATGGCGTGGTTGCAGCTCTTGCATCCTCACTTAGGCTGAGCTGAGGCTTTCTTGATGAAGCCACATGTTCACTGAAGTTAATGGCATTAACTAAATGGGGTTAAAGTTCTCCCTTTTTCATCTCTCAACACACCTGTGCAAGACCAGACACAGTTTAGTTCTTATTACTGAGAGCTTATTTTCTGGGAAATGACCAAGATACAGAGTAAAAAGAAACCTAAAACTGATACTCAGATTTTTTTTTAGACTTTTTTCCACAGGTTTCTTTAGCTTCAATTTCAATTTAGATGCTAATCTCATTTTTGCTTTTTGGGGGAGTGTGAATTGAAACCTGTGTGATTTGAAGCATAACATAAGGGCACACTTATATTAAGCTCCTATTATAGAGTGGATCATATCAACATAAACAGCAGCTATCAGGGTCTTAGGAAAGTGCTGCAGGAACATTTCACATGACACTTTAAAGAGAGTGTCTAGACAGGGGAACAGCCTGGTTTCTTTAGCCTGAGCTCCAGTAAGCTGCCACTGCAAAACAGAAAGAGAAAGCGGGGGGTGGGGGTGGAAAGAGTAAAAGCAAAACAAAGAAACCAAAATGAATGGAGTAAATGAGTTACTGTTCTAAAATGGAAGATAAAAGAGAAGAGCCTGCCAGATATAAGATAGTGTAAAATCTTACTTTTTAGGTAGATCAAAGTAAATCCCAATTAATTCCAGTGTTTTCTGCAAGTTCTTTTAGATTTGCACTAGTCTAAGTGACAGATGGAATTAGTCAGGCTTTACATCAGTTGCACTGAGAGCAGAATTGTCTTCGTATCACTGCAAGAAGGTGGGCTGTCTTTCAGTGCAAAGAATCCTCCTATTGATATTACGGGTTTTTTCCCTTTGTTTTTCCAGCTCCTCTCATACTAGTTTTAAATTTCCTTTATTCACACTCTTTCCTATTCTTCCCCAATTTATGTAAAAGAGGTTCTGAAACATGCTTAATTACCAGTTTCCACTCCTACATTTTAGATTTATTTTTACAACCCTCCTACCTTTGCAGTAAGTCTTCTCAACACTGATCCCACTATACCAATATCTGCTGCCTCCTATCCCTTAGGCACTCATGCCATCTTACCAAACCCCATTTGTTCTTTTACTTGAACAACTATGCTATCCCACTACAACCAGCTGTAGTGCACGAGTTCTTCCCTTATACTGCTTTTACTGACTCCTTAAGGCACCTATTATCTCAGTTTTGTCAATAATTTTTTCAATATTTTGAAAAATTCAATATTTTGAAATATTCAATATTTTCAATATTTTTTTCCTTTGTAAGCGACCCTGTGCTGTCTTTCCAAGAGCATCTCAGAGTCACCACACTGTCTTTTTGGTCACATTTTCACCAGAGGTCACACTGCTGAGTGAAATACCATTTTCTGTCAGAAAACTCTCCCTATCCAGTAGAGATATCATGACACAAATGAAAAAATTGTCTTAAACTTTGCTCCCTATATCTTCCTATTAACCCTGTCTTACCTAAACCACACAACAGCTTGGTCATTTGGCAAGCGCCGCTAACAGATTGCCCATGAAAACCTAACATTATTTGTGAAGGGGTTTACACACAGCATGCACAAACCCTTTCAAGCAGAGTAGAAAACAACAAAGGTTCTGGATTCAAGGAAAGTGCTCTGGCCTGTACACCTCAGGTGCTGTTCCAATCTATGTAGAGGCCTAACACAAGGCTGATGCAAACATTAAAAGCCTCTGCAGCCCCTAAGAATGACTATTATTCCTACTTGGAAAGCATAACTTTGTAGCTACAGAATTGGACAGCGATTCAAAAGCAGGTTGCTCTTCACAGATATTCCATTGGCTCCCTCTTGGACAATGAACAAATCATTTTTCTTTTCTGTGCTTCAGTTTGCCTGTAAAATGGACACTGAATATTTCCATGGTTAGTCTTCCATATTTATGGCATGAATGGCTTGTGTACAGAGACTGCAGTAAGATTTAATCAGGCACATGCATTAGCACATAGGGGAAAAGCCTATTGTTCAACTTGAGAAAAAATGTATTTTCTTATGCAGAGTGTATGTTGTTTTATTCAAGGCATAAATACACACCATTTCAGTAACTATTCTGCCATTTCAGTCTACATCCATGCAATCACACCAACCGATAGAAAAGGAATTGCCACAGACTGCTTCTGTCCTCACTTTAACTGATCATAAATTGTATTTGGACCTTCTAAACCACTTTAACTTTCCATCTGCATGTGGTTTTAGCTATTTTTTCCTGGATAAAACTATTACACATTGTACAGTACTTATAGTTTTGAAAAAAGAACAAACACAACTACATTAAAAAGAAAAATACAGATATATTGGGTCTGGTAAGGCAGGGAAATTACTAACTCTTACTTTTGATAAGACCTGATCCCACTGAGTCCCTAGCAGTCCTTTGCATGTCCAAAGCTATGTGCACACAGCAAAATGAAGATGTGATGGTAGCAGGTGTCAGCATCCAGGTGTAACAAAAAGAGTGAAGATGAGATGGCATGTGCTTCGGCATGCGTTAGCAGGCAGGATTTGTACCCTGGCTCCATGAACTGTTTGAACGCTGCCTGTAGCTTTTCCAGGAGCTCATGCTTGTATGCTTCCACCGCTACTTGTCAACCAGAACACTCTGCAGAGACGCCTTCAGCAACGGCAAGAACCTGCCCAAAGAGCCAAATGCAGACCTGAAGGGATACAGAATTAACATAGGAAGACACAGTGGGTTTAGCACTTCATTATGCAGTCCGGTTAAAGGGAGGTTCAGAGAAAAGCTCCTTAGCTGCCAGGTTTCGCCTTTTAGATAACTGTGGGTATGTAACTGGGATTCCCCCTCCTTCATTCACTCTGAGCTGTGTTTCCACAGCATGGGGTGCTGGCACAGTGTTGTGGCATGTTGCAAACTGACAAGGTAACTGTGCTGTGTGCCCAGCTGAGTCCCAGGAATGTCTTAGTTCAATTCAATGAGTTCACACGAGTCATTTGCCTGGGCCTTGTAATGAACATATAGACATAAACTATACCACATAAATTGTGAAGTGAAGTCTTTTGAACTAGGAATGACTGGACAATAGGCTTTTTTCTCAGTAAAGTTTGTGCTTTTTTACAAATTCTTGGTTAACTATTTTTCCTGTGTGGGTTTTTTTTTTTTTTTTTTTGTCTGTACTTAGTTTTGGCTAAGAACAAATGGTAAAACAGACTCTTCTCATAGTAGTTTTGTCCTGACTGACTCCAAGGAGCACTGGAAAGATAATAAGGCCATTCATGTGAATTTTAAAACAAAGCCTTCGTCTGAAACAGATAACCCTATTTTGAAAAGCTGTCTAATCCAAACCAACAAACTTGAGGAAGACTCCATCAGCATGAGTAAGAATATCTACATAACTCCTGTAGAAGTCAAGAAAAGCACACACATTTTCGTCCAAGGAAAATCTTACTCTATTTAACCACATTTTAAGGATACATTCATGTATTCGTTGCTAAATGCTCAGGAACTGTAGGAAGCTCTGTCCCCTGGGATTTGCGTTGGCCCTGAAATGAATTTACATGGAAAAAATATTTATTGAGGAACAGGAAACCTCTTGGATGTTTGATTTAGACAAATGTTCCAGAAAGCAAGCATTTAATACGCATGTTCTTGATAGAAAAGGCTTTGGAAGAAACTGCGTATAGCTTCTAAAGGCCCTCATGTAGTTTTGGAAAACACAAGCAGGGCAGAGAATTGAGGAGAGTCCATGCTAACAGCACTTTCCAGAAATACCTTGACTCCAGAGGACACTAGCAGCCAAAATTGCTTCAAGCAACTGCATGTGAGGGAGAAGCTTTAGTGTATGGTATCACCCTCAATGCTGGACAGTCAATCAGCACAGCAGTAGCTTCTCAATTTTCCTGAAACACCCGTTACACAGGGGTGTGCTACTCACAGACCTGCTAACATCTTCTACTTTTTACTTCCCATTAAGAAACCTGCAACACCTACAAGTTCCCCTGCAGTCAGTTTCCCTAATGCCACTGTCAGAAAGGAACTTTTTGCAAAGGATTCTTGCCCCTTTATTAATTTTCTTCATCTCACTGTCCCATTTGTCATGTAGGAACAGAAAAGGCATTTAATTTTTTTCATATGTTTACTAGTGCTAATACAGCTGAAGCAATTAAAGCAAATTTTGGAGAACGACAGATCTTTCTAACTCTTTTAAACAAGAGGAAAGCCACAAACTCTTATTTTCTATATGACGTTATACAGATGGTATATATTAATTGCCTCATTCCTACTCCAGTCAAAAACCTCATCTATGCTAGAAGAATCATCTACGATTCAAAACAAGTATCAATAACAAGTTTTGCTGCACAACTTTTAGCAGCAAGCAAAGAGCAAAATAACCTCTGTTCAGTATGACCACACAAACATTTTCTACATGTGTTCAGCAGCAAGCAGAGCAATAGACTTATGGCTTGGTTTTGGGCACAGTTTTGATCCTGATCACATTAGGTTGTTCTTTCTGTTGTTTTTCAGGATGGTACCCACACTTAATTAGCTGTCTCCTTTAACAATAAGATGGAAGTTGCAGGACTGTCTCGTTACTTCAGTGACGTTCCCATTTGAGGACCTGTACTTTTATGAAATTGAACCTCATTAAATCAAAGGTCTTTTTCTACGTTACATTGTTACATATCCACTCCCTTCCCTGCAGGCACTTTCATTTGATGTTACTTTTATTCCATTTTAATGCACTGTGAGTGTCAGAGTAGTCCTGCCACCTGACAGTATTTTTGACAAAGTTCCATTTTATCATTTACAAATTCTTGGTGTATTAAAAACTCCAGTTGATTGAACATCCCAAAGGGAAGGAGGCAGGTAAAAGTGAAGAGGGTGAGAAGATGAGATATGGAAATCCTGCCACTCATGTTTATTTCACAGATTAATTATTGCAAGTAATTTGATTTCCAAGGCTTTATGAGGTCAGCTGTATTTGCTGCAATTTATTTAGAACATAACTGCCAGATTTCAAACAAGCACCAGCCCTGCCTAACATATTACTTCCAGCCTCAATTTTTTCTGTTTCACATGATAAATATTTTGGTGCAAAGTGCTGTATTTTATTTAAAATGATCTTTTTACAGAGGCTATTCTTGCTTGTTTTATCTGCCACTATTGCCCAAACACATCTTAAGTGGCTGTCCAAATAATTAGGCTGAGAATTACCACCCAGTTTTTAAGTATCACACAGTCGTAAAGTTCTTGAGGTTGGGAAGTACTACTACCTACTCCTGTCCCTTCACCATCTTTATGGTCCTTTGCTGGACTCTACCCAGCCTTTTGATGTCTCTCTTGTACTGGGGAGCCCAGCACAGGACCCAGCACTGCAGATGAGTACAGGGGAAGTATCATCTCCCTCAACCTGCTGGCAGTGCTCTCCCTCATGCAGCTCTCAATGCCCTTGGCCTTTTTTGCCACAAAAGCACATTGCTGGCTCATGGTAAACTTAGTGTCCACCAGGACCAGGCCCTTTTCTGCCACATTGCTTTCCGGCTGATCAACCCCCATCCTCTCCTGACGCGTGGGATTAATCTTGTCCAAATACAGGGCTTTGCATTTGCCTTTGTTAAACTTCATGAGGTTGCTGCTAGCCCATTTCTGCAGCTTGTCCAGGCTCCTCTGAGTGGCAACACACCCTCCTGGTCTATCAACCACTCCTCTCACACTTGTTGAAGAAGCATTCTGTTCCATCATCCAAGTCGTTAATGATGCTAAACAATATTGGCCCCAGATTTGATCCTGGTGTAACTTGTAACTTGCCACTAGTAACTTGCCTCTAGCTGAAGCTTGTGTCCTCATCACAACCATTTAAGCTTGGCCATTCAGCCAGTTTTCAATCCGCCTCACTGTCCATGTATCTAGCTCACATTTCATCAGTTTGTCAGTGAGAATGTTATGGGAGATGGAGTTGAAAGCCTTGCTAAAGATAAGGCAAACAACACCTGCTGCTCTCCCTTCATCCACCACGACAGTCAGTCACTATAAGCTTGGTCAGGCATGATTTCCCATTCACAAATCCCTGAAGACTACTCCAAATGACCTTCTTGTTCTTCATGTGTTTGGAAATGCTTTTGAAGAGGCTTCAGTCCATCACTTTCCATGAGATAAAGGTGTGGCTGACTGGCCTGTGTCTCCTGAGATCCTCCTTCTTGCCCTTCGGAAAGACAGGAGTGGCAATTGCTTTCTTCCAGTACTCAGGAACCTCCCTCAATTGCCACGGACTTTCAAAGCTGACCAAGATTGTTCTTGCAATGACATGGGTCAGCTCTCTCAGCACTTGTGGGTGCACTCCACCAGGCCCAGGGGCTTATGTATCTCCAGTTTGTTCAAATGTTCCTTAACTAGATGCTCCTTGCCCTGGGATTCCTGAAGGCAAGTCTTACCAGTAAAGACCAAGGTGAAGGCAGCAAAGGGTATTTTGGCCTTTTCCATGTCCTTTGTGATCAGATCCCCTGCCCCATTCAGCAACAGTCCCATGTTTTCCCTCAACTGCCTTCTGCTGCTTATGTGTCTGTAGAAACCTTTTTTGTTGCCCTTCCCATGTTTCACCAGATTTAACTCCAGAAGGGCTTTGGCTTTCCTAACCCCATACCTGCATGCTCATACAGTGTCTCTCTATTCTTCCTAGGTCACTTTTTCTCTGCTTCCACCTCTTGCACAGTTACCTTATGTCTGAGTTCAGTTAGAAGCTCCTTGTTGTGAGGTGTGCTTCCCCCGCCCCCTGCCCCCTGACCTTTATCTCCTGCAACCTGCTTAGGTGATAATCACCAGAGGAGATTGTAATGGATGCATCTGGTCACGATGGCTGCATGGGCTCAAAGTGCATTCAGGAGACAGATAACAACACAATAGCCCAGGGCTATTGTGCAATGCACCCACCGAAGAAACTAAAACCTGTGGTCAGCATGTAAATATGACTATGGGTCAATCATCTTATCCCCCATAAATAGTGAGCAGCCCAAGAGCCCTTTGAGCTCTCCTGCACAGCAGCGGGCTGCATGCCAGGATCTCCCCTTGAGCAGGGACGCCTCTCAAGGTTACTCCTCGAGGTTGAGAGATTCCTTGCCGCAACAGATCCTTGGTAAGTGACTAATAGCATGCTAAACTTTGAAACCTTAGCTAAGTGATATAAAGGATTGATTGAGCATATATAATCCTTTAGATATAAACCGTTGACCAAGTCTGGGACTAGGACTGGATCTAGCCGCACCTAGACTCCTCTCTGAGAAGGAGTTTAGAAAGGAAGGGGATCTTTTTCCAAACCTCATGACTCAATGCGAGGGTCTCCCTGACAGTTTTGTCTGACCCTGTCCTCTATGCAGTAAATAATCAAGTGTACCTCACCATCGAATCTTGTTAAAACACTGTCGCATTGAACTTTGTTAACTCCCTATTCTGTATCAATAAACTATATTTTTACTTCTCTCTTATGAGTGAAGTGCACCCTCACTCCATCCGCCACACTTGTTCATCCCTGAAGGCCTCCTGGTTGTCAGAATGGCCCTTTCTTGAGCTTGGAGGAGGCAATCCTTGAAAATCAACCAGCTCTCCTGGACACCTCTTCTCTCCAGGGCTGCATCGCATGGGATTCTTCCAAGCAGATTTCTGAAGAGGCTGAAGTGTGCTTTCCAAAAGTCCAGGCTGTCATCCTGCTTTTTGCTCTGCTCCCTTCTTTCAGGATCCGTAACACCATCTCATGGACACCGCAGCCTGCCCCTGACTATTATATCCCCGACCAATACTTCCTACTGTATGAGGTCCAACAGAGCATCTCCCCTCATTGGCTCCTTGATCGCCTGTGTCAGGAAGGTGCCGTCAATGCACTCCCAAAACCTCTTGCATTTCCCATGCACTGTTGTAATCTCTTTCCAGCATATTTTGGGGGGCTTCAAGTCTCTCATAAGGCACAGGCCTGTGACCTTAGGGATTCTTCCAGTTGTGTGAAGAAGGCCTCATCTACTTCTTCCTAGTCAGGCAGTCTGTAGCAGACACCCACCACAATGTCAGCCATGTTGGTCTGCCAACTAATCCTGACCAATCAGCTCTCACCAGCTCATTGTTCATCCACAGGCGTGCACCCTGCTGCTGTCTAACGTAAAGGGTGATCGCCTCTTGCTGTCCCAGCCTGTCCTTTAATAACCTGTATCCATCCACCACAGCACTCCAATCACGTGACCTATCCCACCATGTCTCCATGATTCCAATGAGATCATAACTCTGTAACTGCACGCAGACCTCTAATTCCTCCTGTTTGTTCACTTCAGAGAGGCAGCAAGTCATGCTGATTTCCCAGAAAGGTCTTGGGAGCTTTCCCTGTACTTCTGTCTGGTAGGCACTTCCTTATTTATGTGGATATGTTTGGGTGGGGTGCCCTTCTGCCCTGTTTTGTTGATTACAACATCCCTTCTGTTTACATCACCCCACACCCCCACGTTGTCCACCAGTTCCTCACATCACTGCTGGTCATCCTCTCCCATCATTCCTAATTCAAAGGTTTCCTCACCAGCTTGGCCAGCCAACTGGAAAAGGTACTTTTTGTTCTGCTTGATCAGATGGATCCCATCTCTTACAAGCAATCCTCAGTCCTCAGAGAGGGTTCCCTGGTTTTAAAAAACAAAACCTTGCTGTCAACAAGGTTTGTCAGCTGCACAACCAATTTTTGACCCACGAGTATATTTGCACTAAAAATGTATGATAAATGCTAAAGACTAAAACTTTTGTCAAAGCTCTTTTTTCTCTATAAATGCAGGTCTCTGATGACAGCATGGCATTTGTTACTAGCCATTATTTTCCACGAGGTTTTGAGTCCCATGAGAAGACAGCTCCTGGTCCTAAGTTCCCTGCATGTTGCACTATGTTGCATTTCATATTGCTTGCTTTCAGTTTCTAATCTGTCTGTTGGGGAAAAAAAAGTCTCTTCTGACATGGGAAATCAACTTAGCGAAGCTACTGATGCCATCTCTTTACAATGTAATGGTAACTGAGAGAATAGTTTAATTTCAAGCCAATTTAAAGAACACCAAGAATTCTCCAAGTTTAAGTAGCTGTGTATTTCAGAAGGGATACATATTCACACAGAACATACTGCACTGAGTATAGCTATCGCACTAGAAAGAAATACAG
The DNA here is from genome assembly GCF_035582795.1 of Mycteria americana. NCBI lineage: Eukaryota > Metazoa > Chordata > Aves > Ciconiiformes > Ciconiidae > Mycteria > Mycteria americana. The sequence goes on along the minus strand of NC_134396.1, from coordinate 24,889,428 downwards.
AGCTGAACTGCCAGTGCAGAACCCATCAATACTAAATGCTTACTATCACTTCTAGCCCCCGTCCCAAATATGTGTAGTCAGAAGACAAAATTGTATGATGCCTTTGAGGTATGATTCTAACCACATCATTCAGATTAAGTTACGAACGCAATTGATTGTATTCTATCTAGTCCTACGTATACTTGACACTATTAGATGTAATAACATCTAATAATTTAAGTGATGGCCTAGCATTTGAAAAAGAATGGGGAGAGACTGAGAAAGGAAGACATATAGTGAACAGGAAAGTCAGATTTGCAAGGAAAAGGTATGATTCCATTTAAAATGAATACTTTGTAAACCTCAGAAAAATACACCTTTTTGCCTGTCGTGGTCTAGAATAACTAACTTCTGGAGATTCTGCACAGCAGTGGGACACCATAAATCAAAAATTCTGCACCAGGCCAACACTTCCTGTTGGCCCAATCAAAAGTCACACTTACATCGAAGGAAAGACGCTCCTTTTCCTGTTCTTCCAATTTCAGCAAGCACTTTGAGAGCCCACAGAGGCCTTTTTAAAGAGCAGTTGTAAGGGGCCTTGCAAAAGCAGATCTAGGAGAGTGAAGAACATCTGCTTTCTCTCAGAAAAGACTCTCAGGATGGCACAGGCTCTTGTCTAAAGGAATGCATGCAAAGTTAAGTGTAGCACCTTCCTCAAAGGGCATCCCCCATATGGCAGCTCTGGCTCCAGAGGCAGCAAGACTATTCAGCACGCACAGAAGCAAGATAGATGAGCTGCAATACACCTGGCACGTCTCTACCCCTTCCTGTGCCCATACTAGTCCTGCTGTCTCTCAGGGATGGAAAGTAACTGTTAATGCCTAAACCCGATGCTGTCTTTGGCCTTGAATCCACACGCAGAAAGAAGTAGACTAAGGTCAGATGGGGGTGTTTTCTGAGGCCCTGGGTATCTGCTCATGTTCACAATTTCTAAGGAAGGAAGGGGGCAGCAGATTAAGCACATTGCCCCTGTGGCACTCCATCACAGAGCAGGGAGGCTTTTCAGCCCTTAGCAGAAAAGCAGAAAGAAGGAAATAAAAAACTTGGGCTTGAATGAGATGAGGGCAACAAAAGCAGCTGCCAGAATTGAGCCCAAAGGCAGAAGGTCTGCTAGTGACAGACGGTAGTGACCAAAACACTGCTGGAAGGAGAGAGCATATGCTATATTTATTTTTTTGAGGCTTAACAACTCCTATGTGTGCTCCTAACAAACTGCTTATAACCAAGGTTCCTTTGGTTAATATACAAAGGGTCTGGTAAATGGAAACCCTCCTTAGTTAAAGACTTCGAACAGTGTCTTATGTCCAGTTAGGCTATAAGTCCAGAAAGAATGGATACAAAATCATTGGCGCTATGATCATAATTAGCAGTGGAATAGAAATTCCTTAAGCTCCGATTCTCTGGCAAGGGGTCAGTTGATTACTAAATGGGACAAAGAGAATGCTCCTTTTTTTTCCCTGGGCTGTGTAAATCACACCCCTGCCATGGTAGAAAATTATGTTTTTCTTGGTCAATTCATAATATATTAAATGTCATCTGTGGTTTAACTCCACCCAGAAGTTTCTTGTTCCATGGGTCTCTGATGAGGCTGGAGGTATCACACCTAGTATGCCTGGGCTGCTGGAATGGGGCAGCACAGATTCTATCGAATGCTTCCTTCCAATTTGCACCCTGCAGTGGTAGAGCTGTCACATAAAGACCTACTATAATTGATAGGTAAGATAATTTCAGTATGGTTGCATATGTCTGTTTCATTATTTTAACTCATTAAAAAAGAATCAATTGAAGAAAATGAAATTTCTTATGCAATATCCATCCTCCTCCTGAGACCAAGCATTTAAAGTGCTAGCATGACATGCCTAACATGCATACCATTTACTGTTTTAGTTTTATCCCAACTTCTTGCTTTTCTAATCTCCTCCTTACTTTTCATTATCTCCTTTCCTGTGAGGAATCTCAAACCAACATTGCTAAGAAGAATAATAAAAAGTAATCAGTGGCTTGATAGAGTTTGAGAAAATAATAGTGCTACCAGAGGAAATAATGATGGTATTTTGTCTTTAATTTATTTCTTCTCTTCCAATGTGCTCTGGAGATAGACTTACTTACAGGTCCCACTCCAGAAATGCTGTATCTAAGTGGTGGACATAGCAACCATTTAAAGCATGCAAAACTCAACAGGAGATCTCGGTGGGAATTCAGAATAGCTTTGCAATTCAAATGACAGGTATATTTCACATTGGCAGAATGTAATTTCACTGTCTGGAATTTGGCCAAGATATCAGGGTCATGCTCTTATTCTTACAAAAAGAGTCTTGGGATTTTTAATCATCTCAAGCAGTTGGGAGCTTGGTTTTATTCCTGAATTAAATTTAAACACTTCCCTCAGGACCCTGAGACAATGCTAAAGCACCTGTTCAGTAAAGGTTCAGGCAAACAAGCATGTCGTCTGATTCTAATACTACCTTCACTTGCTGAATTTTCATGCATGATGCCATTTCCTATCCAAGTCATTACCAGGTGCGACCATGCTCTGCCTCTGAGATCTGGTGACAGCAGCCCAGCATATCTGCAAGCAGAGGAAGCACATGCTGGTGATGATTTCTCTGCCTTCCACAGCTAATGAAACCTTTCTTTCAGACTGAGAAAATGTTATTAGCAAGGGTCTCAAAAAAAGTTCTAGAGTTCCAATTTGGCTAATCAGTACTAGCATAAACAAAGTAGCAGTGCAGTCAGGCACAGCAGAACCAAGAAAGCGCGTGCAGTTTAATGCTGACAAATAGCACAACATATTTTAGGGCAAAGAACAAAAAGAGGAAATATTTTTCAAACGGAGAGGATCTTCAACTTACTGAATAAGAGCCCTTTTTGCAGTAATATGAGGAAAGGCCCCCAAGCCATCAGCACAATGTGCAGCTGTATGATGAAGGGAAACAGAAGGGTGGGTTGTACTGCTGGAGGAATACATTATCAATCAAAGCAAGGGCAAATCCAGGACACCTTCTGGGGAAAGGCAAGTGTAGAGAAAACTCTCCACTCTCAAGTTTCGCACCTCCTTCACTCACGAAATCCTTTATTAAAACCTTCATTTTTGGCTGATCCATTTTTTCTGGCAAGACTGGAGTTCAGCCCATAGCTAACACCTAGCTTCATCTCTGCTGCTAGTCATAGAGAGAAATATGGATTTGGGGGCGTCCATTGCTCAGCCTGCATGGTACTGGGGGAGGAGTGGACAATATTTTAATCAGTTTCAAAAATACATTAAACTAAGCCAGTTTCAAAATCAGCCTAGTTCCATGCCCTGCAGAAAAGCTTTGAGGGAGGGGGTTGGGGAGGTGGAAAGAAAAGTGATTGCTGGTACTTCTTAACTGAGCTATATAGCTACATCAGTAATTGAAGAGGCAGTCTGCCTTCATCTGCAGTGCAGGGCAGGAAACTTCTTTGATCATAACTTGAAGGGAACAGGAATGCATAGTGAGGGAGAATGGTTGAACAGATTTTTCTCAGGAGTCAGGAGGTAGCAACTTCACTGAGTAAAGATGGGCAGGAGGGAATGAATCAGGCTGGCTTAGTAAGAATGTTTTGCCTCATCTATCAAAAGGGGCACCTCCTTGCTAGTACTTGTTGGATTTGTTAAGATGGGCACTTACATATTCAGCTCCCCGGCACCCCTTTAGCCTCCCAAAAGCAAGGAGAGCAAAGAGACGTATTAGTGAAGTTTGACTGTAAAGAGCAACAGGGAGCAAATATATGTATGCTGATAAACTGAGTCCATTAAGAAAGTCCCACAAGGGACTTTCTTAGGAAGGAAAAGGGTTGAACTGAGGAAAAGGGAAGAGGAACAATCAGGAAAAGAATACTTTGTACAGCAAATTTAGATCCGTGACCTAAGTCTTGGGCACTGCAGCCACTCAGCATGCAATTTGCTTCAGGCTTGGAGACTACTCTGCAAAACATGGAGTTAATAGGAGCCTAATAAAGGGCAAATCATACAGATTAAGGGCCAACAGAGCCTTACTGCAGTGACCTTGCGCTGTAATTTGGTATCAAAAATATTTACACAGCGATCTATACTGTGTATATAACTTTACATTATACATGTGCACTCAGGACTAGCAAAGCTGGGAAAATGCAACACCGTCTCCAGAAATTTTTTTCCAAAACTTTTTTTTTTTCTGGAAAAACAAGCAAAAAACCATAGCATAATGACACCAAAACCTCTGCCCACTGGCTAAAAGGACACTACTAGGAAGCTGGTCCAGCTGTGAGCCACTGGATAGATCCTATTATGCCAATTATAGAATCATAGAATCATTTGGGTTGGAAGGGACCTTTAAAGATCATCTAGTCCACCCCCCTGCCATGGTCAGGGACATCTTTCACTAGATCAGTTTGCTCAAAGCTATGTCCAACCTGACTTTGAACACTTCCAATGATGGGGCATCCACAACTTCTCTAGGAAACCAGTTCCTGTGTCTCACCACCCTCATCATAAAAAATTTCTTCCTTATATCCAGTCTAAATCTACCCCCTTTCAGTTTAAAACTGTTGCCTCTTGACCTGACACTGCAGGCCCTGGTCCTTCTGCTTCTTTCTTATAAGCTCCCTTTTGAAAGGGAGCTGAAAGTATTGAAAGGCCGCAATAAGGTCCCCCTGGAGCCTGCTCTTCTCCAGGCTAAGCAACTCCACAGCTCTCTCAGCGTTTCTTCATAGGAGGGACATTCCAGTTCTCTGATCATTTTTGTGGCCCTCCTCTGGACCCACTCTAGCAGGTCCATGTCTGTCTTGTACTGGGGACCCCCAGAGCTGGAGGCAATACTCCAGGTGGGTTCTCATGAGAGCAGAGTAGAGGGGGAGAACCACCTCCCTCAAACTGCCGGCCACACTTTTTTTTATGCAGCCCAGGATATGATTGGCTTTCTGGGCTGCAAGCACACAGTGCCAACTCATATCCAATTTTTTGTCCACTAGTATCCCCAAGTCTTTCTCCACAGGGCTGCTCTCAATCCGTTTATCCCCCAGTTTGCAGTGATATTGGGGATAGCCCCAACCCAGTTGCAGGACCTTGCACTTGGTCTTGTTGAACTTCATGGGGTTCACATGGGCCCACTCCCCAAGCCTGTCAAGGTCCCTCTGCATGGCATCCCTTCCCTTAAGCATACCAACAGCACCACTCAGCTTGGTGTCATCCACAATCTTGTTGAGGGTGCACTCAATCCCACTATCTATGTCATTAATTAAGATATTAAACAGTGCCAGTCCCAGTATGGACCCCTGAGGGACACCACTCGTTACTGGTTTCCACTTGGACATTAAGCCATTGACTAACTCTTTGGATGTGTCCATCCAGCCAGTTCCTTATCCATCTAATAGTCCATCCATCAAACGCATCTCTCTCCGATTAAGAGGCAAGAATGTTTTGGAGAACCATGTCAAAGGCCTTACAGAAGTCCAGATAGATGACATCAGTTGCCCTTCCCTTGTCCACTGATCCAGTCAATCCACCATTTGTGAAGACCACTAGGTTAGTCAGGCACAATTTGCCCTCGGTGAAGCCACATTGGCTGTCTCTAATCACCTCCCTAGCTGCCATATGCTTCAACATAGCTTCCAGGAGGATTTGTTCCATGATCTTACCAGGTACTGAGGTGAGGCTGATTGGTCAGTAATTCCCAGGGTCATCCTTTTTACTTTTTTATAAAATGGGTGTGAAATTCCCTTTTCTCCAGTCACTGGGGACTTCATCTGACTGCCATAACTTTTCAAGTATGATGGAGAGTGGCTTAGCAACTGACTATTCCAACCAATAAAATAAACCATCCAAACTACTTATGAGAAACCTAGCAATCCTAGAATTAAGTTTGGACAGGCAATTAGTGAGCTCCAAATAGCGGTACTGACAATTTTCGCATTTTCTGTTGCTACCAACATCTTCTTGGAAGTCACATCAATCAGTGAAGAGGGAAAGATTAAGATTTCTGGCTTACCTAAATTTCTTTAGATGAACAATCTCTATTCCAATCAGGGCAAATCCCAGCCTGATTTTAGGAAGCCCAGGAAGATGGATGAAGGGTTGCAGTCCTAGTCTGGGCCCTGGAGTGCTTGCAGAAGGGGTTGTGCTCATGTTCAGGCAGGCCTCATGGGCCTGCAGTGGAATGAGGATTTGTTTCTGCCTCCCATGCTGCAGTAGACAGAGCCACCATAGTGGCTTCCTTGGAGTATATATGGTCCTTCAGCAGGACTTTCTCTGACGGCCAGAGAGCAGATGTGATGCCAGCTGGTGAAGGCCTATCCCCACAGAGAATGTGGGAGCCCTCATTTAGGAGATTATCCTCTGCCTAGTTCCTCAACAACTTTTTAGACAGGTGTGCCAACTGGTATGACCTTGTACAACATCTGGAATTGCAATGCAATTGGCAATGTGCAGAGCTACTTGCTGAGCTGCCTTTATGTGGTAAACAGTTTCAGCAGTTCTTCACTACATTGCTCACTGGAATATAAGGAATATCTTTCATTTCCTAATTTTGACCAGCTTTCTAAAAAGCTCTCTAAATAGTAGTATGCCAGGCCATACCACAGCTTAGCACTTCAGTACAAGTGGTCAGTCACTGTAATAACATTAACCATGAAAAATTCACTTGGTATTAGTGAATATAACTTTGTGTACAATTCCACAGGAGCTACGTATTTGTTTTCCTGATTGGCACCTTTGAAATACTCTGTACCATGCATTTTCCATGTATCCTGACAGTTCTTGATATAAATAGAGATTTCTCTGTTAAAAACAGAAAACACCGCCCCCACCCCCCCACCCCCCCAAGACATGGACATGTGTACACAGATACACACACACAGAAGGAAGAAAAAAAAGGAGGGGTTGCATTGCTTATTTTTCACTCATATAGGTGATTCTTTTGTGCTGTCAGGTCCGATAATGGTCTCTAAGCTGCTGCCCACTTCTCCATGATCCCTTCATGAATCAAAGGAAGGAAGCAGACAAGTACAAAAACACCACAGCCCCTTGGCAGCTTTTGCTACTTAGCAGCTTTTTTTCAGAGAGAAACAATTTGCCCAGGAATGTACTGATGTCTCCTCTCTCTTTGAATGTCTTCACAGGCTCTCCTCTATGTATAGTATCAAGCATGAGTGGTCTGTCTTCACTCTCAGTGCTTCTCACAGTGTAATACCACCTTATTGATATGAGATATGTAGATCAGTAGATCATATCTCATCCAGGCTGGTCGATGACACATCCTTATCTCATAGTTTTGAAATAAACATTTTCCTACTTTTTTCCCATGCTGCTCATCACACAGGGCCAAAGGTTTCCCATAAACCTCCATAATGCTGCTTCCTTATCATATTTTAACTATGCTCAGCAACATGCACTTGAAATTTGCTCATCTTTTCCTGCCCATCAGAAAAAAAACACAAACCACTTTGCGCTGCAGATGTGCTGTGACCATTGCCACTCATCCTTATTGTGTCATTGCTTCCTTGTATTCTCTCATCTGCCTATATCCATTCAGAGTATTATAAGTCCTTTGAGGCAAGAACCAGCATTTTGCTTTTTGTTTGTATGATGTCTGAAACAATGAGGCTTCAGTCTGTGACAGTAGGGTAATACAAATAAACAAATAAATAATGACAATTTAAGAGATGTGAAAATTCCTTTCTCAAGTTGGCATACCCTTGCTATGCATAAGACATGAGTAATGAGTGTCAAAAAGAGAAAAATGTCAGCAAAATAATATTCCTTTTCCATTAAATGAGAGAGTATAAAATTTATTTCTTCTTTTACCTTTTTTTATGCTGAATACTATGTGTTTGGCTGCTCTTCCTTTCTGAGGTGTTCCCTGCAGCCCCAGGAGGGTGAAGGTAGTGTGGAAAGAGGACTTGGAATACATAGAGGGAACTGATATTTTGCATAGGAAAGTGCTGTTTTAACACACTTTTCAGAACAGAACTGAATTAGACTGAAAACAGTATTTTTATATTTTGTCCTAATCATCTCCTTCAGGACATCAGAGATATACAAACAATTACAGAAGCAGGGAGTAGGAAAGAGCAATTTCTGCTACTGGGATTATAAGGTGCTCTAAGAATTCATTTTCTTTCACAAATTTCAAACCGGCAATTAATTAGCTATATATGGTAATTTCACTTTCTTAACCATTGTCAGTGTTTGGAAGCTTCTTTTATAGATTTGTGATTAACTTCTAATTATAAACTAATTACACTGTTCATAGTAATAAAGGATCTTGTGGGTTGACAGAGAATCTATAAACGATGCCCAGGAGACAGCAGCAGATTTAATACATTCCAGTCTTGTCATCTCCTTTTACTAACCAAGAAAGCCTCAGGACACCTAGTGCTCAATCTTGGGAGCTATTCTTGCCTCCATTAAGAAACTGAGAAAGAATTTCAGCTGCCAGCAAACGACATAGGTGAACTTTCTGCTTCCTTCAAGTTTAAGCAAGGTGATAAGAAAGAAAAAATGGAACACAATGACAGACAGCAGTAGCACAAATGAATTGCTGCTTTATGTGGTAGGGAATGGATTCAGTGTGCCTGCCTGAAAAAAGTCATCATTCCCCCTCCCTATTTCCTAAGAAAATAAAGCTGAAGGTTCAGAAGAACTGGGGATGACATCTCTAACGAGGGTGGGATTCAATCATATTTTGTGTAGTATTTTCTACTTTCTTCCTTTTACATCACTTATTTCATCCACTGATATGTTCCCTTTTATTTTGTAAATATTTCCATCTACTCCTGCTCACTCTCCATTTGCCTAGAAAGTTTTGCTCTCTCTAAAACTTATCTTTTGCTTCATGTTTCAATTAGATTAACTATAAATACTGCAGTGTTTTGCTGCTTTCATTGCATCAGAATACAAAATCTTTGCCCTGCAGCACGGTTTGGCTGCACGTTGTACGAACGGTTTGCCATTTTGGGCTCTGCAACTGATTTTGTTCATCCCCTACGTTCGCAAAACGCTTGTCTGATTACAGCCCTCCTCAGGCTGAAACTAGGTAGTGGGTGGTCAAAGGGCAGAGTCAGCAAGAACAGTGAGAAAATCATCTTTGGGAGGGGAAGACCCAAAAGATATCCAATATGTTCCTAAAAAGCTCAGAGGAAGCCTTATAGTGCCTAGGTAATAAGAATGGAGCAGGTGTAATAACCACTTTCATGGACTAGCATGCACACACACTGGGACGCTGACAAGGAATATAAGGAAATTAAAGAACTGGAAGTTATGTCCAGAGTTCTGGGAAAAAAGGGACAGACTGAAACAAACAAACAGACACATGCAGAGTTCGACTCTCCATAGCCTGCTCTACAAGTCACATGCTTCCCACAGGATAAACTCCACTGATGTGCAGAGACAACATTAGATGCAATGCACACTAAAGGCAAGTTAAAAGTAAAAATGGCAACTTAAAGACACTTGAAGTGTTTCTGATGCAGTTGCCCTTCCTGGTCTGGAGACGTAACAGGGCTCCATCTCTGCGCATCTTGCTCACCTCAGTTCAGATCAGGGCTGTGCCTTGGATACAGATTAAAAGCAAAGGGTACACATATTGTGGGGGTTATGTTTTCAGCCTGGCACTTCATCTGTGAGATCTGAAAAAATCCCACATGCCTAATACGCTGATCACACTGAGACTTTTACACTTGGCTCGTTGCTATGGGATAAAGAACAAATGCCTTGCTCTTACTTGATAGGGAAAAATGTGGTAAATCTAGTCTTGGTTGAGGCATTGCCAGCTCTGCTAACATTTGAGTGAGCACAGATATATCTGATTCACATTATTCTTTGTTCTGTGCTTTGATCACCAACATAACAGTTCACTCCTCTGAGGTATATTATTTTGGCCTCTTTAAAAAAGCAAGACATGCTGCTTATCAGTCACATTTAATTTATATTAGTACTACCTGTTTTTTCTTTTCTCCAGGTGTCAGGATGAACAGCTAAATGTGTTTCAAGGAAAAGACAAAAAGTTTTAATGCCAGAAGACTACTTGAAGCATAGGAGAAAGTGCTCAAATGTGCCTGGGAGAAACAGTAGACTCTGAACACTTTCAGTTCAAATGCTTCAATTCTTTGAGTATATATAATAGTCACATTTGCCAAGCCTCTGGGACTGCAGTCCCAGAGGACTCTTGGACATCCCAGCCCAACTGCTGTACTCCCCTCAGCCCACTTTGGTATTTCATCTGGTGAGATCATGAGGAGGCAAACACCAAGACATGTGCACTATGAGCTTTCCACCCACATGGGACCAAGGGCAAACTCAAACAGGAGACTCATCCTGTACACTCTGCCTGGAAGATTTTTCTGTGGTCAACGTATGTCCTATTAGTAGGTCTTTTGGATTCCCTAGCCCCAGATAAGTTGGCTATTATCACTGTCACAGTTGTCTGAAAGTAAAAGAATTATTGACCACTTAGGAAAAACCTTCAAATGTAACTAGAGTGATAGAAAGGGATGTATGAAGGGAAGCAGAGAAAAAAAAATAGGCTTTTATCTGAGGGGGAAAAGAACACTATGTGTATTTACTTTGGCGAAAGGGAGTAATACAACTGGTTAGGCAGAAGGAATGGATATGTTTTAAAAATAATGGAAATAAAAAGTAATTCTGAAGAGGACAGTCCTTGATTTTTCATCTGTCTTCATAATGTCCTTCTGCTGTCTAAAATGGAGCAATTTTTAGGAGGCTGTTACAGATACAGATGTCACAGGTATTGTCACAGAGGAATTTAGGTTAGAGAATCTGTAAGAAGAGATCTCAGTGGCAAAAAATCTAAGATTTATTCTCTAAGCAGGATCAGAATAGCAAGCCAATTGTGTTTTCTACTCTCCCACTCAAAGACACACACCCCTGCATGCTCTGTATAAAGTCCATTCACAGCTATCAATGTCATAAGCTCAGCCACAACCAGCACCAGGAACTTAGGGAAGTCCGGCCCTGACCCCAGTCACCCGGTACTCCCAAGTCCAGGCTGGCAGACCAGCTTCCTCATGCATTGCTTCAGCCTTGTGGTCAGCCTTCTGCATGGTAAGAGACACCCATGGATTTGTCACCCTGAGGCATCACTGTCTTCCTTATTTTTTTCTTTCTAATTTAGATGTTCTGCATGAGCCACCAAAGGTCTCATTGGTCACACCATCCTGGGCCACTATCTTTGACTTTCTGCATTACTAAAGTGAATTAGTGGCCGTTATCTTCATCATTAGTTGTTCCAAGGATGTCACTTCTTGCAAGAATGTAATGCTGTTAATATTCAACTGTAGTTCTTTGCTTCTCCCTGTGTCATACCTAACCATTACAACAGGGCAAGTGTAGTCCAGAGCTTTTAGGTGACCCTTCCCCATGGCAGTTGTCTGTACTTTCCCTTGTTTTCCCTGCACATATCAAAATCATGTAATGTTAGAGCTGGGCAGATGTCATCAAAGTGTCACTTACCTGAGCAAGGCTTTTGGGTAGGCTTCTCCTAGGGACATATGTACAGCCTGTTAAAAACTGTTGTCACACCCATCTATAAATATCTCACATTGCCAGCTCCTCATCCTCTGAGATTATTTCACCATCCTAGTAGTCATGCAAATTACTCAGTCTTTAGAGGGGTGATGAACAGGCAGTTGGCACTTGCCCATAGAGCATTGGCTCAGAGTCAGTTTGCCATAGCTGAGAGAGACAAGGTGGAATCTGATTCAAACTACAGACACTCAGTCAAGATCGAGTGCCGCACCTGTGACACGAGATAATGTGTGAGGGTAAACCTGGAGAGTAATTAAAACGTAAATCCATCTAAAAAGTGTCTCTAGAGCTAGATAGACTGCCAGTTTGAACTAACAAAGTATTGGCGAGCACAAGCACCAGTTGGCGTACTGCATGTACGCAATGCAAGCACTATTTCAGCATTCTCAATTCTTATTCTTTCGACGTTTGAAAAATATCTGTGCTGCTTCTAACAAAATGTTCAGTATACCCCCATTGATCATCCAAAGCAGCAGAACTTCAGCTTTCATTCTTCACCAGTATTATATTTGAAGCATTGCTGTATGCTTCCTTAGGGACCAGCTCCCTAGGTCCTAAGAAATCTGGCATTAAGAATTGTCCATCATTTGCATAATGTGTTCTTTCTCTCTAGACTGAGAAAATACAGTTTCAGAAATCCTGCAGATGTGCCTGTTCCCTGTGACCGTGGAAGACACTGAAAGATTTGGGCTTACCTGATAACTTCCTTTCTGTGACAGTTCACTCTTGTAATCTGATCTGCTTAGCAAGTTTCATTGCAATGTTTAAACATAGATGGTACTGACAACTACTTGAAGAGCCTTTATCCAAATGGATCATAATGCACTTGTCAACATACAAGCACTAGGGAAGAAGTGAAACTTTAGTTTTTGAATATTTGGTTCTGGGAACTGCTCTTGCCAATGATAAGTTTAAGCCTCAGATGCACAGGACAGCTCTGTTTTCTGATATACTACATAGGGGAATAGACAGCCACAAGTGGCTGAAGTGGAAAAAAAAAAACAGCAGACAGACATATTCTTCATCCCTAATCACAAACACATTCACATTTGTTTTTCCTGTGAATATCCTCCTAAACTGAAAGAAGTCTGAAGAGACTGCAGTGTCTGATCAAGAGCAGTCCACTTGCTTATAATGGGATTATTGCATGTGTTGACATTAGAATCAGCAATAATATATGAGCTGCGAATCAGTGGGACAAAAATTCCTACATTAATGAAATATACATGTGGTATCATTAAAAAAAATATTAAAAACTAGTATTAAAGAAAAGTACTATAAGGGGCTGGGTAAGAAAAATCCAGTTTAGGACACAGTGAAAGCTAGTCAAAGGAGATGCCTATGTTGAGGTGGGCAAATCTGGATATACTAAAAAAGCCAATGAGAGCTATATTTTTAAGGTTCCATAAGTCAAAGATCATATCTTAGACAGTATTCAAACAAGTTATTCAACAAAGTATTCTGTTTCTGACACTAGGCAATATCATATGCTTAAAGCCAACTGGGACAACAAAGGCAGCATAGACTGACAGTGCCCCAGTAACACTACCCATCTTCCGGTAATCTGTAACACAGAGATTTTTGAAGCCGAAATAATGTCATGGTGCTTGACAGCCCTCTTTGGCTTTTTTATTTGGGAATTTGTCTAGATGCTTTCCATACCTATAGAGGCCTTGAGCAACCTAAATACCCTGTGACAGCGAAGTCTACAGTCTAACTGCCTCCTGTTGGAAAGGGTGATCCTTTTGTGTGTTTCCATCCTGCCACCTGAAAGGCTTGCTTGCTACCTGTTTCCTGTATGATGAGGAAAGTACAATAGGATGGTAAGACAGGAAGGGAAGTTGCCACAGAATCAAGTGCCAAAGCACAGATTAAAGTGAACTCTGCAATCACGTTTTGGATACGTGTGATTTATGCATCTAAAACCCATGCTTTCGTCTTAACACCTGTATTTGTTTGTACTCATTGAGAAAGTTTGAGGAGTGAAACTGAGAGGTTTCACATGAAAGAGACAATGAGAAGGAAATTCCAGAAACATTTGGTGGCTGAAGTATAGCTATCTGCTTAAAGAATTCCTCAGATCAAATTCCTATCGGCAGAGGATAGCAGGCTGAGAGACAGGCTGTTCAGGAAATGACTAAGCAACAAGGGCAAACTAAACTGCAAAGTATGATTAACCCTGAATGCCCTTACACAATGACACAGAGAAATGCAAGATACAACTGATTTATTGCAATGGAAGTACAAATATAAATTACATAAAATCCAATGAAAATTTCTGTACTGTGATAATCACCATATTCCAATGAATGCCTGGGGTTCCTAGCTTTTGTTATATTTCAGTGTCTATAGGAACAGCATTTGAAATTATTCTGTAGAAATTGGTGTTATTGTGACAAACAAGGAAACTCAGTACCTCAAAGTTTTTTTTGATGGTGTGAGATCTTTATATTCTTTTTGGCTGTCAACAGTGGAGATATAGTGTCCAAATGTATAAATATATTGGGTGAGCATCTCAGAGCACTGTGCTAAATAAAGTGATCTACTTTAGTGAACGCTAACATTGACAGGATAAGAGAATACAACCACAATTTTGTCTTCTGGGGAAATCCGAAGGAAATTATAAAATGTGAAAATACATGCTCAGGAGATACGGAGTCAAGTTACCAATTTATTAATCACACAGTTGCACTCGTTAATGAGAGTCCCTGAGACAGACTTAGCTAAAATATGAACATACAACTGTGGCTTGATTCATTTTCTGTCATATTTCAAAACAAAAGAAACACTTCAACTAGTGTGAACAAATTCTAATTTAATTTCATCCATGTGACTCTGAAAATTAACTTCTACTTTCCATTTTTCAATGATGTATAGTATTTGCCCATGCAAATAGTGCTAATGAATGTTGTTAAATGGCCTTTCAATATTCAGTTCACCTGTTCATCAGGAACATATATATTCTATTCGAGGAAAGTCAAATATAGCTCATTTCTGTATTACCATTATTGGCATAGCAGTATGGGGTGTATACTTTGAACCTGGGCTAATCATTTCTGTTATGGCTTGCTTTAGTTGTTTTTCAATGGAAAAATTCAATCTGTTGATTTTAGAAACTGTTCTTCACACCATCTGAGTAGATAAGGATGCATACAAATTCAAAATACTCAACATAGCACAGTGACATTCTTATCCTATTTCTAAATAGTCCAGTCAGATGTCACCACTATGTTACAGAGAAGGTTCCTGCGGACATACAGAGGAGTTCAGAACAGGGCATAGACAAACTATGAGGGTCCCCAAGATACAGTCAGTAAAAAATTGTTTATTCATTTTAAATGAAAAAAACATAATTTTAGCAGAATTGCACAATGTTTTTTAACCAGAAAAACTTGTAACACAAATCTTTGAAGTCCCATCCCTTAAATGAGGAGCTCAAATCTGCTGAAAAAAAGGTTCCATTGCTCAGATGATGTCCTATTCAGCAACTTGGAAACAGCTAGCAGAAAGAAGCTTTGGTGAGATAATCCTGTGAGATACCAAGGGCATGTACATTTCACTAGCTTCAGGTCTTAGAATCAAGAGCTTGCAAGACAAGTATCAATTTCTTTGTAATAAAATGGATTTCCTAATGTCTTTAGAGAAAATTATTAATCTCGGTATTTTCAGATACTTAAGAATCTTTTGGGTGAATACTAGGGTTGGGTTTGGGGATGATCTTGGAGACATCCAAACCTGAAGAAAACAATTAATGTGGAGTTTATGCTGTGTGCTGTTGAGTTTTGCATTCCATTCCTGTAGGAGTTTACTGTGGTGTTACAGGAAGTAAATGTTTGGAAAATATTCATATGGACTATTAGTAAAACTTCTACAGGTAGAAGTAAACTTCTACAGTAAAACTGCTCTATGTCAGACAAATATTCTTCCAAGGTTATTGCTTGGCATCCCATTGTTAAAAGCTAGAAAAATCTACCAATATAAGAGGTGGAAAAAAGAAGATATTAATGAGATACTGAGGAAAAGTTAATATTTATTTCTTTAACCCTGTAAATGTGCACGGTGTTTAAAAAATGGAAATTCAACCTTTCTGGGCTGAGGACTTCATATAATTTTGTGTTTTCCCATTGCTTAGTGTGATGTTAGGTGTTGATTGGTCTATAGCTATGACCACATATGTCAGATAATACTAATATAAGTGACAGCATGGCTGGACCAGACTCTTCTCGACTTCTTATAGCACAATTCTTAAAAGTGTGGGAAATTAGTTTAAGATATCAGTGAATCCAAAAGGTAAGTTTTCCAGTGCATAGTGGATTTTATGCAAAGGTTGTTCAGAACCGTACCGGTTCTTTGCAGTGTTAAGCACCCGTTAAGCCTTATTTACAAACTAAAGCTTATAGTTCAACTCCAAAGTCAATGGGTCTTGTATATCATTCACCATAATATTGTGATTCTCTTGCTGTTTGAGTCAGGTATTTCCTCAGAGAAGCAGCAGCTGTAATTACAGCGTATGTCCTAATTTATGTATTCTAGCTGGCTAATGTTTTTCCTCTCCTTTTACCATACACACACATAGCAAAGGTTGCACTGCCTTTCAGTTAAAACAGAGGCCTGCCATGGCTCTGCTGTATTGACTTGTGGTAAGTATTTTCTTGTTGTTGCCATTCTTGTTTCCTATTGTGAAGAGCTGTGACAGTTTTTTTTCATTTCTTTTCATTTTGGCACAGAACTGAAACACACAAAACAGTTACTTTCATTAGCATAAAACTGATAGCTAACAGTCAAATTTAATACATTTTCGTGTGTATTTCATATATAGTGCAGAAAGAGCACTATTACACCACATACTAATCTATATAGAGGATGAAAGAGAATCCTATCATATCTGCTTGCCTTAGGTGTAACTAGTTTGGCAGAAAATACTTTTTCAACATATCCAAAAAAAGCATGTTTTCTCAGACTTATTCCAGAGCTTGGTCTTCCAAACACAGGAAAGAGATCACCTGACAATAAACTCAATGTACATGTAGTCCAAGAACCTCAAAGATATTAATAAAAGTAAATTAATTTGTTATTTATTAACTAAGGACAGTAGAAAAGAATCTAGATCTGAGAAATCTGTCATTATTTCTTTCTATCTCTCTATTTATCTATCTATCTATCTATCTATCTATCTATCTATCACAACTATACATTTCAAATAATTTTTAGTTTTATTTTCCCCAACTGGATACATATTTTGCTACTTATGAAAAGACAGACTAATAAGGTGAAGATAGTATTTGAAAACATAATGTAGTATTTTAGGTGTTTATATTTATTCATGGAACTGACACTATTTGAAAAGCTGTGATACTTAGCTTTCCAAGTACTTAAAACTCCTGTATTAGCCATGAGAAATCATGAATATTGGAACTCAAATCTGTTTCTGGTCCAGGACTAAGTTTTGTCCAACCTGGGTGCAGTCCAGTGTAATTTTGATGCAGGAAAGAAAACATTCCTCTAGGAATTTTATTTAAAGAGTGACAGCTGTTTGAGGATACTTAGGGGCTTAGAATGTCAAAACGAATCCTAGGAGAGCTGTGTTACTGAGCAGAGGACAGGTTAGCAAGTCCGGTACATGATGAATACACACTTTCATGTGGTTCTGAAATTTCTTACATGGATTTTACACCTGGACATGTGCTGTCTACTTGCACATGTGTAGAATATATTTTCAGGCAGTGCCCAACTGCTTTATCTTTTATCTTTCGTATGTTTTTCATATCCAAGTTATCTTACTCTCCTCCAGCTGTGAATACATCTCATGTCACATTTTTGGTACCCTTTTAGTAGTCACCTTGATGACAAGCATCTGCAATATTCCTGCAAAATGAATGTGTTATAATGACCCAATTAATAAGAAATCACTGAACAGACTAAGATATTGTTGAATAAATCTTTTACTGTATGCCTTTCAAAGTTTTGTGTAGTTTTTATACATACTTTGTACTTTGGAGAATGAAGCAGGAAGAAACGGACACAACATCATTGTCAGTCAATATTCCATTAAAAAGAATCTGTACTGAAGCTTTTCTAACTGCAGAATCACTATCTTATTTTGTACTGTACAATTTTCATGAGGTAGCCTTGTAAAATTCAAGATAAGCATATGCATATATACCCTGCTTCTGTGACATATGAACTAGAGCTGGCAGAATTCATTGAGTAAAAAAACTGAGATAATTAGGAAATATTCATTAATTTTATCATACAATATTTAGTGAACTGGGTGATGCTCACTAAAGCCATTAAAGATTATGTTGCGAACATGTAAAGACTGAAAGGTTTGAAGTCTGAAGAAAAAAAAATGTGGTTCCTATCTTTCAAAAAAGAGTAAAGGGAATTGACGACATTACAGATTAATCATTCCAACTTCAGAACCCAGAAAAATATGGGGGGAAATTGAAAAGAATCTTGTGGTAAATGCTTGAAAGATAACAACAGATGAACAGTGATGTATATAGGTTCATCAAAAACATGGGGTTTCAAAACCACTCAAGTTTCCAAAGTGTAGCAGGTCTTTTTCACAAATAGGAGAAATAGTTGGTAACAAACCTCTTGACTTTAGTAAGGTTTTTTTGAATCTGTCTTCCTTGGTATTTTCTCATACAGCCTGGGAATGCTTGGTCTGTTTATATATATTGTTGTGTGTTTGACAACATGTCTGGAAAATCATAACAATGTCAAAATTAAGATACTGCATGGGTTACCTGTCCTGGATCCGGACCTATTCAGTATTTTATAATGGCATGTGTGGTGTAATACTAAAGATATGCTTATTTTGTTTTGTGGTGGGTTGACCTTGGCTGGATGCCAGGTGCCCACCAAGCCACTCTATCACTCCCCTTCTTCATCTGGACAGGGGGAGAAAAATACGACAAAGGGCTTGTGGGTCAAGATAAGGACAGGGAGAGATCACTCACCAATTACCATCTCGGGCAAAACAGACTTGACTAGGGGAAATTAATTTAATTTATTACCAATCAAATCAGAGTAGGATATTGAGAAATAAAAACAAATATTAAAAACACCTTCCCCCCACCCCTCCCTTCTTCATGGGCTCAACTTCACTCCTGATATTCTCTACCTCCTCCCCCCAAGCAGCACAGGGGGATGAAGAATGGGGGGTTGCAGTCAGTGCATCACAAGTTGTCTCTGCTGCTCCTTCATCTTCACACTCTTCCCCTGCTCCAGTGTGGGGTCCCACCCACGTGAAATAGTCCTCCACAAACTTCTCCAACATGAGTCCTTCCCACAGGCTGCAGTTCTTCACAAACTGTTCCAGCACAGGTCCCTTCCACAGGGTGCAGTCCTTCAGGAACAGACTGCTTCAGCGTGGGTTCCCCACAGGGTCAGAAGTCCTGCCAGCAAACCTGCTCCAGCATGGGCTCCTCTCTCTCTACAGGGTCACAGGTCCTGCCAGGAGCCTGCTCCAGCGTGGGCTCTCCACAGGATCACAGCCTCCTTTGGGTGCATCCACCTGCTCCAGCGTGGGGTCCTCCATGGGCTGCAGGTGGATATCTGCTCCACCGTTAACCTCCATGGGCTGCACGGGGACAGCCTGCCTCACCATGGTCTTCACCATGGGATGCAGGGGAATCTCTGCTCTGGTGCCTGGAACACCTCCTCCCCCTCCTTCCTCACTGACCTTGGTGTCTGCAGAGTTGTTTCTCTCACATATCCTCACTCATTCCTTCTGGCTGCAGTTGCACATGGTTTTTTTCCCCTTCTTAAGTATGTTATCATAGAGGTGCTACCACTGTTGCCGATGGGCTTAGCCTTGGCCAGCGGCAGGTCTGTTTTGGAGTCAGCTGGCACTGGCTCTATCAGACATGGGGAAAGCTTTTAGCAGCTTCTCACAGAAGCCACCCCTGTAGTCCCCCCAGCTACCAAAGCCTTGCCATGCAAACCCAATACAAATTCACAGATAATAGTACAGATATGCTGGAGAATGGAATTTAAATATAAAGTGATACTGAAAAATTTGAGAACTAGTCTGGAAAAGTAGAATCCAATTCAAGAAGCTATCATTGAGAATAACTTCATGAATTGCACAGACTTAATGATTCATTAAGTTAACTACCTGGCACAGACTTAGGCAGAATCTGCAATAACTGATTAGATAATATGGAGAAAACGATTTAAGAACAACAGTGGATCAGAAGTTGTATACGCGTAAGACATGCTAAAGTGCTTCAGCAAAAACATACATTACCCTGGGATTCTTTAGCAAGAACACAGGTTGTTATGTAAAGTATTACTTCCAGTGTACCCAGCAAAACCTCTGCTGGCACTTTAGTACTCTGTGCTTGAAAGGTGTCAAGAACTACATGACACGGCTGCAGAAGAAAGCAGCTAGACATAGAAGGGCTGTAGAAAGCATGCAAGAAAAGAATAAATTAAGTAGGTTGGTATAGCTCCAAATAAAGCAAGGAAGGATCTGCAAAAGCAGTGAGTTATTAGGATAAATTGTCCTGGGAGGCTGTGAAGTCTCTGGCACTAGGAATCTTTGAAAACAGGCTGGACAAATGTCTATTAGGAATGACATGGATCTAGGTTCATTCAGGTAGGTTAAGTAGATGAAACACATGATCTTCCCGAGATCGTCTCCCATACTTGATTTTTTGATATAACGGTGCCTTCTGCATGTCTTCTGAGAGCAGGAGCGAAGCTTTGTTGGCATGACTATCAGAAGGCAAAAGCTGAAAAGTCATGCAGCCAGAGTTAAATGCTGATAATTCCTCTGTCACTGTCTGAGCTGCTTTGTAAATTACATAAGCATCTACTTTTAAAATATTATATAGTGTTAGAAGAAAAAAAAGCATCCACTTTTAAAATATTATATAGTGCTAGAACAAAAAAAAATTGTAAGCAGTGGCAATTAAATATTCCTAGCATGTGGGTGTGGATATTTCATGCTGCTTGTAAAAGTTTGTTACCCAGTTCAGATCAGCTACAGGTAACATGGGTAATTTCACTGAGGACTTTTCACACAAGTAATATATAACCAAAATTAAATATTCAAGTGTCATTTAAAATGAACATCTTAAATTTTGAGAAATCAAAATGTATTCAGAGGCAACTTGTGAACAGAATTTTTAAAAGACTGTAAATTCTTGAGACTGAATTTTGTCTACAAATGAGAAGTCCTTTTTCCCAAACTCCATTTGCAAGCATGGTGCTCATCACAAAACATACTCTTTTGATTATAATAATGATAAAAAGCTGTGAGCCAGATCTTGAAATCTCTTCTGCAGTCAATACAGCATCTGATTGAGTATAATTGGTAAAGGATTCAAGATAATTGCAAGGTATGAAGGAGAAGCAGAATCAACTACCACATGTACATTTCAGAAAGAACAGAATATAAACCTGGATATCACAGAAATTCAAAGAGGGTTTAAAATGTTACTTCTGCTAGAACTCTCATTGGATATTCTGGGAATGTGAGCCAAGCACCAATCAGAAATTCATTCCAACCAGCACCTTGTTCAGATTATCAGATCAAACTGAAGTTATATTGAAATTCAATGTGCTTAACAGTTGCATTAACACAATTATTAGAAGGTGTTATTAAAAAATGGTCTATTTCATTTCAGGGTGTTATAAAATCATTGGCAGCAATTGCCAGAGTTGTTAAGTTTATGACTGTGATCAACTGTTTCAAAGTAGATCAACGATTAATAGCAAAGCTCATCAGAAGGCTGGATTCAGCCATGAAAATTGTAGCTGGATAATGGTAACGATTAGCAATGACATAGGGCATAACATCTATCAGCTGTGATGAGGCAGCACTTTTTATGAACAACATTAGTACTCAGATATTTTGCTTGGGAAACTGGAGAAATCACTGGACATGCTCAAAGCCTTGTAAAGATAACCTCATTGCACCAAAATCAGATAATCTAATCTGCAGTTTCAGTTCCACTCTGGAACTCTCAGGTTCCCGCAAAATGTGCAGAATAAATACAAGTGGAATGCATATGCTCATAGTTCAGTATGCACTGCCCTATAAATGTACCTTCCTTGTTTAAATTAAACAGCTCAATGGTTTGGAAAGCATTTCAGTAAACTTAGTGTTGTACATTAGTCAATGAGGTTTCACATCTAACAAGGAAGGACATGCACTATCTCATTGCTTTCAAGGATGGCACTATCACCACTTCTGTTAGCACAGAAAAAGATACCCATTTCCTTTTGGGAATTTTATAAAGGAGCAAATAAACAGAAATTGTCCCTCTGACTAGGATGGAAATAGCCTTTGTTATCATTTACAGTAGATCAATACATTGCAATGAATTATAATGAACTGATTAAGTATTGTCTTCTAATTTCTTTCTGATGGACAGGTTAAAAGCCAAGCAACAGAAACAACTAACCAACCTTCTTCTCCCTCTCTTCCCAATGAGCCCTGGAGGGTTTTACCTCAATAATGTCTGCACATATACACAGGCATGCTTGCACACCCACTCCCACACAGGCATCAAATGCATGGCCAAGTTCTGTTTCCTGAGATAAGCACTCATAAATCAGAGTTAGATCCATCTGTTTAAGAACAGTTTGGCTCACAAGATTGAAAACACTGAAGTACACAGCTTACACTGAATGGATTTGGTTTCAATTTTCAGGTTTGCCTACAGGTATTTTGTGGAATCCCAGGAAACTGCTCTAATTAAAGCTCAAAAAATTACATTTCAGATCAGTCTTTTCAGCTCTTTATTACTTTTGAAAATAAGTGAGAAAATCCATTTCTTTCCCATCCCTGAAAAATGTTTATTTTGAATCTAAGTTTCTCAGTTTTGGTGCAGAGGAAAGAGAATGCTGGGTCCAGTGGCTTAAAACAGGTATGAGGTACCATTTTTTTATGTCCCAGTGCATGTTATGTATATCCTAGCTGCTTCTCTGGAAGGGCGCTGATCTTCTGTAGGCCCTGTGATACATCTGCTCATGCAGACATCTGCACAGTCTGCTTTTAAAAGTTTAAAACTATTCTGGTGTTAATTCCCTGAGAGGACAAGAACAGCTAACATGCTGAAAAGACTCTCTTTATGGTTACAGTTTCTGTTCACTTACCCATCCAAAAGTGGTGGTGACTTCCCTAGAAATTCTGGGAAGAATAAAAATCAGAAGCGCTCATTATTTTTTGAATAGCTTATTTTGAACTCTCCAGCTTCCCAGTGAGAGTTGAGGCACCATCTTGCTACACACTGTACATAACACAGTTATAAAAAATCTAATTTCCTAACAATCTGACTTTTTTGATAGTATGTTGTTCCTAAACGTGAACACAGATACTCACAAGGGTTTAATTCATTGAGAAAAGCCTGTATGAAACAATGTGAGGTAATTAAACACCCTTACAAAACTAGACCTTAGTAAATATCTAATATTATATAGCTAGCCCATGGGAGAATCAGGAAGGCAACCTATGGAGCATGACATTTGATTTTGGTTTTTAATCAAGATATTTGTTTATTTTTCTGACAGTTATCTCAGTAGCTTGAACTGTCATTCATCTCACCATAATGAGAATACAGTATCCTATTTTGAAATGTGTGTGTGAAATATCAAAACACCCTTCTTAAGCACAAAAAAGTGTGCTATAAGCCTTGAAAGAGCAGTATAGTAGCTTCAAACACACATTATATATATCTTACATTATTCACAAAAACATACATAACTGCAATTCCACAGCAATATATAATTAAATAAACATCTATTGAAAAACTTTGGAAGAGTTGAATTGATACTGAAATAATTATCGACTGGCTTTCTATTCTAATTTCTGTCCTCAGTGCTTTCTTCCCTTCCTTCCCAGTCCTCCCTTTCTCCATCCTCCTTCCCCAACATGAGGTACCAAGATGAGTTTCCACAAATAACCAGATAGCCTCCTTCCTGCCAAGACAGTGATTAAAAAGGATAAATGTCTACACTTATGCATGCTTGTTTTTCTGGGAACACAAGATTTGCCAGTATACAGGAATGACTGGAAAGACTGAGTGAATAATAATATTATGGGAAATATTAGTCTTCTTTTGTTGTATACATTTAAAAAACAGATGACTTTTCCATTATTTCATAGCTGTATCTGAACTTCTCCTTGTCACCCCACGTCTTTAATGTTTGTCCAGAATTTCTTCTATTTTCGTCAAAAAAGAGAGAAGCAGAAGCCACATGTTTGCTGCTGGCAAACACTTCTGTCACTTACACCTCAAGCATAAGAACCAGCCAGGCCAGATGGCATGCTTTTTAAAGGTGCTGAGCTTGGAAATAGTTTCCATTGACTTCAAAGGGACCTCCAGATATTTAGTGTACTTCACACATTTAGGTCAAGAGCTACACTAACAGCTTGAGTATGGAGATTTGCATATTCACAGTATAGTCAATGAGACTGTGCAGCAATTATACAAGTCCCTGTCCTCTGGATGGCTAACAATGATTGTAAGACAATCAGAGTACATGGATTTTCACATTGTAAGACAATAAACTTGGTGTTTATGTAACAGCCAGAGTGCAGGGAAATACATAACAGGGAAAAAATGTGTAGTTATATATCATTATGCTAACTGTACAGCAATCTGGAGAATACAATGCCATTTCAGTATAACATCCAGTGAGCACTTAGTTTCATCATAGCCTATAAAGTATATTTTTTCCACCCAAAATTATATGAATTCTGGCAGAAAAAGGGGCATTAACTTCTACCTCAAGCTGTCAGAATTTGTTTTTTAAAAAATCAAATCATTTCCTTCTATGATAAGTCACAAGGGACAAATCTGGAAACATACAAGGCCAAGTCTGAGTTAACTTACACCCTTTTCAATCCCATTAACTTCAGTGGTATTGGCCAGGGTTGTGAGTTAACTTGGAATTTGGCCCATGGAAAGGACTCTGTTTCCAACATGCTTTTCTTTTTTATTTTTACTATGTGTGTTACAGCATTTTTAGACCATATTTCTTTATCTGAGAAATGTTTGAAAGATACAATTTAATTAAGGACATAAAACAGAAATGACCCAATTCATTTCATTTAGATCCTGGGATTCAAAATAATATGCATATCTCTAAACATGAAGCAGCATTCTCTTTCAAAAATGGCTTTATTAAATTACTCTATATTAACAGGAGGCTGTCACAAGCAGGAATATTCTCAGACTCAGAAGCAGTCTTTCTCAGATATGTCTTGTTGAGACACTCAAATACAAGCAGAAGGGTTTCCCTCTGTGGGAAGCACATGCAGCAAATCCAGCTCCTAATTCAACCCAGGCTGCATGGTGGAAAACACATATCCAAGTTTTCACAAACGTCCCCAGGCTACGATGGACGGGCTAACTGTGCCTGTCTGTCCACACTGTTCACATTTGCTGTTTCCATAGGATTCCCAATGAACCACACATGCCATTTAAACACCATGACTTCTGTCTTGTCCTTCAGTCTATTTGCTCTACCTCAGAGCCGAGGAAACAACAGTAACAGCCTGAGAGAGAAAGTGTTGTTCCCAGTGGAATGAGACTTTTGACAAACTATATTCTGAACTGGTTTTGGCCACTACTTATATTATTATTAAAAGAATATAAAAAAAAGTATTTGGGGAGATTTTATGAGTGTCTCTGTTTCAAGAACCTCTTTCTGTTTTCACTAATGTACGAAGTCTCTACAAAGTAACCCTACATCAATCTGAGCTGAAATTCCAGAACTCACCTGGTGTTTCAGTTTCTCCCCTCCAGAAGTTAACTGAGCTACAGACATAAATTGATAAAATAATCCTTTGCAAACTACAGAGAACAAGGTCTAACACGATTTGTGCAGCCATTTGCTTTTCGATTGATTAACAATCTAAGAGACCTGTAAACCTGCTACGGCCTGTTCTTAACATTTGCAAAAAGGGACTTTTTTAATGCATTGTGGCAGTGACAGCTTACACTTTCTTCTCCTGTTCCTTGGAGTTGGGCCCACTATAAATATAGTAAACAGAGTCCCTTCCCCTTTCCCTAAGGGTTTCTCTACATTTACAATCCTATTGTGTTCTTTAGTCAGCACACTCCTTTGGTTTAAATAATCTTTTTACTGCCTACAGTGTTTTGAAGGTTGTGGTGAGAATTTCATTAATCATATATCTTCTAACAAATACCTACACAAATGACTTTATAATATCATTGAAATTAGCTGACAGCCAGTAGCATAAATAGATCAAATGTGGGATTCACTGAAAATAGATTTGAAACCTAGGTTTTAGGACTGTTCAAGTCATCTTAGTTACTCAGGCCAGAGGTTCTTAAACTTTCACTTCTTCTATATAATGTAATTGTGCACATCTAGTATTTCCTACGGAAGTTTTTCACCCAGATTTTTGCTCGTGATTGCATATACCTCAGCAAGTATGTGAAGAAAGACATTGCACATCGTACATTGTACATTTCAAATTATTTGGAGAAATGTGCTGTTTCAAACTTCTGCTTTGCAACTGCTTCCTGTAGAAATATTTAATATTATCCAGATTACGTGATCTTGAGGAACAGGTATTCAATTCTGCTTCTGGAAATTACCCACGTATGAAAAAAACTGTAAATACCCAAAATCTCTGTCAATGCTTAAAAACATGGCAAGAAGTCTCCTTTTTTAGTTTAAGAGTTACTGGGTTTATAAATACACATCATAGGGAAGATCTCTTCCTAAGTATTTACTTCTTTTCACTTCATCAAAGTGTCTGAACATTTTTCAAAGATTATAGAAATTAAAGTCTCGACTGTCTCCTACTGTGCTAGGTTTAACCAGCCTAAAAAATAGTTTGTTGTAGTATTAGAAAATCTTGAGGTGTTCTGTTTTTCTCTTTTAGATGTCTTACATGAGGAAAGACCAAAGGAAAAATATGTTAGGTGGATGCTGAGTGACAGAATTTTACGCAAGAAGAATGAGTATGCTAAACAGTCAGAAAATTGTGTAAAAAGTTGTTTGAATATACTTTTACTTTTAACAGTGGATTAGCAAGAAATCTTGCTGGAAAAAGAGATTGTTGCTGTTATTGCCTTTAGGCTTGTATAGGAGACCAAGGGAAAACTTGCCTAAAAATTTGAGCAAGAGGCCCAGTGGTGCATTTTCTTCATATATGATATACATCAGCATTTTAAAGTGTAACATCAGTAAAAGGAAGTTGGATCTATGCCATAAGGTAGATCTATGCCTTCTCTTGAAAATTTTCAAAACAAAAAAGTAATCAAAACAGAAGTGTCATACCAGTGAGGCTCACTGGTAATTTTGCTGCTGCTCAATACTGTGGAAAGGCAATCCATTACATCTCAGATTAGACAGCTTGGCTGCAGCAACATGGGATTTCCCAGTGGTCTTCAATTTGTAGTCCATGAGGAGTCATCTGTCAGCAAGTCCTTTATGGCAATGAATCAGAGCAACACCCTTGTGCCAATAAAAGACATAACTGGGTTTGAGATGCAAAGACTTGTCTGGGGTGAGAAAAGCAATTCAGATAAACCCATTTATAGGGGAAAACTCAGTCTGGTGTAACAAGCCCACACAAGGTCCCACAGTGCATTTAAACCTCACTTGAATGAAATTTTAGTATGCATTCCCTGTGCGGTTGGGGTAGGAACCTATCTGTTAAGGTCAAAGGCAAATTGCGGAGAAGTTAAAGGTCCACAGAAAGCAAATGAAAATAAACCAAAAGAAAACCAGACTCTGCAAGTCCTTCTTTGCCTGTCCAGACGTTCTCCCTAGACGTTTCTGTACAGCCATGATTGTTCAGGGAACCTGGCTCAGGAAGACAATGCTTTCAGCCCAGTAAAAAAATAAAGAACAGTTTTATGTAACCACTTAATCATGCAGTAAATGAGCTAAAGAATATAGCAATACAGATAGGACATCGCATATTTCTCTGCTACCATAGTATAAAATGTATGCAAGAGATGATTATGTGAATAAAGAATGAAAATAAAAAAGTAAAAATAAACAGATAGTTTTTAAAAAATAAAAATATGGGTTATTCTAAAGAAACACTAAGAGACAAATTACTTATTGGGACAAAATTTTACATTACATATCTAAGTTTCACAAGTAAGTTTCAAGAAGATTTTGAGTACCTGCAGGTGAGAAACTATGAATATAAAATAAAGGGCAAGAAACACAGCCAGGACGTCATACCCATCTTTTATTATCTTAATGAATAATATAAGATACCTCAAGTTACATAAGGTAATTATATATGACCTGCAAGAGGTATCCAAAGAGGCTGTGGAATCTCCTCAGAGATATTTGACAGTACAAGGTCCTGAGCAACACGAACATGCCTTCAGTTAGATTTGACTTGAGCACAGACAAGGCCAGATGAACTTCAGGGATCCCTTCCAACCCTAAGTATTCTATCATCTTGATCAGCTGAAGGGTCAGGCTGAAGAGTTGTATGGGGTAATACATGGGGTAATATCTGGCTGGCTACTAGGCACTAGTGTGTTCCCTAGGGCTCAATTTTAGGGTCAGTTCTCTTCAATGTTTTCATCAATGACCTGGACACAGGCGTTGAGTGCACAATAAGTAAATTTGCCGATGATATTAAATTAGGAGGAGTCACTGGTTGCCTTGAGGGCAGAGAGGTCTTACAGAGAGTTCTTGAAAGATTAGAGTGCTGGGCAATCACCAATTGTATGAAATTTAACAAGGACAACTGCCGGATTCTGCACCTGGGATGGTGTAATCCTGGATGTCATATAGATTAAGGGATGAGAGGCTGGAGTGCAGCCTTGCAGAAAGGGATCTGGGGGTTTTGGTTGATGGTAAGCTCAATATGAGTCAACAGTATGTCCTGGCGGCCAAAAGGGCCAACCATATCCTGGCGTGCATTAAGTACAATATAGTGAACCGGTCAAAAGAAGTGATTGTCCTGTTATACTCTGCATTGGTGAGGCCTCACCTCTAGTACTGTGTGCAGTTTTGGGCTCCACAACATAAGAAGGATATAGAAATACTAGAATGTGTCCAAAGGAGGGCAACAAAGATGGTGAAAGGACTAGAGCACATGACTTATGAGGAACAGCTGAGGATACTATGTTTGTTGGGCTTAGAGAAGAGGTGGCTGAGGGGTGATCTCATTGCTGTCTACAACTTCCTCATGAGGGGAAGCAGAGAGGGAGGTGTTGATCTCTTCTCTCTGGTGTCTGGTGATAGGACACGAGGGAATGGTTTAAAGCTCTGTCAAGGAAAGTTCAGATCAGATATTAGGAAAAAGTTCTTCATTGAGAGGGTGGTCAAGCACTGGAACAAGCTTGCCAGGGAAGTGGTCATGGCCCCAGGCCTGTCAGTGTTCAAGAAGTGTTTGGATATTGCTTTTAGATATATGGTTTATCTTTAGGGTTGCCCTGTGTGGAGTCAGGAGTTGGACTCAAGGATCCTCATGGGTCCCTTCCAGCTCAGGGTATTCTGTGATTCTACAGTTCTATGATTCTGTTCTGTTTTCAAGCTGCTACTTCACACTGTTTGCCTGTGGAATACTTTGATTCATCTCAGCCTCTCACCTTCAATGTTTTCTGATGTGGTAAATCCTACTTACTCTAACCAAAACTAAATTAGCTTAAACAACAGTACTTCTCAGATTCTTATCTTATTCTGTCTCCAGTGGTCATGAAATAATATTCCCTCTGTTATGTAACACTAAATGCAAAACTGAGACCTATCTGAAAAGTGCTGGTATTAAATAATAGCCCTACATTTTGCGGAGGGAAGACGGAATGTTGGTCCCTGGTAACGCATTTCACCCAGTCATGTTTCCACGCAAATGGAAAACAGCCTCCGTTGTCACATCTCCATCTCCTCACTTGGCTGCAGGGAGCAGGCTTACCCTAAAGGCCAGGTGTGAATCCAGGCTCCCATGGGCTTTGCTGATGTACCCCTTCAGGCACACATGTTTTCTAAGCAAGGCCCCTGGAGTTAGATAAGGAAATGCAGAGCTTTGCTTTGAGCAGCTCAGACTCTCCTCTTTCCTAAGGCCTCCCCAGTGATGCAGTGATAGCTGGGGGTTTAGCTCACTTTGAGTCTCTGGTTCCTGGGGACAGATTGGATGAATGCTAAAACAGAAAAGATAAAAATAACCTCATGTTCACTCTTGAGTGTTGGGCTGGTCACCTATTCTCACTGACAGATAAGTAAAACAAGCATTTCAGAACAAACAATTACTAGCAGAATCCAGCTACATTATCAATTCCATAATAAAACACTCAGAGAGGCAGTTCAGGTTCTTTCATTGCACTATATGAGTTAACTGGAGTGTAAATATAGTTAAACTATAACTGAGTGTACACAATTTGAATGCTTTTAATTACAGTGGGCGTTAAAAGAAAATTCTCAGTAGGGGTAAGCCTTAATCTCAAAGAAATGCTATCTCACATTTTATGAAACATATAATACCTTATGAAATGCTATCGTCAGAGACTTAAAGATCAAACTAGGAAAGAAGGATGTCAACATTTCATCCATGGAGACTATGACCACCTGATGTCTTGCATCAGAAAGACATGCACTTCATAGTTTGAATATAAATACTAGCATGTTACTTTTTTTTATTAAAGCCTTCCATGAAGGGTTAGATAATTAAAACCACTTACAATTACCTCTAGAAGGTTTTCATCTAGGATATCAGTTCAAAGTTCAACATGAATCAGGCAGTGTTAAAATGCAGTGGATATCAATCCAACATAGAAGATCAGGAAACCAAAAACGTGATTGGGGTTCAAAAAATGTTCAGGTTTCTAAATTTTATGCCCCTAAACTAATAAGGCTGTTCCCCTTCCCTAAGACTGTTATGCATGTGTTTCTAAGAACACCTCATTCTTGTCTCAGGACGGTGATGCCAGGGCCCAGGCCAGGGCCTTGTTAGTGAATTCATAATTTCTCTGCTGCCCTAACTCCCACAGCAATTAACTCTGTCTTTCATAAGACGTGCCGGAGCACCTCTTGAGGGTGTTTTTTCCCTCTCTTTCTCACAGATGAGCCTGTCCTGCAAAGGTGTCTGAAATTTCCACTGAGGAAATCCCAGATGAAAAGAAGAGTGAAAGTGCTGTGCAGAGCACATCCCGTGGATGTGATCAGCCTGGGTGTGCTGCACCCGCCCGTATAAACATGCAGTGCATGGGTGCATGTAACCTTCAGAGCAAGGCGAGTCTGACACGTCCTGGATGCGCTGGCCTCGCTGAGGCTGTGCAGAGGAAGCCTGACCCTCCCATGCCACCCACCCAGCATGCCCTGAAGACAACGCGGTCGTCGTGCACCCACGGTGAGCTGCATAACGCTGACCTTGTAAGTTACAGGGAAAGCAATGACATGGCCATCTTTGTATGTCTATTGGCCATTAGCCCAGGCTCCCTGAAGTCATGGCAGCCAGTTTGAGCTATTGCTTTCACTGAGCTGAAATAAAAAAATTCTGGAAAATTTCCTCTTTTTTTGATGAGAAACAATTTCCGTTGTCTCCAAAAAACCAGTTGCTTACTACATGCTTAGTGCATGTAGGGCGTTTTCACTGTTAGAATACTGTCTCATCAATCTCTGTAAGCAGCTTTTCATCTATTTCTACTTTCCCTGATCTCACTCTAATGAAAATAAATGGGGTATAACATTTGCCTTTTCTTTGTCTCGCTCTGCATCTTCCCCAAAGCAAAACCTGAGCTCTCAAATTTTTCCAACTCAAAGTGAAATTTCAATCCTGTAACTTTTGAATGTGCCTAAACTGAGCACATGCACTGTCTTACATACAATGCACATGCACACATACACACACACAAAGCTTTTGTGCTGAAGTAGAGGCTGCTTGGTGAAATGAATTACAGGTCAGAACTCTCTTTTAGTGAACACAGGTCAAAGAACATTTGGCACTGATGCACACATGCCTTAATAATGTAGGTATTTTCAAGTAATAATGTGTGGAAGCTTGCCCATGATAAGTTCCTTCTATGCTTATAATACAATTCTGTTCCTCAAGACTGCAAATCTGAGTTTTTTCATCAGTTGAAGTTTCTTTCTCTAAGTGATTCTTTCTTTAAACCACAGTGCTGTTTCAGGTACCGCTGTTGCCAAAATAGCTGTGGTCATTATAAAGGACTGCAATAGAACTTCAAGTGTTTATTGCCAACTGGAAGAAATTTTGTGGTAACTTTACGTATAGCACTCAAACGATATTTAGGAGGTCCCTTTCCTTCCTAACAGCATCCTAGAGCGCATAAGCTGTGCATGATAAACTCACAACAGATGTCAAATAATCTGAAGCAGTTGTAGGGCCTCAGTTAGACTTCTGTGACCACTTCTGGGTCCTCTGCTTTGAAAAAAAGATGTGAAACTACCTATGGATAGATAGATAGACAGATAGATAGATAAACTCATACCTATATATTTAGACACACACATATGCATGCATATATACATATATATATATATATATTTTCACACATGATGAAAGTTTAAAGAACAGGATGAAGAAAGAACAGAAAAGGGCTACTGTTTAAATCATCCAAGTAGTGAAAATCAAGAATAACACTAGGGATACAGTAAAAATAAGACAGCACTGGAAGACACTGTAAGTGATGGTTGTAGAATCTCCATCATTATATATCTTCTAGATTTGCTGGATGAAAATCTCCAAGGAATTAAAAAATCTCACTGATCTCCCTTGAGCTGGAGAATGGACTAGAACCTTATCTTTAAAATTATTTTATGACAAAACTGTTAAAGACAGATAACTGTTCCTCCAAGAAGATGGAAGTCACTGAAGTTATGTTAAATTATTTTAATTATTCTGGTATAGATCTTAAGAAATTATGTATTTTGCTTACCTGTTCACTTAGCCAAAGAAAGCAATGTGGTCTCATCCTCTGGAGTCCATCAAATGGGCAATAGCAAACTGCATGAATATACTAGCTGCTATTCTTTTCCTTTCAGGCATATCTCTACAATACAAAAAGTGCCATATCTCCAAGCTTCTGTAGAACGCTTTTGCTTTGCCACTAGTACAATCACACAAAGTTTGTCACTCTTAACACAACCTATATTTTGCTGCATCAGTGAAATCAGCAAGCCCTTGCTTAAACTATAAAAGAAAAAACAGAGTTTCTGTAACATATGGTGAATTTATCATTTCCAGACAAGTTTGACTTATTGCCAATGTGCTATACTACCAAAGATCCAAGCAAACTCCTAGAGTCTGAAGGGATTGTTTTGTTTTCCTTTTGTGATCTAAATGTTTCTACTGCGAATTTGTGATATTGTATTCACTGAGGTGTTCCAGAATCTCTCTGCTTATCTCCTTCTCTCAAGCAGTCTTAAAAAATGTATGCATACTTTATTATATGACCCCAATAATCATAATCAGACCTCCAAAGGTTTTTTTGTCTTTTTGTTTTCCTTATGAGCATTGGAAATCTGTCACTACCGAGTTTAATTCTCTGCAGCGGTAGGAGAAAGCCATCTGGCTAGGTTTCTACCAAGTAGAATGTATGTATTCACCAGTTTGTTATCTTGGGGACTGTGCTGAACACAACAAAGACATCAAAACTACTGGAGATAAGCACCTATTCCACCTACAAGGTGTTCATACTAATCTTTTCTGATCCTGTTGTTATTTGGCTAATTTGTTTTCCTGCATCCCTTTCTGATTTCATGACAGCAGTTTTGAATTACTTCTGAAAAATAGTTGGATTTTTTAGAGCAATAGTATCTCATGGCTGGTTTCACTTTCAATCACATGGAATAAGCCTGAAGGTAGTATTTCCTCAAAATACTGAAAGGTGTTGTACATTTATTTTGATTATAAAACAGATGGTCTTCATTATAAGTAACCTTTTGGAGTTAGTCTTACATAAGTTTCCATAAAGTCTTACAGAGATTATTTTTTCTTTCTCAATAACTTTTTCTGAATTATTTTTCTTTATTTAAGGGACAAATTTTTAACTGGCATCTATCAAATGAAAATATGGTGTATCTTTCACTTCAGTAGTTCTTACAGAGCTTCTTTTGTCTCCAGTACTGCAGTATGTCTAGTGAATCCTTGCTACTCAGATAAGTACCTCCCATCGTTTGGGACACCACAAGGGAATGCAACATCCATCTTGAGGCTTTGGGGAAGAATAATAGCCTGTTCATCATCACTGTCGATTTTCACATCTGAGGATAGCAATGTGGTACTAGGGGTATGGCTTAGGAAAGTGCATAGAAGAGTGTATGAGTAGACAAAGTTGTTTTACAGTATAATTCACAGTGCCACTTAAGCAATATGTTGGATGGTTGCTGCTGTGTCGCTCCTTCACTATGCCAACTTTTTCTGCCAAAGAATACACAACTTCTGTTGAAAAAGTTCTAGCATTGCCTCATCCTGATGCTCTCTTACTGAAGATTTGCAGTTAGGAGTTCAACAGAGACAGTTTTAATTAAGTGTACCTTTAGGATGTTCCTGAAGAGTATTTTGGGCAACCGTGCTTCCTCCTCCTGCACTCCAGTTCTTCCTGCCAGAGCAGCTGGGCGCTTTTTATTAGCTCCTTGATGGACATGCTTTTAGTGTGCTCTAAACCTTTGCCACTGGTGGGAGTGTCTTGTCACATCATTAAGAGCAGTGAGTAAAACTTCTCCTCTGACAGAGACCGGAAAATTGTTACGCATGTTGCACTAAAAGGATGACCAGGCAATCTGGTTGGGATTACAAAAATAATTGTTCTTTCTAGCATTTTCCTCAATGAATGTGATCAGCAGAATCAGCCATCAAGGAAAACACCAACAGATGTTCCTGTCTTGCACAGGGTGACTAATTCCTGGGCCACTGCTATGCAGATATGTTCCTGTGATGATGAGTAGCGACACAAGCCTGTTCCTTTCCTTCTCATCTTCACTACACCTTTTCACCAAAAAAATGCTACAGCAGCAGTATGCGGTGCACATGACAGCAACATCTTCTCCCTTGCTCCCATGAGCTTAGTACATAAACACATAGAAGTTGAACCTAGGCATGCCACACCACAATGAAACCTAGTGTTTGCCAGTAAACCTGCCGTGTTTCCAATCCAGCTCATCAGCCCGGCCTAGTCTGGTAATATTTACTGACCCAGAAAAAATCTTAATCATATAGCATGTAAAAGCAGGAACCCTATCTAGTTTGACTGACATTTGAGTACACAGCAATAAACCTACCTTTGTTTCTCAAGTTCTGAGTTCTGATCTTTGCACAATCCCTGCTCCCCCCGCCTGACCTGTTAGTAAGCATAGCACACTGAATTTTACTCACACCAGTGCTGCCATCAATTTAAACTCAATGATACTAGGCAGCCCCTGAGTTTATCCAGGAGACCAATCATGAATACAGCCCTAACCCTAACTCAGTAAGAGAAGCTGGATGAGGCAATAAATCCAGTTCACTGCTAGACTAAACTCATATCTTAACCCCAACCTCAACAAGAGCTTTAATGATACCTGACAGGTCCTGACTACAATAGCACAAGACTGGTCAAATACAACTCTAATCCGAGTCCACCTGTCCTTTCTTGATTGGCAGTATTGCTAGCCCATTGTCCCCTGCTAACCTGAGTCCTAAGCTTCCTAAAAGCTCTAGCATTAGATGGCTGGGTATCTCAGCCCTGCTCCACCTCACCAAAACTTAAAAATCCTTGCCATGACTATATCCAATATACTCCTTTTTATGTCTGCCTCTGTACTAATCTTACCTATGTAATACCAGACTTGATTGAGCTCTATGGCCTTTGTTAGATCTACTAATAAACCTACTTATTGATAACTATTGGACCAAACACAATCCTATTCCCAGCACAAGGCTCAAAGCTAATGTAAAACACTCCATATCTTTAAGTCAAATTTAGGCATCCCATTTCTCCCCAGACAGTCCCTTACCACCACCTTGACGAAAGAAGCATACCTCTTCCTCCTCTTTCTCTGCTCATAGGCTTGTGTGATTCAGCTACCAACAGGAAAAAGGGTGGTGAGAAAAGGAGGGAAATACAAGCAAATCTGGAGTGAAAAACAAAAGGAGATTCCCTCTCTGTTCAGCCTCTACCAATGTAAACCATAATTTTCAGGTGAGCCCTCTATCTGTCCTACACCCCTGAACAGACGGTGTTACCAGCACACGACCAGAAATATCCACAGGGAAATAAACCATCAGGATTTATCAAGTTACTATGGCAGCAGGCTCCAAAATTACTGTAATTCAATGTGATAGTTTTATCTAAACCCTAACACAGACTCTATCCTTATCTTGAATACACTCCTGGGTTGTACAACAGCCAAACTTGAAAATGAATCACTGCTGTTCTAAGCCCACTTTGGGATTTGATTGTTAGTGGAAATCTTAGAATCTGTTATCTTTAAACTTATGAAGTCTTAGCACTAGATTAGTCAATGTGCAGCAAAACCCTATAGAAGCCCAACTCACAGTCTCCTTTAGAGCTTTAATGGCTAACATTCTTAATACCTTTGGCAATGAGGCTAATAGCACTCTTACTGTTGTTCCACATGGCCTGTTTTATTGAGCCCTAAATGCAAAACCAGCTCTAACCCTATGATCACAACTACTGTTGAGTGGCAGATACAACCTAAAATCCAGATTTGAGAGAAAAACTGTGACCTTCTGGAGAGACAGCTGGAGGCCAGGAAGCAGTACGTAAAGTACTGCAGGTGAAGACAGACACCTTTGTTTAGACAACTGAACTGAGTTGACACTCAGTGACAGTCACATCTTCTACCACTGTAAACTTGAAACGTGACTTTACAGAATGCACAGTAGTAACAGGGAATAACATTCCCTGCTTCAACCATGCAAATACGATCAGCTATTGTGCTATGCTTCCTTTCAGGCTCTGGTATAAACTGTCATTTTTACAAGCACTCTAGAGAGTCTACTAAACCCCAGCCATAACCCCAAGATTAAATCAGGTTCATTGGTATTATGTGGAACATCACTCCTAATTTTCACACTGAGAAACCAAATGCTTCCTATTCTAAGTTTATTTTGTGGCACGCATATTAATTGCGCTAATACTGTCACACTGTAGAATACACATCCCCAAAATCTAGCACCAGGCAAAGGCTTGACTAGATCAATATACTCAGTGCAGGGGCAGTCAATTTTTTCACTGAGAAACCTAATGACCAATGACACATTTACTGTCACTCCAGAGCTTCTTGTTTACCAGTCCTTCACCTAGGCTCACACAAAGTTCAATCATATGAATTACATGCCAAGACAGAAATTTAATCACTACCACCTTAAACCTAACTTGAAATCTACTTGCAAATGCTGTATTTGTCTCTCTCAGTAGTTTCTCATTTACTAAAATGTAACAAAAGCCTCAGATTATGCTCACTGACACCTTGTGAAACACCTAGAACCACTGGGTCATACAGGCTGGAGTAGACCATGGGAGGTTTCTATCCAGCCTCCCAGCCAAAACAGGGTCAACAGTGCATTCAGGCCAGGTTGCTCAGAACTTTATCCAGTCAGGTCTGGAAACTGCCAGGGATAGAGACTTCAGTCTTTCTGGGCTGCCCATTCCACTGCTTAATTATCCTCATTGTGTTTATTCCTTATCTCTGGCCTGAACCTGTCGTGTTTCAGCTTCTGCCCGCTGCCTCTTGACCTCCCGCCATGCACCACTGTGAAGAGCCTAGCTGCGTCTCCTTGATACCCTCCCATCAGTGACAGGATTGCTGTTAGGTGCCACTGAAGCCATCACTTCGCCTAGATGAACTAGCCCTAGTCTCACAGCCTCTCCTCACAGGGCACAAGTTCCAGTTCCCACCATTTTGGTAGCCTCCACTTGATTGTACATCATATGCCAGATGTATTATAACCCAAGTGCCAACTGAAGGGCAATAATCACTTTCCTTGATCTACTGCATATGTTCCTCTTGAGGCAGCCCAGGGTGCTGTTTGCCTTCATCACTGCCAGTGTTCACTGCAGGGTCAGTTTAGCTGACTTCCTCATCAGGACATGTAGGTGTGGCACTTAGGGGCATGGTTTAGTGGTGGACTTGGCAGCGTTAAGTTTACGGTTGGACTCAATGATCTTAAAGGTTTTTTCCAACCAAAATGAAAATTATTATGTGAAAAAGATTCTAGGACCTGCAGGACCTTTTCTGCAGAGCTGCTGCCAGGGCAGACAGTGTGTGCTACTGCAGATGCGATGCAGGACTCTGCATTTGTCCATGCTGAATTTCATGAGAATCCTGTCAGTCTAGTCCTCCCGCCTGTGTAGCTCTGCTCTTGACGGTATTGACTGCACCCCCATCCCTCTGTTGTTCAGAACTTGGTGAAGGTATATTTTACCTTGCCATCTAGGCCATTGATAAAGATGATAAATAGAACAGGTTCCAGGATAGACACCTGAACAGCTCTGCTTTTAACCAGCCTGCATGTAGAGTACAGACTCATTAACCACTATACTTCAACCCTGATGGTTCAGCCAGTTTTTCACCTAGATGGTAGGTCAACCACCTAGATGGTAACATGCCATCTTGATTACAAGGATGCTACAGGAGACGGGGTCAAAACACTTGCTAAAGTCAAAGTAGCAACCTACAAGTTAGAAAACTGCTCCCCTCTCATCAACTTATACGACTTATTCCTGGTAAATTCATGCTGGCTATTTCCAGTCACCTACTTTTGTTTCATGCATCCAGAAATGGTTTCCAAGAGGACTTGTTCTATAATTTTCCCAGGCACAACAGTGAGACTGTCCAGCCTGTAGTTCCCTGGATTGTTCCTCTTGCAGATTTTGAAGACGGTTGCTACATTTCCCTTTCTCCTCCCATAATGGATTTTGTCAGCTTTTCAAAGATGGTCAAGAGCAGCCTCACAATGACATCAGCCAGTTCTCTTAGCATCCTTAGATGCATCCCATTGGGTCTAGTCTTATATGGGGCAAGGTTTGTCAAGAGATCCTTGACTCAATCCTCTTCCACTACTGGTAGCTCCTTGATTTCTTGAACCTTGTTTCTAGGTGCAAGACCTTCAGAGAGACCTTGTTGGTGAAGTGTGAGACAAAGAAGAAGATTATATGCCTCTCCTATCAGTAAATCATCTGCTCCAGTCAGCAGCAAGAGCACATTTTTCCTTGTTTTTTCTTTTACTGTTAGTTTGGGGGTAGAAGTTCTTCATGCTGCATTTCATGTCCCTTGACAATTTCAGCTGTAGCTGAGGTTTTGCTTTCCTAAGAATACCTCTGCACGGCCAGGAAATGTTTCTATAAACTTGAATTATAGTCTGTCCTCACTTCCACCTTCTGTATATATCTTTTTGCATTGTGGCTAAGTCACAAGTTCCCTGTTTAGCCACACCAGTCTCCTGATATGTCCAGGTATTGTGTTGAATGTTGGGATATGCCTATCTTGAACTTGGAGGATGCTGTCCTAAAGAACTGAGCTCCTTTGCCCTTCAGAACTGTACACCAGTTTCCTGAAGAGCTAAAGTTTGTTCTTCTGGAGTCCAAGGTTGTCTACTCTTCTGCTTGCCTTCCTCACTCTTGTCAGGATCTTGAAATCCATTGTTTCATGTTCATGTGATGGTGTGCTTTGCCTGCCCCCGACCTTTATCTCCTGTAACCCTGCCCAGGTGATAATCACCAGTGGTGGTCGTAATGGCTGCATCTGGTCATGATGGCTGCATCCATTCAAAATGGATTCGGGAGACAGATAACAACACAATAGTCAAGGGCTATTGTGCAATGCGCCCACCTAAGAAACTAAAATCTGTGGTTGGTATGCAAATATGGCTATGAGTCCATCATCTTACCCCCATAAATAGTGAGCAGCCCAAGAGTCCTTTGAGCTCTTCTGCACAGCAGCGGGCTGCACGTCAGGACTGTATGTCCCCTTGAGTAGGGACACCTCTCAATGTTACTCCTCGAGGTTGAGAGATTCCTTGCCGCAACAGATCCTCGGTAAGTGACTAATAGTACGCTAAACTTTGAAACCTTAGCTAAGTGATATAAAGGATTGATTGAGCATATATAATCCTTTAGACATAAACCGTTGACCAAGTCTGGGACTAGGACTGGATCCAGCCGCACCTAGACTCCTCTCTGAGGAGGAGTTTAGAAAGCAAGGGGGTCCTTTCTGAATCTCATGACTCAATCGGAGGGTCTCCCTGACAGTTTTATCTGATCCTGTCCTCTATGCAGTAAATAATCAAGTGTACCTTGCCATCAAATCTTGTTAAGTCACTGTTGCATTGAACGTCATTAACTCCTTGTTCTATATCAATAAAGTATATTTTTACTTCTCTCTTACGAGTAAAGTGCACTCTCACTCCATCCGCAACAGTTCACTACAGCCAAAGCTGCCACTGATCATAATTTCCACTACCAGTTCCCTCATTCATAAGTCACATATCCAGGACAGCATCACCCCAAACTGTCCCATCTAGAATCTGAGTTAAGAAGTACACATCATAAATAATTGCTTCCCCTAAAAATGTTTTGGGCACTGACTTAAGAGTATTCTACTTGGGACCATTCATCAGTTTCTCACTGAAAAACCAAATGGAGTATTCTGAAGTTTTCCTTCAGCATATTCACAAGTGTCCCAAACTTCTCATTCACATCACGTTACATTTAATTGCAAGCTCTCCCTTACCTCAATTATTTTGTGTGTAATAATCCACATCTTTGCCTAGCCTTTACGTTTGGTTCATACTTTACCCTTGGTTCAGCACACAATGTTCCTCAGATTGTCATTTCTCATTTTACTCCTGAGAAACCTCGTGACAACTTTCCACACTTCTTCTGGGATAAGCTTACAATGCCACTCCTAATCTTGTCCTAATTTTTTTCTAGGCTCAGCCATCTGTGAGCATGTTTTTGTTGCTCCAGGAATTCCACTCCTTCTTACAGCATTGATAGTCTAAACTCTCCTCTTAGTTGCAGACTTGCAGTCTCTCACTAAATCTGGGCTTCCCTCAGGCTCAGAAAATACCTTATAACATTTTCCTTTTTTTGTCACTGAGAACCCTAACAACTAAAATCCTATTTTCTCCAGGGTAATCTTTTCAAAGACCTTCTTACTCTCATGCCTTAATTTTCTAATTTAATCAACTTAAACCTTAACTGAACCCTAACTTTAAATTTCCACAAGACTCTAGACATATTTAAATACTTTCTTCTTTTCAGTGCGAAATCTGAAAATGGTTTTCCCACGCTTTCTTCTAGTTTTGCTTTACCACTGTTTTGCTTCACCACTAGTTTTGCTTCACCACTGAGCATTCACTGTCAGTCCAAGGAATTTTATCACTTTATTACCAAGATGCCCAATGCCAAATGTCTCAATATTTTTTTGTTATCTCTTTTTCTATGACCTTCTTATTGCACAGTCACAGCTTCTAGTTTATTCAACCTTAAACTGAGTTTAGTGGCACTGCTAAATTTTCACTGAAATACTAAACCTCCACTATCCTGAACTCATTTTTGACCTTGTTTGAAATTCGTTGTTCTTGTCTTTTTATAGATCCTGGTTTATAAAGCCCTAATCTTAATTCTTGGTTTAGGGTGAACTCACTAACACCCTAGAGAATTCTGTTCCTCATTTTGTCTTTGAAAAACTCAATAATCATGGTCCTAAATGTAGGTTGGGGTTATCTACCAGTATGCTCTCACTGTATTTCCATAGCTTCAGCTTACCTAAGTCATAATCCTTACCATATTCCTAGACAAAATTACAACCAAATGGCATTCCTAAAGTGGAGAGGGGAAAACTGAACCACCAGTGTTCTAACTTTTGGCGTCCACTTCTTAAAAGTTTATTTTTAGTGTAAAAAAACTCCTAATCCCTAAAGGTAAACCATAAACCTTGGTTTCAATGAGCCTCAGTAACACCACCCGGGACACTATTCATCTTTTTCTGATGAAGAATTTCCTTCCGTAATCTGTTTTTCCACAGCACTGTTGCTCTCAGTTCACAGCTTCCACTTTATTAAACCCTAATTCTAACCATAGGCTTCTACTAGCTTCAGTGATGTTCTCCAAAGGTCACTGCCGATTTTCACTACGGAGAAAGCCAACAGCTAGTATTCTAAACTTCCTTGAGATCTGTTTTAAAATTACTTTGGGATCAGCTTTCAAACAAACATCCTCATTATTATCATGTAGTTTACTAAGCTCTAGCTTCATGATACCTGACATAACGATGCTCCTGGGTCTGTCCCTAGGCAAGTTAAGTTTGCTGTCTTAAAATAACTTCATGTTTCACTTCAAAGGGCACTTTACATCCTAACAGATAGGATGGTTACTCAGTCCTAGTATGTATCCTAGACCCTGGATTTTAGGTGGGATTAATGAGATCTAATGAAATTCCTAATTTTCTCACTGAGAAACTTAATCACCACTACCTTCAAATAACATTTTTATTTTCTTTTCTATTTATTTATTTACTTATTTACTTTTAGTCTACCAGCTAGATACTTAATTAAGACTAGGAATCCCTGCAAATCCAGGGGAGGAAACCTCCCCAGACAGATAGACAGACAGATGCACACACACACACACAAGCACACACACACACACAAACACACACAAAACTATCCGATCAGCACTTTTAGGACTAAACTCTCTTGCCATGCTAAACTTTCTAGTTCATTGACTCCCACAGCTGTAAGATCTAAATGCTCTTAAACTATCCATAGTCCCAAGACAGCAGCCAATACTGGATACATAAAAGGCTTAAACAATTATTTGATCAAACCCTGTTGCATTGAATTTCAGCACTAAATGTGATGCAGAAACCACTGCCACTCAAGCTGTAACACAGGTGGCCTATTAAAAGAACAGAATAATAGGTCAGTTGCTTACTAGGAATTCTACGCATTTTGTTGCTATACCAGCAACAAATCCACAGCTTTGTGTGAACAATTTGGGATTGCCTAGAGATGAAAGAAGTAAAAAACTGAGAGAGACACATAGGTTTCAAAAATAGAAATAATAGGTTTCTGACAATAAGATTCATACTTCAGTATTCTGCAACTCCTCCAGCTTATTCTTTGCTCAGATGAGCTGTGACACTGCTAAACCAAACCTTCACTAACACGGAGATCACCATATCTGACTTCGATGTCCTTGAAGGCAAGTTAGAAGTACAACATAACAAACCATTTCAGAATTAGAAATATAGTTTGCGTTTACATTTTATTTCTTCTTGAGCCTTTCAATACAAAGGTGAGAAATCATTTCGAGGAGATTTGGGTTTATGATCCCATATCTTTATCTTGAGCTACCCTATCTTACTTTCTTCAGTGCCTCATTCTATGGATTAAAACCATTCTGATGAATGACTGATAAGGGTGATCTAACAGTCAGAATTAAGACTCAAAAGAAAATATACAGCATACTTCATCAATGAATTCTACAATTTAGTAATATAAGACCATGATAAGTAGTTATTCTGAACCATTTTCAAACTAATTACTTTGTATAATTTATCATCGGTGAG
The DNA here is from genome assembly GCF_035582795.1 of Mycteria americana. Classification (NCBI taxonomy): domain Eukaryota; kingdom Metazoa; phylum Chordata; class Aves; order Ciconiiformes; family Ciconiidae; genus Mycteria; species Mycteria americana. Next base: position 24,846,341 of record NC_134396.1, on the reverse strand, counting down.
CATTCCTACAGCAAAGAAGAATGATTTAAACCATTCATCTTGTTTTCAAATGAATTGTTTATTACAATCTGTTCTTTCCATCTCCATTTGACCTTCAGTTTGCATGCATCAGTACTCCTGTGCCACTGTGATGTCATTGTGAGATGACTTCTGTTACCTGTACACATGCAAAAGGTATAACTGAGACATCGTTACATGTCTGCAAAGAGTCTGAAGTCCTCAGATGTAAGATTGCATTTAATCTTCCTATCTATCCATACTGGTAAATCATACTCTGAAAAAGCAAACCTGTAACTTTCAAGAGTTACAATTATTACACAGCACACAATTGATGGAGAAGCTCTGAGATCCCAATGAGAAAAACATGCTTAATATTTAAGACAGTGCAATATACTACATAGGTGACATTTGAGATGAGATAGGAATGGTTAGGCTTGTCCCATAAAACATTACAAATTACATTAAAAAAACAGAGGAAAATTTCACTTTTGTCAAAATGCATCTCACCAAATAAACAAAAAGGTTTTTAAAAGAAAAGTAGAAATTTTAGAGGAAAGCAAATATTGTATGAAAAGTTTCACTTCGTGGATTGCCAAATTTTCTATTCCTATACGATCTGTCGTGGCATGGGGGTTCTTGTCCTTTTGTTTATATTTACCTATCTGCTTTACTACAAATTTTTGGAATGAGCAAGTCCTCAGATAAAGTAGTTTGTACTTTGAGGCACCTGAACAGAGAAGGAGGAAACTGAACTCCGTGGGCTGGTGCAAGAAGGAATGGTAGGTGGGGATAAGGAGGTTTCCAGACTACAAAAAGAGTTTGCTTTGGAAAGTAAGGGCAATCAAAAATCTCATAATGCTGCATTCTAAATAAAAGGTGTATCTAAATGCATTCACACTCACACTTCTGTTCAGTGGGAGAAGGTAAAAGGATATATAAGGTAAAAGGAATAAAGAGAGGTTTTCCTTAATAATTTTTTTTCCTCACTCTGCAGGATGGAAAGAACTTGTATCTTCATCACGCACAAAACTTGGAAAAGTCCTTAGAAGACTGATATTAAAAACCTGGAATAAGTCCAAGTGTTGTTATTGTTTGCACTACACTTCAGAGTAACGCAATTCAGAAATTAAGTTGTGGTTTCTGAAGCTTACGTTACCAACCTGTGCTAAGATAACTCATTTGGCTTTCTTGCATGCAGAGCCTTTGTCAAACAAAGACTTAGTTGATAAGGAACAGAAGAGAAATCATCTCTGAAAATTATTATAAACTACTTTTATATTATGTATTTGCACTTCTACCAAATTGTTAAAAATAAACCTTTAGTATTCCTTTCTGTGCTGCTGGGGCAAGGTCTTGTGATGATATACAGAATCCCTCCTTCTGCCATTCAGCAAGGCCCCTCTTGGCTCTACCTTTGTGATCTACTGCCATGAACAAGGAAGGCAGCTTCCAGTCTGACTGAATTCTTCTTTTGGAGAGATGCTTAGAGTCTTTTCTTAGCAAGCAACTCCTCACAGAGGACTTGAAATTTATTTATAATCCATTTGCATTATTTTTCATGTGTTTTGCACTTTTCTGGTTTGGAAAGTTTTTTCCTACTTCCCCTTTGGCTTAATCAGATCCCTTTAAAATTAATTACAGAAAAGAACAAAACAATGCAACTAAGCATAACTATGCTAAATCATCCCACCAGCGGAGCATTCAGAGATGAATTGGTCTCAGTTAGGGCCTTGCACATTTCTGTACTGCCCAAGTGCTCTTGTCCTTTCTTTTCTTTCTAAGGAGAAGTAGAAAAAATGCATCAGAGGGTACTATCACTAGCAGTAATTGTTACTACTAATGCATGCTATTTTCATTATGTATTCAGCTTTGGCAGAACATGGCTCTACTAACCTCATATTCCAAAATAAAAGAACCCAAAACTAATTAAAAATGCATATTTATTGTTAGTCCCATTATTCCCATTAATCACTGTAGGTAAAGCAAAAAAGAGATCTGAACAAGTAGGAGGAAAGGGCCAGATAAGAGAATATTTAAAACACTCAGATGCTTTGAAATAACTTCAAGGAGATAAGTTTAACCTTAGAAGAGTAAAAATGGTCTATTAAATTCATAGAATCACCAGAGAGTCTCCCTGAGATCTCCAAGGGAATGAATGAGAAGACCAGGAAAAGGCAAATATGCTGTCTTTCTTTAAAAGGAGACAGAACTTGGATAATTAACTTAATTGGAATACCTGGAAACATTCGAGAGTAAATAGGCTATTAGTAGGCAAATGAAACAAGCAACGTTGAGATGAGTTACAGCAGAAGTAGATATCGTTTAAAAAAGAAAAAAAGCCAAATGAAGGTGGTTTTCTTACACAAGATTCTGAGAAAGCTGGGAGTGTTTAGCCTGGAGAAGTGAAGGCTCAGGAGGATCTTAGCCATGTATATAAAAACCTGATGAGGGTGGAGCCAGACTCTTCCCTGTGGTGCCCGCTGGCAAGACAAGAGGCAATGAAACCCATGAAATTCTGCTTAAGTATGAGAAGACACTTTTTTACTGTGCAGGTAGTTGAACACTGGCACAGGTTGCCCAGAGAAGTTGTGGAGTGTCTGTCCTTGGACATATTCAAACTCTCCTGGACATGCCCCTGCACAGCCTGCTCTGAGCAAGGGTGGGACTGGGCGATCTCCATAGGCACTGGCCATCCTCATCCACGCTGTGGTCCTGTGACCTGAAAGGATAACAGGTTTTATGAATTTTAGTAAGGTTTCTGAAGTTATTTCCTGTGATATTCTGATAAACAAATTAAAGCAACAGGAACATAATGAAAATTTTTAATACGAGCACAGATTCAGTACTTCCACATTCCGTGAAAAGTCATTAAAGTTTCACTGAAACAATGGATAGACTTATTTAATTCTATGAATTCTGTGGAGGCTTGATTTGGGTCTGCGCTCACTTCCTATCTCACAGATGAAATGAATATAAGACAAGAGGATGTTCTTATTACATATGAAAACATATTGACATAGAATGTAAATATATTTATATGTAATATATTCTATGTAAATATACTTATATTCTGTATTTGAAAGGAAAATAAGCAAGGCTGAAAGATTAGAATTGCAATTCGAAAAGGTGTTGACAGCTTAGAGAAACAACACAAAACTAAGATTTAATTCATTAGAAGTTCGTGGTAGTCCCTTAGAGAGGAGCAAACTGCCTGGGAAGAAATTCTTCAGAAAAGAAACTGAGAGGTTATATACGACTGTAAGATGAACTCTAGTTAGCAAAGACCTGCTCTCCAGTAATGTAAACATTAAGTTGGAATGTATAAATAGGAGTGCAGAATGCGAGATAAATGAATTAACTCTTCCACTCCGCTCCGAATTGGTAGCACTTAACCTAAAGCATTACAGCCATTGATTTTGAAGGAAAAAAAACCTTCCCCCTTCCATTCCCATGGCACCTTGATTAATAGAGTCGCCATAATTATTCACTTTCCTTTGTAATGCAAATATGGAAAGTATGAACTCACCAGTATGGATTTAGTGTTCAAGCAATTCCTTCCTAAAATCTACTATGATGAAAATGTAAGTCTTTTAATATTGCCTCTAATGTCCATGTTCTGAGCCTCTATAAGAATAATGAATTCTGTAATATAAGATGTATGTCTCTGCCCCTAGAATGATGCTACATGGATGGGACTTCAGAGACTTTATATTCAATACCATTTATTACTAGTCAGTTTTGCATGCAACCATGATAAATTTTGTGGGAAGAAAAGGCAAAAAGTGCTTTCTGGAATGTCTTTAAAAAGCCCTTCTAATTTAAAAAAGTAATTTTATTTTTAAAGGAATATTTACAATTAACTGAAAGGTCTTTTTGACTCATTTTTTTATACCACAGAAAGCATTGTTCAGCTGCTTATAACAGTGGAAATATGAGGAAAAATCAAACTAATTGTATCTTTTTGCATATTTTGGTTGAGTTGTCCCATCCTAAACTAAAAAATAAACAGCTTCTGATCACACGTTGATGTATACACTCCAGAAGGTTTTACCAAGACTACAGCAGAGAAGAAATAAAGTTTGACAAATACATGATATGGTTGCGTATGGTAGCAGGGGAGTGGCTTCAGTGATATAAGAACTCTTTTTTTAATCTTGTGTTTCTGTGTGGTAAATTTGCCACTTTTCCATTCTTCAATTTTCTGCTTAAAACAGTGATTAAAAAACTTTAAAGTTTTAACTCTCCATTAAAAAAAAAAAAAAGATAATCTAATAATCTACCCAAAAATGGAAAAACACTTTCTTCTATGCAATTTTCTAAAATTTTAACATTGACTACTGAAGTATTTGGCTTTTCTGTTATCCTGCTCCTTATTGCCTTCAGCATCCACCACTAAATAATTATGAAATTGATACACATTACTCTGAGAAAGAATGAGTAACTCATTGCTGGATGGAAAAGAGCAGGACACTATTAAACTGAACAATACGGTCATTAGAACCTCTGGATACAAACACTCCTTCTGTCCCCTTACACTCCACACAGTGCTGCCCAATGATGGACCAAATCCAATCCTGATGAGACAGTTTTATGCTGACAAAGGAAAATCCTTAGATTTTCTACAGTGAAACTTAACTCTTACTGGGGACTCAGGTGACAATTCAAACATAAGTGGAGCTTCCTTCGAAGAGTTGGACTTGCCTATAGTTTCCAGCCTTTCCAGTCTTATATTTTCTGATTACGGTGTCAAATCTCCTCAAGTAGTCTCCTAATTAATGTAAGAAGCAAAGTTTACTCAAGGCAGGTAGATAAGTCCTACAGTTACAAATGCCCAATAGCAGAATTTTGAGTCCCCACGGTTTAGGGTCTCACCATCACCTAACCCACACTCCCCCATATTGCCCACAAGGTGTTTTTGCTCTCTCCAGTGCAGTCCGTGAAACCACAGGTTTCACATACAATAACTCAGCTGCAACCACTCCTTCCAGAATAGTAGGTTTCCCAGATGTGGGACAATTACTTTAGTAAGACCTCAAGCAAGGACTGTAAATATTTGAAAATTTCTGATAGTTTAAAAGATTACCACTCTTCTTCTCCAAATACAGTTACTGAGGATAGTAAGCCAGAAAACTCTAACCAGAGCTGACCCATTGACATGGGTGTTTCCGATGCACATATTTATCTAGACTACTTTAAAATTAGGCAAACCCTTTCCATGAACAAGCTATGCTTGCTGACCTTTACAGTGCACCTTGAATTCCAACAGGCAAAGACAGAAATCAAAAAGGTTTCTAAATAAGTATTTTTGTCATCTCAAAAAAATAATAAACTTGCTCTACATTTTGATCTATTCTCACTTTTTAAAGTATTGTCATATATTAATTGAATTGTGAGGATGTAGAATTTTTGTAAAGAATAATGTAAATATAAAGTATAGTAATATGGTTTAGTCTTACAGACAAATAAAGGAAGGATTGCATTCACCTCTTTTTCTTCTCTGAAGACTTACTTGTGGGAATTCAAAATCCACTGATGCACTGTCAATAGAAATTAGAAATATCTAATAAAATGGTCTTTGTGAGCACAGACCAGCTGCTGGAGCTCTGTAATATAGTCAGAATCAGCAAGGATGTGGAATAAAGCAGCTGTGCCTTTCAGTTGTTTTACTCAGCTATCGCTGTTAACATCTATAACAGAGGAAACAAGCACAGGCACCATCTGAGTTTCTACAACACAACTCTTTGCTTGATTCCCTCTTCCTTCTCTCTGAAACTGCTCTGTGTGTCTCATGGAAAGATGGGGGTAGGGCATGCTCTATTTTTTTGCTTCTATTCTACACTTAGCTTCCTTTCCCTGTTCCACAGAAATGGAGAAAACATCAGTCTTTTTTTTTCCTGATAGCAAGGGAAAATGGACTGTTTTGTGATATTCAATCAGTCTATTTCTAAGTCATGTGCATTTCTAAGTCACACATGGAGCTGTTTTGGATCCCAGAGGCACAGTTCCACCTCAAAGTTAAAATGAATTACCAAAAAAAGAAAGAAGAATATTGTTATTTTTTCTTTTAATCTAAAAATCCTATCTACAGCTAAACAAACTAGAAACAAATGTTTCATAAACAATAACAGGGAATTTATACTTGAGAAAAATTTCTGAAGAGCCTCTTTGTAAGGACACTAATCATTCCTAGTGATAAAAAGAGCCATCTGAGATAAAGCACTGGAAAGCCTGTCCATGCAATGGTCCTGAATGCTAATGAGCACTGCTTTACATAGAGGACAGTGCTGAACTTCAGAAATGAAGCAAATGATTCCTCTCCATTGCTGCTGACAAATATTTCAGCCATAAGACCTGATTAAGTACTAATTGCTGCCCAGCAGTGAATGCTTTCTGTGGCATCTTGAAATGAAAATGAGGATGTGTAACCAACCAAGAAATTCACTAGCTTGGCAATGACCTGTTTAGAGAATCTGATGGACATTTAGTGGTACTTTTAACTGTTTTCATGCTGCAGTATTTTTTAAATTCTCATCATCTGAATGAAAAGATTCTGTAACAGAAAAACGATTCTCTGACTGGTTTGTTTAGAATTTCCATAGAGTAAATGTGACTCCAATTTAGCTTATTGTTTTCAAGAATATTTTGACATATGTGGCATAATATGAATCAATATGGCTTGAAGAAAAAACATTAATAAACCACTTTTTTGAATATGTATTTATTAAAAATTCCATCACACAAGTGGACCCAAATAACATTTAAACTCAAAATATGAGACCTTTAATGAGTAGGTCAAATTATCTACTGTAGATAATTCATCTGACAAGTGCAGTTCACTTCTTTGTTCATAAATCATTCATGAATCCACCCCAATTATATATACATAAGTTGGGAAAGATTCATGAGTGATTATAAATAGATATTAACCATCCATGGGCATATCCTGAACAGATTATGCAAACAAATTTTGGCTGCTGAGTCGTTCACATAATGGTGCCTCCATCTGTTCCAGGCATTTCAGTTGGTTACATGGAACATGGGGCTATTGTTTCTGCTTTCCCATAAGAGGACAGGAAACTGATGCAAGCCAATAAAAGAACAGAGAGAACAGCAAATATTTTTGTCCATTGCAAAATAATCTGCTTCCATCGACTTTAATGTAAGAAACTGTAGTTCTCTGACCACTTCAGTGTGCATTTCTAAAATTAGCAGAGCAAAAACGCCATTATTTAAACATTATGGAAGCATGAGAATGCTTACGTAGAGACTTTGAAAAATCTGAATCCATTCTACAGCACAAATAGGTACATAATCTGTCCAAAACAACAAATTACAATGCAGTTCATTTTCATTACATTCTTTTCATCCTTGGTAACAGCTCCAAATTTCCCTGCCTGCTCATCCCTTTCCTTATTGTTGTGAAGAACAGTGTTTCATGACACTTTGTTATGTGCCCTTTGGTTATAATCCCACCTTTCATCTTTGGAAAAAAATGTACATAGCAAAATGTACATGGCTAAAGCAGATACATCTGTCTTTAATTTCTCAAGAGAGTGTGTAGAATAGTGGATTTCTTACTTCTCTAAAGCTGATTCTTCTCTGCATTCTAACATTTTAATGTTAATCAGTTTCAGTTTGTAATTCCTATTTTAAGTGTTTCTGAAGCTAAAAGGTCTTCCCAGGGAAGTCCTGTGTATGTTGAACTGGTGTGACAACATTTTCCTCCAACCCTGATCTTGGCTTCCTACTTAAAACTTGGAATTCCATGGAGAAAGAAATCAGTTATATTTCCTGGAAAGCTAAGAGAAAAAACCCTCCACCTATTCTGTCAAAATCACTCTGAAAAGGAGATGAAGATTAGCAAGATTTCCATGCTGAAGAAAACTCTGACAATTAGTTGCCTATAAAATGCTGACATTGCTGGTGGTCACTTTTATCTAACATAAACTAGAGAGACTATAAAGAGAGATTACTTTGTTTTTTTAAGTGAATAAGGAGCTACAGAGGACCTGGTCACAAAGATTTGCTATGGATTACCATTGTAATTATAATTTCTCAAACTCATATAGTTTCATTGACATGTAATGATAAACATAAGTGTGTCTGAAACTAAACAGACAGCCACATACTGTTGTAAAAACTCCTCCTTTGAATGTTTTCCAGCCTTGGCAAGATACAGTTGTGACTGACTTGATCTTGGGTCGGCTTGCAGAGGGATGCTGGAAGAGGTGGCTTCCCAAAGTTCCTCCAGTGCCACGATGTTGACCCCTATATGCTATTACTACTCTCCAGCAATTTGTAACCATCCCTTCAGCTGAGAGACAATAATTCATTGTGGAAGTGCATTTCAGTACAAAGTAAAACAGACCCATGTAAAGTGCTGCTAAGGGTAGTTTAAGCAAACCTGTTCCACTTTGCTCTGAAATGGCCTAGAAATGCTCATGTCATCAGTTATCAGTCCCCATAGCTGAGGCTCCAACAATTTCAAACAACTGAAGGGTATTAATGAATAGCCATAGGGTAATGACATCTTAAATTGCTACATCTATTTCAAAAATGAATGTATGACTGTGCCCTAAGGTTCTCAATTTCAAAAGGATAGATTATGAAAAATTAAGAGTACTGGTTGGTAAAGACAGCTGCACTGACAAAAGTACAAAAACAATCTGAAATTTATACCCCAGCCAAGGGGAGAAACTTCTGTGGAGGGTTTTCAGACCTAATTAGCTAAATAATCACTTCAAAAAGGATATTAAGTGCAAGTAGAATGACTATAAAGATTGACATAAAGGATTGCTCAAAAAAGAAACAGTACATTTCAGTAATCAGAAAGCACAGGGAATAGCTAAAAGTCAAGTTGACACAGTCTAAGAAGGAGATTAAAACAGAAAAGGATTGTTTATACAGAAGGCATAGAACCTTCAAGTAAGAAGAGGTTAAAATTAAGGATAATTTAGACAAGATTAAAAAGCTAAACTAACAGTTTGTATCAGTTTCATCCAGGATAAGTGCCTGAGTGTTGTATGAAAGACAGGAGAACTAACAAAACAAAGAAGAAGAATTGATAAATTATAGCATGGGAAACTATTTTAGATAAAATACAATGCTGCCAGAAGAAGACCTGAACATAAACAGGACATTTAAGAATCAGTTCTCTACTAGGGATAGTGATAACTACTAAGATACCCCTACTTGTAGGGATATCAGGGATTCAATAACCAATTTCAAAAAGCACAAACTCCCTCAAATGTATATTTTTTAGAAAACTTAAGGATTTTAGGGTGTGCTCACAGCTTCTTGTGGTTCATGTATATTTTTCAATATTTGTGTAGGTAAAATTGCAACTATCCACCCAAAATACACACTGATCTTCATTTTTTGTTTTCTTTGTAGAGGAGCTTGCTGTGAAAAGAAGGGAAGGGAAGGGAAGGGAAGGGAAGGGAAGGGAAGGGAAGGGAAGGGAAGGGAAGGGAAGGGAAGGGAAGGGAAGGGAAGGGAAGGGAAGGGAAGGGAAGGGAAGGGAAGGGAAGGGAAGGGAAGGGAAGGGAAGGGAAGGGAAGGGAAGGGAAGGGAAGGGAAGGGAAGGGAAGGGAAGGGAAGGGAAGGGAAGGGAAGGGAAGGGAAGGGAAGGGAAGGGAAGGGAAGGGAAGGGAAGGGAAGGGAAGGGAAGGGAAGGGAAGGGGCACCTGTATGCAAACATGTATTCCCAGAAAATGTGCTGAAGGAACATCTGCGCTGAATGACATGAACCATGACAAACGTGTCATACTATTCATCGTTTTATGGATAAAAAATGGTTAACTCCAGAAATAGTGAGTGTCGTGTTGAAGGTGTTCCTATTAACTATAGTTATCCTATCATGAATTATAGTGCAAAATGCAATATCGTACTTGCTGAAAAATACAACTGCATTAAGAAAAGGAATGGTCAAAGGACTACTAAAGAATTAATATGTTGTTATGTCCGTAGAATCGTACACACACACACAGATGGGTATCCATATAGCTTGGTAAGTTCTTTTGGAGGATATCAGTGTCATAAATTAGCACGTTTAGTACATTAATGAAACTTTCTTTTTTTTTAGCATACGCAATCACTTTGACCAATGTAGCTGACATAAATAATGGTATACCTTAGTCAGAGAGCAGTGATATATAGAGTGCTATCCAAGTAAAACTAAGTTCTGGAGAATATTCAATACTGTCTCTAGAATTCCTCACTATAAAATTGTGTATAAAGAATGTTTGGCCTAATTAAGAGACATGTATTAAGAGTATGTGAAGCTCTGGTCAAAAAGGTCTAAATAGGGGTAGTTTACAAACCAAGGTTTAGTGGAAAAACTATAAGCGAATAAATAAAAACCCCAAACCCATTAACAGAAGCATGTAGAAAGTGTGCATGTCAGTATAAAATCAAATTAATACTGCTGGAACTGTGGATGTTTGTGGATTAGTGAGACAATGAAAATTTTCTCTAACCTTCTTTTCCCACAATCACATTTTAGAGAAGTTCTATAAATGGAGATCTTTTAGCTGAAACTATCATATGATTCACATTTAAGGGCTGGACCAGGTTGTTGTGATTTAACTGCACATACTGTTGATTATTTCTTAAAATAAGGAGTGACTTGGAGGTAGCCAATTAGTGACTACACTGATGTCTTCTTAAAAGCAACAAGTCTACTAATAGCAAAAAACTGAGTTTACCTTCCACAGATGTTCTATTCAATATGAAGTTTAAGGAGCAGCAGAACATGCACTAAGTTCATTCATGCACTAAGTCTGAGAATTTTTGTACTTAACACTGTTGACCTGTTCTAGAAGATTACTTAATTTGTAAATGTTAATATCAATTTGCAGCTGTACTAAGGAACTGGAAATAAAAACAGACTGTTATGTCTAAACCAGATCAAAACATTAATGCATACCTGTAACTTTGATATCAGGAACACAAAGCTGATAGAAACAGATAGCTGAAAGGGCTGGAAACAAGTTCATATCCCTTACTGTGAGTCCTGACACTTCAAATGCAACACTAAAGATCAAAATGCATTACCAGCCAAATATTATTCAGTAGACTGTATGAAATGAGCCAGTGGATCTCAGTCTGGTTTTGAACGGCTGTATCGCCACTGTAAAAATTTACAGACATGAGGGATGAACAGCCCTGAAAATTATGTCATGCTGTAGGCATAAGAGGCAATGTTTCCGCCATATCGGTGACTGAGACGTGTCTGAATTGTGCACACTGTAGGTCTGGCTGTCCAATTAGTATTTTTTACTATGAGTAAGTTTATTTGCATGCAAACAGTTCCTGTATCTGCTTCTCAAAAGGAGTATGTTTGCACTCTTGGAGATGGCACACTGGTTTTACATAACAAAAATGGTATCACAGGTCTCTCAAGCAGAGGTAATACACTTCTTATTTCCGAAGTCGTGCTAATATTGAGGATAAAGCACTATCGATATCACAGTGCTCTGTTGTATTTTCAACACCTTTAACCAGGTATTCCACCTGAAGCCACGGCCTAAAGCAAATAAGCCCCACATGATCACAAAGCACACTAAAGGTCTTCTGTGGCAACACACATAGGAAGAACTTGCTGGACATGAAATGTGACAAAAGGGGGAACAACAGCTTCCAAAACGCCTTCCAAACATAAAAGAAAAATAGAAATAAACAGATAAATCAAAAACAGGGAGAAACAAAAAGTTTCTTTCTGTCCTTTACATTATTGTGTGATAACTACATAATGATCATTGTGTGGGAGCGTATTTGTAATCAGAAGGTTTTGTCAGACTGGAGGATGAGCGGGGGCACAAGGTTGTGATTTCTAGAGACCAATTGCTAAATTTCTGACTCAGGTCATATAAATGAAGATAAGTTTGTTGACCTCCATGCTAATGGCTATTTGTGCATGTCAGAAAACACATCTAGCCGACAGAAATGACAGTCACCGGTCAAGGGAAAATTAGTAACTATATAGGCCAAATCTGAATGGCACGGAAAAGAAGAGATGAAAGCTTGCACGTTATTAACTCACATTAAAGCAGAATCTCACAAATATCCCTTTCTATGATGTTTAAATACATTCAGAGCTATTTATAAGGAAATTGCATAGAAGCATGTAGGTATGGAAGAATTCTTAATATTTCAAACTAAAATTATATGAAACTGAAGTTTTAGGAAGGCATATTGAGTATTTTAATCACCAAACACTTACACATATAAGAAGCCCCACAAGAGTTACATTCTAACTTTTTAAAGAAAGGATTAAATAAAACTTTGTCTATATGTACGTAAATTGTAAACGTATGAACATCCATGACTGAGAAAGCCTACAGGAATGACAGACCACTGTATACACATGGCTATGCAGAGATAGCAGGAACATATGCTTAGCAAAATGTTTGTGCTCTAAGGTGTCTGGGACATCCACATTGATCTGCAAGATACGGCTTGTCATTTGTGGCAGATCCACATCATTCTGAAGATCCAGCTGGAACCAGTGGCACACCCTGATGCACCTGAAATGTCCACAGACACCTACATTTATGCAACTGAATCATGTTCATTGAGGCAATGACACTTGATGCAGATTTTATGGATATTATAAGCTAATGTTCTGCCAACAGCCTTTCAGCATGATGTTGGAAAATTTTACCACCTATAAAAAAGTTAGTAAAAGACTATACCTCACATGATATTTACAATAGTTGATCCCTTCATCTGCACAAAGTTTTTCAGACATTTTTATTAAGAACAATACCAAAAGCCTACAAATATGTCTATCTGTTTGGATAGACATGCTGTGTCTATCCACTAACACTGGAGCCTACAACAAAAATAAATGTTTAAACATGGCAAAGTACTTCTTAATAATGGTTTCAAAGCAGTTTAATGCTATTCTAAGAGTTAGAATAACTAGCTGCGTTATACAGTCTAATTATAGTGGAAACATTCCCATGGGAATGAAGATTTTAATGGCCTGAAGACCAATTATTAAAATATTTGTGACTAATGGACTAAATTCATTTTGTGATAATTTTATTTTATAAGCATTCTGATAAATGTTTGATATGCACAAAGATATTTGTGAATCCAGCATAAATCCTCTCTAGAATGATCGCTTCATTACCACTACTGTTACAGTATCTTTCTGAAGACTGAAAATTCATATTAGAATACGTTAGAGCTGCAGGCGAGTAGCTCTTTGACTAGGACCTGGCATGAGATTGCACTAACTGAACAGAACACCAAAAACTACAGGATGTGACATAAGAAAATGCTGAACGTAACAGGTAGCAGTGTGAGAAGCTGACAAAAGTTACAGACAGTGCCATGAAGGATAGCAAGATCTCAGAGGTGGTTAACAGGAAGTTAACCTGCCAAACTCCAGAGGTATCTAGAGGGAAGCATTGGGGACTTTCTAGTAGGTACCATCTTGAAAGACCAACAGCACCAGTGTAACCATATCACTAATTACACATAAAACTAAGATTACCTGGATAATGGTATCAGAAATACCAAATTTGGATAAAGATGTATCTATCTGAACTGTGACCAGCTGAGAAGAGTAATTAGGGATTGCTTACTGGGAAGGAGACTGGTGTGGGAAAGGTACAAGGGAGGTCCAAGGAGGTCAAAGAAAAAGGAAAAGGGAGAATAACATCTGCAGATCATGAGTGGTCCTGCATGGGTTTACCTATCAGGAAGCCCTGAGCTTGGTCACTGCAGCTGGAGGAAGACAGTAAACCAAACCCACTGCTCTGACTATAACCTGAGGATCAATCCACTTCCATGTTCAGGAGGACCAGAGTAGTTGTGGTCAGGGTGATTTTCCTCACCAGCAGGGGAGGACCCAGAAAGACAGATCAAGCATCCTGGTATCACCATGTTGATGCCTATTTCAGCTCTCGTGGCATCAGAAGTTCTCCACCATCCATAACAGAACAGCTATTTGCTAGTCACTTTTTAAAAGCCTTTAGTTCTCTAATAGGAAAGCCCAAGCAAATGATGTCAGAGGTAAGTTATAAAGGCATATGTCATGTAGAGGAAACAGTAAGAAGCCAAAGCCAGACGTTAACAAAATGAATCTAAAAAGTTATTGCTTATTCAATGACTTGCTAAAACAAAACAGGTTGCGTCCTGTAAACTGTGTTATTCTACATGTGACTAATTTTGGTATCATTATTATTATTATTTGAAATTAATATTCCACTCCACCAATTGATTAGCATCTAAGCATTAGTGTAGGATTCAGGGTAGGCAGAACAGTCTATCCAGTTGCATGAAGACTTGAACCAGGATCTACTGGAGCAGAGTTTTACTGCAATTCTTGCACAAATATAGCTACTTTACTCCAGATTTATGTGCCTGTAAAATGAAGAATACCTGAAACATAGTGATCTAATTTTTATAAGCATAATCTTGCACTTTTCTACTTCAGCATTAAGAAAGTAAAAATACAAAGGAATGGTAAACCTTATAACTACTAAGGAAGTGTGTCCATACTGGAAAAGGATACAGCTAATGTTCCTCCGCACAAAGAGGCAACTGTGTTTTTTCAAACTGTGAGCATTCATGGAAGGCTGAAATCCACCCCAGTTACAAGAAGCTCTGCTGAAACTGTGTTCCATGCTGATCGTAATGTAACTGTCTCTGTCTGGAAAAGAAAGGGGATATGTAACTCCAGTGATAATACCAGGGTAGAGCATCGAGAAAGGGGAAAGAGTGGTAAATAACTTAGACTGGCACTGAAAATTCAATGTTATTTAGAGGTGAGACAAAGCAATGAGCTCTTGGGAAAAAGAGTGACTAGTATTTCAAGTCTGCATTCAAACCTCTGAGGGAGGCTCCCATTTTCCACCACTCCACCTCTCTCCCACTCAAAGACCACACTAATGCTTCTTGAGACAGTTGATCATGTTTTTATTTTTTTTGTACCCAAATACCACCCTTCAGCTTCGAAAGTTGCAGGCAGTATTATTGGAAAACACAGTCCATATCTAACCTTAAGGTATCCCTGTGCATATCTCAAAGGATGGGCTACTGCAACAGTAACAACAACAAACAAGAGCTATATTTATGGCTTCCAAGGAGAGAAGCAGTGACAGAATAGATAGAGGAAGGATTGCCATGGCTGGGGCTCTCTGTGCTTGGTAGAATGCATAAAAAACGGAAAAAACATGGATGCAACAAAGCCTTACCAGCTGTCCAGAAAGATGATAATGTGCTAGTACAATATTGTGACAAAAGCAGTTGGAAAGTATGGAGAACTGTTTGACTCCACACCTATAATAATGGTATTACTTAGCATTTATATAGTATGTCTCAGCTGCACAGCTAAACCTCTTTACAAAAGATAGGGATCATTATCCTAATTTTGCATTTGGAAAATGAATATGTAGAGAGTTTAAGCCAAAATTTTAAGAGTTGGCTCATTTGGGGGTTCTGAAAAAAAACAAGGGATCTGATTTTACAGAAGATCCAAGCATCTGCAACTTCAATTAGAATGGCTGGTAGCTGCAGGTGCTCATCAACAAGAAAATCATGTTGCAAACGCATAAGGTTGAAGACTTCAGACCTCTGTATCCCAAATTAGTGGATGCTTTTGTGAAAGGGAGACTGGCTGATGTGGCAAAGATTACTTGTAAAGATGAGTAACAGGACCAGAATCCAGGTCTCCAAATTCCCATCCTATATAGTACTATAGATTGAACTACCGTGTCTTCACTAAAATAAGCTCACTAAATTTATTTTAAAAATAAAAATAAATAAAACAAAAAAGGCTTCACTAAAATAGCAGATGCAATGGAAACTTATGGAAACACGTTTGGGGGGGTGGGGGTTTGCTTACCTAATAGTATCAAGAGAAAGGGATAAAGTGTGAAGCATAAAGGAGACAGAAGGCTTAATTTAGGATGGAGGATTTACTCTACAATTTATACCAGGAAAGATGGTAAACTGTAAGAACATAGCAATAGCATCGTCAAAATACCCAGGCTGAATGACTTAGTATAGCTCCCAAGGGCACAACAGCTGCACACTAGCAAGGGACTAGCAAGATCTGAAAGGCAGCCTAGCTCAGGTAGAGGACCAAATTAGTGTGACTATTTTGGCTCCAATACTCAAGCCAGTTTGACAGGAGTTGGATGAATATCACACATTGTGGCATATAGGTATTGCTTAATGTTTACAACAATTGCATCACTATCACCAGACAAAGAGGGAAAGAAAAGGCGACATTTGCTGAAAATTAATGAAGCTGAGTTCACTAATCCCCTCTTAGATTAGAGACTTCCAAGTATCTAAGGGCTCTGGAAAAAAAGATGCAATTATTATTTGGAAGGCTGGGTCCCAACAAAATTTCCAGCCCTGTCCCTATAATAACAACTACTAATGCCCTTGCTCCAGTTTGCATCTGTTCCAGTGTGCAGCTCACTACAGAAAAAGCTTCCTCTCGAGAACAATCTCATAAGGCAGAAGCAGCTGCTCTTGTTCCTCCTGCTCTCCCTCTCCAGTTCTTTGGAGTCGTGTCACTAAATTTCAAATGATAAGTTTGCTTTATTACTTTAGCTTTCAGTGGAGTTTAGGGACAAGTTGGTAGCAAGACTTAGACTTCATACTGTAACGCATGAGAGGACAGCCCTGGAGCCAAGGCCCAGCCCTGCTTCCTTCCAACCTTAGAGTTGTTTAACTAATAAAATTAATTTGCCTCTTTAAAATTTAAAATAAAGACAAGATGTTTAAATTTTTTCAGTAATCTACATTGGCAAAAATGAAGGGATGTTATTTGTATGCTGATTTGTCTGGTGAAAAGCCAAACTGCAGATAGCGTGGCCTGGTGCCAGTCTGAGTTGCTTCATTTCTTCTTTTCCCCAAGCTCAATACAGGCAAGATAGCTACTGTGCACCAGTGGCTGGGCCAGAAGTTTAAAGAACTGGAAGTATAAGAGAGAAAGTTAAGAAGGGGCAGACAGCAAAACAGCCATTTTGCCACAGTTGCCACACCAGGCCTGACATTAAAGTATATTGTTAATTTCCTATAGCAACAATAATTACTATCATTTTTGCAGTTTTATGACTTCTGTTTTTTACACCTGGAAACAGCTCACATTTACGTCTGGTGCCATTTTCTCCAGCTACTTATCAGCAAGAAAAGTGCAGTCCTAATAAATCTACGTGTCCACAAAACAGCAAACACACAATGGATTAATCCCGTAACACACCATTAGTTCTCAGCTTTACAAATCAATAACTGGACTGCAAAACACAGCATCTATGGCAAAAAGTAACACGTAGATGTTACAAGTCCTAATCTGCTTTTCTAGGAGGATATGTTATGGTCTCCTCCTCAGATATTTGAGGTAGATGTGCCTAGCCATGGTCTTAAGTGAGCCTCTCAAGAGGCTGAAGGGCTTCAAAGCCAAAAAACAATGATGTATTTGAATAAAAACTAGAAATTTAACTTTATGAGAAAGATTACAGGAGACAGAAAAGAAGAGGAGTCCTTCCTTCCAGCTCAGTCATTTCAAATTGAAGCAAGTCCTGCATGATGCATGGGTCCGTCCTACCTCTCCTGCAGCCTGACTAGCTGGTCTTTGCTGCATTTGGTTGTTTCTCCAGCTTTGCGTTTGTGTTGCAGGCTTTTAGCTCCTGCCACGACTTTCTCATTTCCTTTTGCCTATTGCATCCAGTGTACTCCAAAATCTTCTGTTCCTGAACAGATTAAATAATTGTTCATGAGAAGACTCCCTCTTTTCCTTTCATGACCTAGTGTTATTAAAGGAACATAACATGGAAAACAAAAAAAAAAACAATCAGTGCAGGCATTATCCATCCCAAAAAGGCAAACCACAGAGGAAAGATATAAGGCTTAACAGTTTTAGATACAGCCCTTGCCCTTTGGCCACAGAGCTTATTAGGGTGTGCTTACATTATTGACTGGTGTATGGCACAAGGAGAGAAGGACTGTGATTTGATTTGCTGCAGTCTGCAATGTTTCCAGGACTGCATGTTTACATGCCTGTTAACCAGCAATTCAGTTTGGACTGGTATCCAGTCTTCTGTACATACCATGCAGGCATATAAGCTAACTGCTGGGGAACCTTGCATCCACTTTGCAAGTGGCATGCTCTGGGCACTTCCCTGTTTTCAGTCTTAGTTCCAGCAGGACATAAATCATTTTGATTGTACCAGCAGTGCACTTAGTTGAATACCACAGTATAGACAAACAGCAAATTTTCACCTAAAAACACCCCCTCCAAAACTCAAATTCACTAGACACAGCCATCACGCAACAGACTAGGCTACAAAACCACCCTGGTCATAAAAAATTAAAAGAGAGCTGAGTCTGATTGTCATAGCCTTGCCTGTTTGTAGACTACTTGGACACCAGGCATCAGGAATGAAAAGAGTGCGTATTGGGCTTGTGTGGCAAGTTTTTGGTAGTGGTGGGGCTACAGGGGTGTCTTCTGTGAGAAGCCGGTAGGAGCTTCCCCAATGTCTAATAGAGACAATGCCAGCTGGCTCCAAGATGGACCTGCCGCTGGCCAAGGCTGAGCCCATCAGTGGTGGTGATAGTGCCTCTGCAATAACATATTTAAGAAAGGGAGAAAACTGATGCACAACAGCAAATGAGAAAGCAGTGAGAATACGTGAGAGAAACAACTCTGCAGGTATCAAAGTCAGTGAAGAAGGAGGGGAGGAGGTGCTCCAGGTGCCGGAGCAGAGATTCCCCTGCATCCCATGGTGAAGACCATGGTGAGGCAGGCTGTCCTCCTCTAGCCCATAGAGGTCCACGGTGGAGCAGATATCCACCTGCAGCCCGTGGAGGACCCCATGCCGGAGCAGGTGGATGCTCCTGAAGGAGGCTGTGACCCCGTGGAGAGCCCGTGCTGGAGCAGGCTCCTGGCAGGACCTGTGACCCCGTGGGGAGAGGAGCCCACAGTGGAGCAGGTTTTCTGGCAGCACTTGTGACCCCATGGGGGACCCACGCTGGAGCAGTCTGTTCCTGAAGGACTGCACCATGCGGAAGGGACCAGTTCATGAGCAGTTTCTGAAGAACTGCAGCCTGTGGGAAGGACCCACATTGGAGAAATTCATGGTGGACTGTCTCCCATGGGAGGGACCCCACACTGGAGCAGGGGAAGAGTGTGAAGAGGAAGGAGCAGCAGAGACAATGTGTGATGCACTGGCTGCAACCCCCCATTCCCTGTCCCCCTGTGCTGCTTGGAGGGAGGAGGTAGAGAAAATCAGGAGCAAAGTTGAGCCCACGAAGAAGGGAGGGGTGGGGGGAAGGTGTTTTAAGATTAGTTTTTATTTCTCAATATCCTACTTTGATTTGATTGGTAATAAATTAAATTAATTTCCCCAAGTCAAGTTTCTTTTGCCTGAGATGGTAATTGCTGAGTGATCTCCCTGGCTTTATCTCAACCCACAAGCTTTTTGTCACGTTTTCTCTCCCCTGTCCGGTTAAGGAGGAGGAGTGACAGAGCAGCTTGGTGGGCATTTGGCATCCAGCCAAGGTCAACCCACCACAGAGTGACAAAACAGATTACATTCATGTTCTTATGTAGTAATGAACACAATCTGATAGGAAGTCAACAAACAAATGCACGCTTTGCAAATCTAGAGATAGATAATAGGCCTTTTTGCTGCGACAGTCCAACTGGATCAGCCCCATACTCCATCTGCACATAATTAAAACCCCACACTCAGAAATAAACTTATCAAAACTCTCTGGTAAGTGACTCAAGTGTTTCGGTAAAGGTCCCACATTCTCTTCCTTTGGAGGGGAAACAGATCTAAGCACACACAGTATTCACCTGAGCTCTTACGACAGAGTTTCTCAGCAGAATTTCTTCCTCAGCATTTCTAGATCAGAATCTGATTTCCCTGTATAGAACAGAAGATCATTTTTTTGCTCTCTGGAAAGTGGTCAAGCAAAACACATTTATCAAACTGCTTTGTTCTAGCAAATCTCAGAGAAGATTTTGAGGAACGGATGGTTCAGCACCCTGTGGAGACCAACAGCTGCTCCATGGTGCAGCCTCGCAAGGGAGCAAGGAGATTCCAGCCAGCCATGAATGGAAGTTCAGGGTGGGCAAAATGAGATATCTCAAGCAATAATTAAGACACTTATCCCTCAGGCAGAATTAGGATCTTTAATGACTACAAGTTGCTAAGATACTAGGTCTGGACACAAACTATCATCCAAAAGACAACATTTGCAAAAACAGATGCCTCTCAAAGCCCTGCTGGGTTGGGTGCAGTGTTACAGAGACGGAAGTGGTGCAGTTAAATTGCAGAGACCAGTCAGCCTTTGGAAGCTTTAATACCTAAGCAGCTATTAATTGTGACCTGGCGCACTATATATGTGTAATGATGTGTTTGTTACTACGTAATATAAATCACTTATTTTTTCCTTATGTTTCCTAGGAATTACTTATAATTTACCAAGTAACTGCCACCAATATTTATTAATTTTAATTACAGAACAAACATATTTGCAGGGAAAGATGTCATCCAGAAATATAAAACTAAATATATTGCTGAGTGCAGGAAATGAAGTAGTATTTAATTACCAGCAATTGCTGTAAGTAATTGTCAAGTGTTAACTGCCACTACTACAAATCTCATGAAAAATGGAAAAATTCATGTGTTGCTGCTAATAATTTAATTTACTAAAGTTAGACTTTTGCACTCTACTTAGAAGAGAGGATCAAATAAATATAATCATTCCTTTACACAGTGGAAGCTGGGTGAGTACAATACCTCCAGGCTGCAAAACCAGAATAAATAACACTGCAGCTGAGAATCATAATTCATATAAAGCTTGACTATGTGCAGTTGAAATCAATATAGATCTTCGATCAGTTTCACTGATCATTTGAACAGTGAAACTCATCCTACAGAAAGCATCATAAGCTACTACTTATGATAACAGTAATAACTGTTACTAGTTCAACACCAAAAATAATAACAGCAAAAATAACAACAGCAAAAATAACAACAGCAGCAGCCTTTGACCGTTTTAATTTTGTTACATCAGTTCAGCTAGGACACCAAAAGTCTGTGAGTCTATATGAACTTCTTCCTGATGTTTTCTGCTGGCGTTTGAAAGAGTACCCCTTAAGCTCTGCAAGCAAAGTTTCCATCTGCTGTGTTACTAGAAATACTAAATAAACACTTACCAAGCTGTGCCACTGATGTGAGAGAAAGGAGATGAGTAATAACCATGAGATTTCACTCAATTTCAGAAGTTCAATTATGTATGTGTTCAAAATCCTAGCAGTCAATTAGTCCATCAGGTAATGCATTACATTGTTATGGGAAGGCCTGTATTTGTGTGTCCTCCCAGTCCAACACACTTTTCATGTATCCTTTGTGTGATGGACAGAAGAAACTGGATGGAAATGAGGAGATAAAGGGAAAGTTGTTCACATTATTGTAAATATTATGAAACAAAGGATATCATCTGGAATTTAGGAGAGCGTGAAAGACAGGAAGCAGATGGAAAGCAGTTATGAAATGTAAGGCATTTCTACCTCTATATCATTGATTCAAAGGCAGCCACTCAGTACCAATGACTCATGAAGGTAAAAGCAATGACTCGTCTTTATTTACATCATCTCAGGAATGCCTATGAAATCTCACAATCTGGATGTCATGACAGGATCCCTCTTGGGAATTTCAAACCTCAAAGGGGTATAGGAACTGTAGGGACCAGACTACCTTTCTTCTACAGATAGCACCTCCAAGCCATCATGGCAGACGCCAATCCTGTGATATACATGCACGTACATTATAGTACGTGGTCTTTCATACAATTTTTCCCTCAATGACCTTATTTACATGATCTTTTAAAGACACTTGCAAAAGCATTTTTCTAGTTATGCTTCTACGGGGTTTTTATACATCAACAGACATGCAGCATCTGGCTAGATGCTAATGCAAACTCTTTCTCCACAGAGCCAAGGCAGTTTACAGAACAG
This sequence comes from Mycteria americana, assembly GCF_035582795.1. Lineage (NCBI taxonomy): Eukaryota > Metazoa > Chordata > Aves > Ciconiiformes > Ciconiidae > Mycteria > Mycteria americana. The sequence goes on along the minus strand of NC_134396.1, from coordinate 24,824,344 downwards.
AGCCTGAACTTTGAACCTCATCAGCCCAGCAGTCTTATCTGCACACTTTTTGAGCTTAGTGACAGAATTTATTATGCATATTCAATATCCAATTCCCCAAAATACCCAAACAGGTCAAAGCAAAACCAGTTTTCTCATACATAAGTACATGAATATCTGCTTGTTTGGGGCAATTTCCAAACCAAACTATTGTTTACCAGAATGAACAGCATAGGTGTTTTTTGAAGGAAAAAATCTTCTATAAATTTATATAAAAAATATTTTTCTAGCCTTCCCTTGATTGAAATAGAATAATTATTTATGCTTAAGCAAACAAATAAAATTAATCACCAAGAAGAAGTTAAATAATTGGAAAAAAAAATCCTTACAGGTACAGCATTTCAGAAAGAGTGTAAAAATGAAAGGTTAAAATGGAAATATTGTATGACTTTTCTTTTTCTGCAATGAAGGAAATTCAGTTTATGAATAAAGCTCAGTGACTGCTATGCCTCTCAAAGAGCAACGTGTAAATGTCAAACATAAGTTTCTTTCACTTCCAAGCAAAAGTCAAGATACTGTGTGAAACAATATGTAATTACTAACAGCATTTGATGTGACAGTATAAAATATCCAACCAACTTATGCTAACTATTTAAGCCAATCATAGGGCACTCTTCAGATATGCTTTTCAGGCATGTTTTAGGAAAAGCAGACACAAAACACTTTGTCTCTCTTTTTCTGAGGCATTGTAAAGTTCAAACACTGCAGTCCTCTTTCCAGACCCTCCCATATCCCTTGCTCTCCTCTTGGAGAGAAGCAAGAGGGAAGAGTACTAGCCTGATTTCCTGACCTTAGGCAATCTTGCTGTATCTTTCTGCTAACTCTGTCTTCCACATAAGTTTTCAATCCAGAGGCCAATTTCAATTAAAATTTGCAGAAGTAGAGCTCTCAAAGATATTAAACTCCTGTGACTTTTGTGAAAGTTGGATAACTAGAAAAGACAGACACATAGATTGCCATCATCAAGGGAAAGAGCACAGCATGTTTTTTAACCTTTTTCAGCATCATATAATCTACCCAGGAGAGCACCACAATCAGTGGTACCTGGTCTCCAATGTGTTTGTTATCTCATGGCGGACTGACACTCTGGTCAACATAACTGAGGGTTACGACAGGAACTCAGCTCTTACTAGCCACAGGAGAATCCACAGCAGAGAGCACCATTGAGTGTTTCTTGACTGTGGCAAAATCTTCAGTGAGTTTATGCCATTTATCATGCACCAGAGAATATGTGTTCAAGATGTGCTCACGCTGGCAGCGCTCGTTGTGGAGTCTCTAGCATCCAATAAAGTGGCAATGCAGACTGAAGCTCGTTTTCCACAGAGTATTCATAACCTCTCTCTCATTCTCACACTCTTTCCCTCCTTTCTTCCAGGTGGAGTATCGGATGTTTAATAAAGCATGAGCTCATCTTGCAATCATAGTATACTCGAGTTAAATTTGTCCTTCAGCTAGGAGGGACATCCAAAAGAAACTTTACCAATTATTGTTGCTTTCTTAGGGAAGAAGATATTTTCAGGGACCTGAGCATCAAAAGTACTCAAATCATTACGTATGACATAATTTATAACCTCCTAACTTGTATAATGGTTGAAATGCTACACTAAGAAATCCGAAAGACCTGTGTACAAAATTCCAGTGATTTCTAGGCAGATAGACACACAACACACAACCCTCTGAGGCCTGTGAAGCTGTGAACGGCAGCCAGTCCAAATTCTCCACAACACCTGATTTCCTCACAGCTGCCAGGTAAGGAGCTAAAGAGCTCTTTTGACATGATATAGCAAGATTTCTGCCAATTGATTTTTTTTTTTTTTTTAGTATTTTAGACAGGGGTATCAATTTTGTTTATTCTGATTTCTGACCTCAAACTCATTGGTCCTATCATATTCTTGTTAGCAATATGATGAGTGGTAGAACGAATCCATCTTCTTCTGTCATGGTCCTCTGCACAAGGGCTGTGTAGAAAAGATTTCTCTTCTTTTCAAAAAAATGTAATTCCTATGTTAAATGAAGACCCCAAAATTTCTGAGGAACTGCACTTTTCATCCTAAAAATATAGCCTGCAAAAAAATCCACCTAGTTTACAGGACATTGTCTATTAATTCTATTAATCCCTTGTAAGTTGAAGCCCTTAGGCAATATATGGCCTGAATTTCTTCTCACCTCTGCACTCTTTTTTTTATCAGCATAACAGCACTGACAACAATGAAATCACCCAGTTAAAATGAGGGGAGAATCAGGTCCATGTGTTCCTATATTGGTTTGATAGAACACATTATTCATCCACTAATAACCTGATTAACAGTTTGAGAATCCTAAGAGTTTTATTATTAATTCAGCTGTGTTGACTATAGAGTCATGCTGCTTAAGAACTGTAGCCTCATTTTTTTCAGTTGTGTATTATGAAATTAATACACTTCCTATCTAGGTATGATGAACACTTATTCTCTTGCCAAGCTAACTCTAACTTCTGATAGATGTGACAGTTCAAGCAAAACATTCTGAAACTCTGCCAAAACCCTGAATTGCAGAAATGCAACTTTATGCTTAGAAGGATTCCATTAACTTTTGTCTGGCTTGCTGTTTTTTTCGCATTTGTTTTCAACAGCCACTAATGGCAAAAATTAGAAAACAAAACAGGAAAGACTGTTCTCTGAATATGTTTGACCTGATTTAGAGCTGCAAAGCACTTAAAACCTTCCAAAAATCCTGAAATTTCCCCAGAAGTCTATGCTTTTATACAGAAAAGCTAGATATAGATAATTCTAAATCACATTTCTGCATAATTTCAACTGCCATTGGAAAAGCACATAACCTTGCAAAACATTTAAGAGCAAAAGAGAGATTTCAACAATTAGGTGAAGCACTTTACACATCCTGAAGCAATCTGCGAACTTACTTATCTATTACAAGTCACATCTGTCCATCAGAGGAGGAAAATACTTGACAAATATGACTTCTCTTGTCACTTTTACAGCACATACAGATAAATTGACAGGATAGTGACCTATGCTTAGCTTCATTTTTTCATTTCTTTCTGGAAGACTGAAATCAAGAGGATAGTGAAGATTCACTATGCAAAGTTAGTGGCTGTGGGACAAGTAGTTTGGGATTGGGATTTAAAAAAAAAATAAAATAATAAAATGGAAGGTAAACAGACTAACTGAAATTACATATTGTTTTCTTAGGTAACATGTTTCCCAAGGGCATTGTTGTGACACTCCACTATAATACTATGTAGTAACTTGTAGAGTTTCTGCTGCCTCCAAGTCGAAGGACTCAATATTTGAGCAGAAGCTGCAGAAGTTCACAACTTAAGTCAAGACATTCACAGGCTCAGTCCCTAAATGAAAATTTAGCAGTTCTTCCATTTGGGTGTGTCAGTAGAAGACATTAATTAGTAAACCCCTGTACAAATCCTAGCCATGCAATAGAGCAGGGGTAGGTTTCGCAGTGCGTATCTCCTACATCATTGTAAAAATTAAATTAAAAACAAAAGCCCAAGATTAGAAAGGACAGGTTTAGCAGTGTTTGCATGTGAACCATCCAAAACTCTCTTTCTACAAAATGAAAATATATATATTCTGATTGACATAAGCTTGACAGATTTCCACCATTACATCTTATATAACTGAAAATGACCAGGCTTTCAGCTATTGAAGGCATTCAAATTGAAACATGCTAAGGTCTCCTGATCCATTGATAACAGGGTGCATCTGCCTGATAATCTGATTGTACAAATGCCACTCAGTGAAAGTTTTTGTTTCCACTGATGCAAGACAGACAAAGGAGCCCCATAGGTAGACCTAGATGGTGCAGGACTTTCTAGGAAGACTGTGGCTGAATTGTTATATGTTGTGATTTTGAAATCAATAAGTAAATAAGGAATGATTACTCATGCTGGGAAATCACTAGTCTACATTTAATTTCAGGCAAGGTTGCAATGTCAGATAAAACTAAGGACATGTGAAACCCATGTATCAGAATTGCTGGCATGGCTTTATGAAATCCATATAAACTTACACTAGCAAGTTTCTTTCTATATCATTTGATTGTGGATTATAAACAACAAAGAAAAAACACAAAAGTCATGAATAAACCTCTTAATGTGTTTCCACAGGGTTAATGACTCTTTCCAGTATCAAGAACAGCTGCAAGGCTACCCTGCAAAGAGGAAAAATGGAAAATTATGTACAAAATAGATTTTAATCATTCAAATGCAACAATTTTTGTACAATTTAAAAAAGCAGCTTGACATACCACATATTGGCTTTTCCCACTCTGATAGTCAATTAAAACAGGCAGATTTTCTAGTGGAATAGCAACACAAGATATTTATTTGACCAGTCTACTCTGCTTGACACTACAGTCAAATCTTAACTGGAAAAAGTAGTAATTTCTGTATTTTGCTAAGCTTATATTTACTGAGCTCATTTCTGCTGAAAACATTTGATATGGTTAAAACTCATTTCATCTTGCAACATATTCTCTGATGGAAACCTTCAAGCTTCAGATTCTGCTAATAACAAATCTCATCGCATTTTCTTTTGCTGTCCTAGCCTTCCTTTCTTCCCCAAGTACTCTGATCCTTGGAATGCATTTTCCAGCAAATAGTTTATACGGACAGAAATTAAATCAAGCTTTCAAATCCTATGTGGCTTTAGAAATCTCTATGGATTTTTGTGGTTCCAAAATGATAAAAAGTAATTCATTCTATTCTGAAATAAAAAGGTTTTGGGGAGATTTTGAAAGGAACAACCACAATAACTGATGTAAAGGTTTTATTCAGTCTCAAAGAATAGAATATCAGCTATGGGTCTTGTATTTTATAGTCTCCAGATAGCTTTCATGTGTTATTAAGATACCTTGTACCCATCTTGTAGTAATTGTAGCAGTGTTGTAATTTACTGTCTTGCCATGCTTAACATTTTAACAAGTTGCCAGTGGTCATTATAACCCAGTGGTTTTAGAATAGTCTTGAAGGTGCCCTGTATTAGCCTGGGCAGTAGCAACCCCCTGACCAAGATCAGGAATGAATTTAACATCTACTTTTATCCACCTTTATTCCTCATATGTGCTTCAGGTTTGAAGGTGGAGGAATACCACACTGGAAAATGCACTTCTGCAGGACTTTAACACATCCATAGATCTCCTAGCTCATGACAATACCACTCTATGTAACTGCCTACGGAAAGATGGACAGAAGCACATTTTACAGTGACTGGTAAAGACAAGGCTGGTGTATTTTGCAAAAGCTTTTCATTTTTAATGAGCTATTCACTTTCTGTACTCATTTTATTTAATAGCTTAGCCTCCTAACTCTCTCTTCTCTCTGGTAGTGAATTACTTTCCAGAAATAATAGGGAATTTTAAGCATCATCATGTTGCTGGTATTGTCACTTGAAAATGTGGGTCGCCATCACCTCATCACCCCATCCTGGTTTGCTCATTAGTGGCACTCTGTATGGAAAACCTCTAAAGATCATTACCACTGTAGTCTAAAGCCAATGTGCCAGCATAATGAAAAACAATTCAGCAGTTCCCTATGCTCTGTTAGTTGTGTTTGTCATAAATGAGTTGTGGAGATTTGGAGTGAATGATCCATATCATATTGAACCGTCCTTTTTATCGCTGACAATTGAAGGTGACTGAAAAGCTGGGTCAGTGTCAGACTGTATCTAATTGGAAACCTTTCCTCATTAACGTTCAATGTTGACTTGTATTAGTTGATGAAATTAGGACCACAGTGGAATGGATTTTATTACACAGAATGAGCTGGTTGATCTCTCTTCCATTTCAATGTTTTTTTAACCCCACCCCTGGCTGCTGAGAAAGGAATCCAGAAGCAAGGGAGTTGTGAGTGATGCAGGATTAAGAGGAAATTGAGTAAAAATGTCAGTGCTGCTCAGGAAATTGAAACCATGTGCATATTTATGCCACATTTACTTCAGCAAATCTTTTGTGAAAATACTTCCTTATAGATCATCTGGGGTTATTTTGTGGGATTGAATCAGAAGTAGGAGAGAAATGTTTCTCAGGTAAAAGGGAAATGGCAAATTTGGGGGGCAGGGAAAAGTGCTTGTTTTCTGAAAAGCAGAAATAAGGAAATAATTTTTCATGGTTTTGATAGTCAGTTTTGCAATAAGAGAAAAGTAGCACTCTCTTCAAAAGTACCCCCAACCCTGAATAACCCATTTTCATGTTTATCAGCTGCTGCAAAAAGCTCTTAATTGAAGGAAACCAAGACAAATCCGTAACACTAAAAATGTTAAATATAACTGCATAAGCCTACAGAAAATATGCAGGAGTCATGCTATAAAGATAGATAACACACAACGTACTAAATTTTTCACAGACATTTGATGACTTTAAAAAAGCAGTTATATCTACAAATTCATTTTAGAAGCAAATTATTGCAGCTAAATTGATCATAGGACAGTCTGATACAGGATCATGATGCCTCTATACTGTCAGTTTGAAGTAAATTCTGTCATTACAGAAGAATAGTGTGGCAAGGGATGCTTAGCACACAGTGTCTTGCTATCACAACAACTCCGTTAAATGATCTTGTCCTCAAACTCACAACTCCTCTTAAATATAGTCTTTTTTTTAATTTCAGCAGCAATTCATTAAAATTGAATACATAAGGGATCTAGCAATTCCTTAAAGCCCATAAGTCACTGCTAATTATGGACAGAACCTCAGAACATACTGGAACTGAGATTTTTAAGATCAGATCTAAAAAGAGCAAGGGCTTTCTTTCCAAGCCATTTGTATGAATATCTCAGAGGTTTTTGACTTCCATCAAAGTCATGATTCATTACTTTTTGCCTCAGAAATCTTTCCAAAAATCAAAAACATGCAAGTGGACCTAAAATTTCACTTACTTCTGTAGCTCAAAGGCATGCCAAAACCACCATGCAAATAGCTTCAAGTCTGTGATCTCAGAAATTCTGCTTCTGAACAAACAGTTCCACAAACTGCTTTCGACTCTCAAAAATTGCTCAGTCTGATTCAAACAGGAGTCTGAGCTGTTTTGTCAATGTCTCCCCTTTTTGCATTTAGTCAGATTGACCCATCCTCACTAGATCTTGTAGCTATGCTAATTTGTAATCCTAAACACCATATTGTAATCATAAATGCCATATTATAAGAAGATACAGAAATCTGACAGTGTAAATTGAGAGAGAAATAAGTCAATAATAGAGCAATATCAAATGGTCTTTTAATAATACCTCAGTAACAGATTATCTTGGTATGTTGTTGAAATGTTTATCTTGGTCACATTTTGCTTATGTTTATTTAAAAAAAATTAAGCCAATAAGTTTTGGTACATGTTCTAGTACAGTTATATGTTTACATTTTCTAAATGTATGGCTTGGGATTTTAGAATGAAACAGAACTTTTTTTGGTGTTACTGGAGAAAAAGTAATAGGCATTTTTCATCTGTCCCAGCTAAGAAGAAAACCCAGAAACCTGCCCAGTATTATGAGAAACCCACATTATAAACCAAAAAAATTATCTCATCTATTGGAATGACAGTGTCATAGGTTATGCGTAGCTACCAGTGGACAGACACATTTCCACTTGTCTTCAATCAAATATATTTTGATTTACATAATACAATCACTTTCAACTCTTTTCTCCTACTCATGCACCATGATAGTAGACTTGATACTAGTTGCTACTTTGCTTCTAATTCTGGTGCTGCTGGGCTTGAATGGCTTGTTAGATTCATATTTTGATGTCCTAAAATTTTCCTCTGATGTTACAAGAAAACTTTGTCCCAGCTTATAGAGGACTTCTTTGGCTCAACGTAAAAAGACAGAATAAATAATCATACAACTTTAATCTATCCCCCCACAGCCAACATCTGGAGTGTGATGAGTACCTTGCAATATCAAGATAGTGCTTGGAAATTAATGTTGTTACAAAGAAATTTTTTTAAATCTCTCAACTTCCACAAGGTATTTAAAACAACTATGGTGGCATTTAAATTCTGATAGAAACAGGGTGGAAACAAAGCAAGAGAAAATAAAATTAAAATAAAAACAAATGTAACATGAATGTGTGATGCAAAGACCTGAGATTTCCACAAGTAGGTGAAAATAAACAACTGGCACAAAAGTAGGAAAGAGAATTCTATGCTTACAAAGTAGGGTGATGTCCAAAGCAGAAACACTGGTTTTACTAAGAACACCAACGTTTAATTAAGTTATTTAAAAGTATTGCTTTGGAAAATGCAGGTACAGACACATGTTTTGATTCTTTCCGCCTTTCAAATGATTCCAGCCTTCATTTGGATACAACTGTATCTGATGTTTACACGCACAGGGTCAACATGCTTGGCTTGCTCAAATCCATCAATAATCTCTCCCTGTTTTACCTCCACTGTATTTATGAACCCTAATTACTAAGAAAACATCAGACAGAAACCCAATGACATCCAAACATGGGCAGTTACTGGTTAAACTCACATGGCTTTCTCCCCAAACTGTCTTTCAATGACCTTCCTTCTGAGGTTTCAAGTGCTGTTTAAGAAGAGCTGCAGACATTTTGTTGGCACCAGACTTGACATTCATAATGGGCACATTATTTGGCCACATTATAAAATAGCATCATCCATCTAACAAATGAAAAAATTTTAATGGGTGCACTCTTAATTATAATAATTTGGAAGAGAAAGACATCAGCTGAAAAAGAAGTGAGAAGGTCATTCAATGAGATTTGTGACTTTGGAGTCCCTTTTCAAGTTAGTATAGGTAATTGGACTTGATCTTAAAGGTCTTTTCCAACTTAAATGATTCTATGATTCTAATTCTTATCTACAGTTCCTGCTTTGCTGGGAGTTTATGGCAGATTTTCTTTTTTCTGGTATGTAGGCAAATGCAATAAAATACCTACTTGATGTTTTGGTTGTGATTAGATATTTTTTATTGGCACAACAGTTTATAATATTTTACACGTAGAAGTAAAGTGTCTCTCTGTCACTAAAGGTCAGGGAAAAGGAGACACGCACATCAAAGCCCTACCAATGGATGTTTGCACTCTACCAAAATGGAAGACAGAAAGGACATGGAGAAAGAACAGAAACTGAAATAACTCTTTCCAATCTCAAAATACCTGTGAGTCAGAAAAACACTTGACATGCTGCTCTACCAAGCTGTTACATTCATAGCTCTCTCTGTTGCATAGATTCCAGTAAAGTTCACAATAAAATGTGAATTGAACATATTGCTGTTTTCAGCACAGGGTACACTATTCATGAGCTTTTATTCATTTCTCCCTGGAGGTACTTTCTTCTTCCTGTTCTTGGAAAGAAGTTTAGTGCCTTCTTTCTGAGAACCGGTTCTTGCCCAGGGACCACTGGCACCCAGTCTGCTGCGCTCTCCCCTCCCCTCTGCAAGAGCCCGTAAGTGGCAAGGCAGGAAACAGCAAATGTACGTGTAATAGATCTAACACATCTGTGCCACACATGTAGATGTCACAGATAAAAGACATAACCACTAGGGTAGTGGGACACTAACCACCTTCTTGATTCATTGAGTTACTTGCACCTCAGTCATGTTCAGTAGGCTAGACGCTAGCAAAATGGAAGCAAATGCATCTAGTACCAGAAACTTATTTATATCAAAGCTATTGACACTCCATTTTAATACATAACTTTGATTAAAGTCTAAGTGTAAATCCCATTTTAGCCAGGGAGTCTGACCAGCTCTTTGCTGTATGAGAAACAAGATAAATGAATATTCTATCTCAGCAAAGACAACCTTGCAAGAAAGTAGTCCACTACAAGTAGTACATACATGTGACCCTAAAACCAAGCCGCCCGTAGGAAAAAAGCAGTCCTTTGACACCGAGGAACACCAAAGAACAAGCTGCCCAAAGGTGAATGGCAGACAATGGGTGTGAGATCAAAACATAATTGGGAAACTATTTGCTCAACACAATTAAGTCACCATTTAAACACTACAGAAAGTACTCCGAGTTTCAACTTCAAGGGTAACACTGTTAACAATATTGGTAACATGCTAACAATAACTTACCATTTTACCTAGTTCTTTATGTAACCCAGTTACCTGGAGCATCATACTGACAAGTCTGACCTGCTCTGATACAGTTACAGTGTCTGATGGTTAACTTCAGGAAAATATTATAATAATAAAGTTCCTGTATTGGAAATTAATAAAAGAAATGCTGCCATTTCTTTTTTTTTTTTTTTTTTTTAACTGAAAAGTTTATTGGACAAACATATGCTGTTGCAATGATATTGCAATGGAGTGTGCTTTTCTGCTATTTTACTCAGAAATATATATTATGCCCTCATCTGATTGTCTTAATTTTGCAGGAAACAGGACTCTATCTGTATGGCCCTCCTGCGGCACATAAAGATGCAGCTGCTATAAATCAAAGAAATGGTGACATTACTGAAGGGAGAGAGAGCCGAATGTAACATTTTTCCTGACCTCTTTGCAAGAGAGTCAAGTCTAGAGTTTAATGAAATGAAATCTCTTTTGAGGGAATCCAAATGAGGCTGCCTCTGGAGCACTGTTCAGGGGAAATTATTTCAGCTGGCCTCTGAGAAGATTTACACCCAGGTCTCCAGTGTCAGAAGCTAAGGCAGGCTGCATTCACTACCTGGAGACCTTCTTATCACTTCTTATCCTAAAGCCAGGAGCTGCCTCTGAAATTGTCTGAAGTAAAAATGTGTTAGAGACAGAAAAATATATAAACAAATTAAATAAGAGTCCAAGATCACTATGACTTTCCTATCAGTAAAAATGTTAGCTGACCTAGGAATTTCCTGGCCATAACAGGGAAAGAGATTAAAGTTGTTATTCACTCAAAAAAACCCAAAGGATGCAATAAGTTATTTTCTTCTTGCTAATACTAATGATTGCTATTTGTATTATAACAGTTCTTATACTAGACACAACCTTTAGTCAGAAAAGTGTCTTCCTGTAGTAAACTGAGATAGCAATTGAAATTTATTTTTCAGATATAGTTTTCCTTATGGATTTGGGCATTTTTCTTCAAACTACTAACTCCATTGATAGGAGAACAAATTTCAGTACCTAATTTGGTTACTGCTTAACACCATTCAGTACAAAAATTATACTCAAGTAATTTTCTTAATTATTTGACCAACTGAACTATTAAACTTGGAGTTAAAAGGAGTTTTGTATAAATAAACCACTATCCTTTCACCAAGATAAAGCAACAGGTTCTTTTGTCAGATCTTAGTAAATGGTAATATTACGCCTAAATTAAATGTTTTGATGTATATCCCAATTTGCTTAATATTCAAGAACTGCAACATCGCACAGCTCCGTAAACATTTGTTTGGTTAGCCAATCTTTAAAATTGCACATTTTAACAGTTTAATTGAAGCTGAAAAAAAATATTATTTAGGATAGTCAAATTTCTGAATGCAGTGATTTAAAAGGAAACTACCAAACCTCCTGATCTCTATTAGACAGAATCACCTATTCTTCTGCAGTACTGTAAACGGTCTGAATTCCTCACCAGAGAATACAGGCAGAAAGGTCAACAATTATGCAAAATAAATAATGGGTTTAGAACAATCACCATATCCAACTGCTGCAAAGTAAGCAGACTCTCTAAGTCTGCCTGCCAGGTGCAGGCCTCTTTTCCCTGTGGGGATGACCAGGACCTTTCAGAAAACAAGGCAGTAAACAATATTGCTAGATACCCAGGGAAAATACCTACCAATATGTTTGAAAACCTAAGGGCCCCAGATGCAGATAACAGACAAGACGGTTATTTATTTTGGCAGTTCAATTTTATTAATAAATAACTTATTTTTATAAAAGACATTTGTAGGAATGCTACAGAATTTATAATCTAAAAATAATTACCTGAAAATTTTCAGGGTTTCTTTTTGTTGGATGAATCACGTACGTTCTGCCCTCACTTACCTCCACTATTTAAGTGCTCCCATTTCTTGTCATAGTATGCAAGAAGTTAGTTGTATAGTTATAAGTACACATATTGAGAGAATTAAACTCAAACTACCATCACATGAGAAATGCTATTACCCTCTTTGAAGGGACCAAACTAGTATTCTGTGACTTATGTGTTCAATTTCTTTGTATTTTGAATGATCACTTTCACAGAGAGCTCTTCATACTGCATCTGCTGCTTTTAAAATTGCCAGGAAGCTTCATCAAATACTTTTGCATAACAATATATCCCAAGGAAGAGTGGTTCAATTAGGAATTTATGTAAGCAGAATGTTTTACTAAAGTTATTGGTTAAATCCTATCTCCTATAATCTCCATATAGCAACAGAGAGAACTACAGAATCTGGACCTACTCTCCCTCCTAACAAATGACTCCCTGAATAATCCCTCCCTCCCTTGATTTTTTTTTACCTTTCCGTACTCAGAAAAATGAGGAACCATGGGCAGAGCCTAACATATGATACATGGAGCTCTGCCAGGGCTTCCTTTTTCTAATTTGAAATATCCTTCCTGCTGTTTAAATCTTTGGTCAGCCTTAACAGTCCTCAGCGATCCTTAAGAATCAGCTGTAGTGCATTAGGAAATGAGTCCTTAAGTACAGTTAAAAGCAGTGTAGAAACTCACCAGCTACGTTATTATTTGTATTTACTTATTGATATCAAGAACCTAAAGGGAGGAACTACAAAAGAATAGGGCATCCCAAGGCCCTTCTTGAACCAGGAATACGACTTGAACTGGCTATACAGTTCAAGATGCACAGAAATACAACAGCAGGTTTGAAAGCGGTACTTTTCTCTTTCTGCAGCTACCAAGCATTATTGGAAACGGGAGGTGAAGCTAGAGCCAGGGGGCAAATGTTCTCCTGATGTTTCACAGCCTCTGCTCTCACTGGCTGCAGGATGAGCAGTGAATGAAAGACCTGTAGAAAGCCAGACCCATGTATCCAGTGTACCTGAAAATTCAACTTTCTTTGGAATTGGAGACTAAGCTCTTACAGGGCAAAAGCAGGAAGCCTTATGAAAGATGAAATACTGAAGAATCCAGATATAGAAAATCCCTAAAGGATCATCCTATTATCATCCTAAAAATTAAATTAAAAAAAAAACCAAGAGAGAAGGGGAAGCAGCACACAGGCTTAGGCATAGATCTAGAATCTGTGTTGGATCACCATCTAGATGCAAAGAGAAGTAAAAACTACCTCTAAGCAGAAAGTAACCTAAAATTGCGAATACAACATTTAGTCACTGAGAAGTCAGTGCTCTTACTTGGTTTGGTTGCAAGTAAGAGCAAGTTTCTGGTATTGGGAGCCTGCAGTGTAAGCAGTGGCAACGCACCAGCGTGCCAGTATACCATCAGTCGGTCTGTCCTAGCAGCCTAGGAGAGTAACAGGGATAGGATAATGGCATAGGATAGTAGGGCAGGGAATCACTGGGGTAGATTTAGGTGCTGAAGGAGTGTAATGAGGACCTCACATGGTTTCTTTCATTGTATCTCTGTATTAATCTGTAGCAGTTGTTTGTGGACCAAACTCACTGTCACAGTCACTGAAAGTAGTGGTCTGTAGGATTTCCACGAATCAAGGAGGAACAGGCACAGCATTTTCCTCAGGTGAAAGACTAATCAAGGCTAATCCTGGCTTCTCCCCCTTTAGAGCCAAAGAACAACAAAATAAGCCCTAGAAATATAATGGGAAAAAAAAAGGCTCTCAGATGATATTTTGGCTGTGTGACTTTCCCCTGGCTTCAGGATGATGAAAACAAGCTTAAATGCAGCCAGGTCTATTTTTCCCCTAGCCAGAAAATAAAGGTCTCAGAGCTAAAATGTCACAGTGCTTCTTATTTTCAATTTTCAGGTTGTAGTCAAAAGCTGAGACTGACATTTTATCTTGAACTCTTATAGTTGCAAGAAAACAAAGGAAAAGCACAAAGGTGTGAGGAATTAAGGACAAAGTATCCCTCGGACTTGCCTCCACAGTTCCTGGATTTTGGTTGCTCACGACTGTTACTGGGCCTTGTGCCACTCAAGCCTTTGGAGTACGCATTGCCCATGCTGGCTGCAGCCAGCCTCTTCCACACTGCCATCCAGGTAAGGAGCTCTGTGGGTTCCTGGCCTTTGACAACATGCACAGATGCTTCTAGCTGCTGTGTCAGCTTCTTCTACCATCAGAGTTAAATTTTCTTCCCATCAGAAAGCACTAACGTTCCCCTCTAAGTGTCCCCAGGTTATATGCTGGGTGTTTCATTAAATTAAATTAAATGCACCTTAGACACTGTGATTATAATAATTTTCCCTATCAGTTTTAGAGTATTGCACATGGTGAGGATCCTGATTAGGCACTAATTTGTCTCCCTGAAATAAACAAATACATATTAAGATTTCTTAAAGGTCTGACTTTCTCCCATAGAGAACAATACTAGGGCCAATTTTTTCATGAACAGTTACAGTTCTGATCAGTATAGGTATTACTTGCCTTTTTCATCCTCAGTAGGTTGAATCTTGCTCCAGCCTTTTACAGTTCTGTCATTTTCTGATAGTGGGAATGAAGGAGAGAGTTAACTGGTGAATTCAAGCCTCTGGAGCAGGCACAGTGGTAAGTGCCACGCTCGTGCTGATAATCCAGGAAGTAAGCACAAGCAATTTAGAAAGGGTCAAAGGCATTATTCCTTAATGTTAACAGCCTTCACTCTGAGACTGAGATGAGACATTGTGACAGCTATTCCTATTGCTGACTTACACATTTTGGGGGTAAGGATTTTAAACAAGCCGAGAGATTGAAATAGCACAGAATTATTATTACTTTTACATTTATGTAAATTATTTGCACTTATGTCACGTTTGTTATTTATGCCACTGTAACAGACACAAAAAAAATCTTTCTGTGGTTGTAGCTGGTTAGGCTCTTCATGTAGTAGCTTTGACTCCCCATTCTTTTGTACAAGACATCCTTCTGTCCATTAGACACTATTTAGAGCCAGTTGCTGTTATAGGTTGAATAGAAAATCAGGCCTTTATGTTAACAGTAAAAGTTTTCTGTAAAATAATTTCCAATACTACTTTGTATTTTTTGAAAAGTTTCTCACTTAAAGTACAAAGATTTTAGCTTAGATAACATGAGAAAGAGGGAAGAAAAAGAAGAGAGAAGCTATTAAAGTTCTGATAAATCAAGGTATAAGTGGACGTAAGAGGATAAACACACAGCTACAGTGCACCAGGATATTTGCTCATCACTAAGCATAGGCTCTTCACAAGGATGATTAACTATCTGTTACCCATATTGCATGTTCCCAACCATTTTCCCCCATTTCATTCCTGCCTCAGTGGAACACACCACATGCAACTTTTCCATTACTCTTCCTCTTTCTTTTCCTTGTTTTTTCTTTTTCCCAAGGTGGGTTTCCACATCAGGAGAGCATTTAAATCTGACTACGCAGCCTTAGAGCAACACTCAGCACAGAAATTAATGTAGTAAAAGTGACGCATACTACAAGGCAGTCTTCTATCATTTGTTTGCTACTGTGCTTTGTTACGGAAAAAAAGGAGGATAAAAAGAAGAAATGGAAAAGTGTTGTCAAGGTCACCAACATTTCTCTGGTGCAGGATTTCCCCAGGTGAAATTATTTTAATTTACAAATTTACAGAGATAAGAAAGGCCCTGCTGTGAAAACCACAATATTCACTGCAGCGTGTGGTGCTGATGAGCTCCACCAGATGATAAAGCAAATTGAAATCTCACATTTCTAAGACCTTTTGTTAGTGGGGGGAGAAAATCATGTGAAGAGTTATAATGTAGTTAATGGTATTGGAAGGCTGATCTCACTAATTTTACAATTCTGTTATGTGCATAGGTTATCATACTAATTAGTTTCATCTGGAATATTAGTCATCTTAATAGAGGGCTTTCATGTTTCCTCTTACTTCAGTTCTAAAGCTTGCAGTTTGATGGTTTCAGACTGCAATAAAACTCAGATCTCGCAAAACAGATCAAAACTGGATAATTGGCTTTTAAACAAACCACTCTGCTGTAGGCATGCCACCAAAGTGAAAATAGCACAAAAGAACTAGCCAGTAGTTCTCAAATCCAAGCAAATGGGAGGTACATCCCAAGAGGCAGAAGAAAACCTTGCATATGCCAGATACTCCTTTCCACTCGTTTTTTCTCAGATTCATCCTGCAGGGTGCTGTGACAACCAATATCTCTAAACACATAAGCAAAGTTAAACTACAGAGTTAAGTTTTACCAAGTCATGCCACCAGCAGTGTGTGGCTCTGATAGCAGAAGGCAAACACTAGATTTATTTCTTCTCCTTGGTATCAAGGCATGCATGTAGCAACTACTCAACAATGAAAACATGTAACACCTCCACATGTGAAAAACGGATTCCTGAAAAAATAAAAACCCTACCGACCAAAAAAAAAGACCCCTTCCATATTTTTTGATGACTTTGCTTCTTTTTGGTGTTGTTCCCAAGAATATTCTAGCAGATATACCTGGCAGCAAGCAGTTCAAAGAATTCTCACCACTTTAAGAAAATACTGCAAAGGTCATTCTAAAACTCAGACAGTTTTTATGGTTTAAACTTAAATCAAAAATTATGAAACAGAATCTTATGATATGCTTGAGTTCAGTGAGAAGAAAGCTGTCTCGAACATTTACATTGACCCATTTGTGGATCATCTGCTTCCAAATTAGCTGTGAAAGCAACAAATGACAGTTCCAGAGAGGAGTTATTCTTTTCTAAACACCCTGTCAGCACGTGGGAACTCCCTCTTTCTTAAGCTTTTTATTTGCTCTTAGCCCAAGGCTTAAAAACTCAAAAACACAAAGGCACCTTTAAATGACAAACACATCATATGTGATGTTGTTACAATTATGTAGACTTTACTGACAGGAAGAATAGTTTTAAAAAAATACTCTCTACACAGGTAGACAAGATGTGTGGTGGGTTTTGATAAAGTCTTTCATTTAATAGAAGATTATTTTTTCTTTTGATGGCTCCATGTTTCATGGGCTCCAAAGAGTCTAGAAATGCCTCAGCTTCAAGGCAACTTACTTGCTGAGCTATATTCTTTATTGAAAAAATATACGAAAATATTTTTGATTTATTGGGCAATCAAAAATACAATAGAAGCAGTGTTCAGAGCAAATAGTTTCTAGTTCAGCAGAAGTTTGGAGGGGATCTGGAAAATTTTCCTCTATTTCTATTACTTCACTAAGGCCATCATGAGATATGTTTGAGGGCAAAGAATCCTCAAGGTACTGTAACTTGAATTATTTTTGTTAATACAGATACTTTCTCCTAATTATATTTCCAGGACAGGAAACAGTCATTTTTCAAATCTGTTTTTTTATATATTCTTCAAAAAATGTTGTCACTTTAGCATCAATTTAACTATTCCAAAAGTGGAATAATTTATACTGGCAAGAAGGCAATACCTTTATGAAAATATACACTTACTGCTTTAAAATGGTTTAAAAAAACCTCAGATAGTAACTTTCTGCAGGGTCATAGCAGTTTTTGTAGTCAGTGTCCACTTTTTTACAGTTATACCAACAGGAAGCTAAATATTTTCTCAGCTAGAGAAAACACTGAAAGAAACAAAACCTCTCTGGTGAATCCTAGTGATCACTCTTTCAGAACTGAAAGGGGCAAATGCCAAATAAAGGCTACAAAATATTTCAGCTATATCACTGTAAAATGAAGGATGAGGCAAGGGAAAAATTGTAAGCATTTGTTTTGATCTTGAGAGTATTAAAATCTCTGGAAAGGACAGAAAACAGTCAGCCATTTGAAAACAAAATTTTCCAGTTGGACTTATGGTATTCTTCATTTGTGTGATTTTATACACAGGGAAAAGAATAAAAAATAGTGTTTGGTTTGATTTGTCAATGGAGGCTCATAACTTAGCATGCTCATGCTGCTTTTGGAGCTCTGATGTGGTCACTATTTCGGTTCACTCATAGGAATCATTACATTAAAGGAAAGGCCTGCTGTTGTGTTTCGTATTAAACAGATATAGCTGTTCTTCTCATCATCACTGGAAGGTCTCCAGAAAAAACGTGTCTGAAGGACACAAAGATATTTAGCTATGCTATTATAAGAAGGTGATTTAAGCTTCTTCCAAACTTGGGAAACCATAAACTTAATATTGTCTTCAGAGTAAGGTATTTGGTCATGTTTATGCCACAAGATGAGGTATTATTCCTAAAAATAATGATCTAAAAAGGTGGTTGTCAGATGTTAATAGTTTTATTCTGGACATACTGTATGCCATGTAAATAACTGGTATTTGTCAGCCAGATTGTGCAAATAAAACTGTGGGCTTTATTCTCTAGAAATGGTATGGAAGCAAGTCAATGAAAACAGGAACAAGGGAGTTAGATGTAAGAACAAGTTAGTGGCAGTCCTCTGCTTAAATGACCTCTGGATTTTCAGCTATCTATCAATCCCTACTTCAGGAGGTTTTGCACAGTTTCCTGTGAATAAAATAGAGTGAAGAAAAATGTATAGCTCTGACTTTTGGAAGTCCTAGATATTTCTCAGCTCCATTTAGAGCTGAGAATGCGAAGTTCAGACTTAAAAAAAAAAAGAGCTTCAGTAAGTTAATATATCTTCCTTGTTAAGGTTTGTGAAAGTGGGAATATGGGAGGCTGAGGATCCCAATATTTTTATACAGAGTGGGAAAATGGAAAATATTTATAAAAGCTGGACAGTTAACTTCCTTTCTCAACCCTGTGGAAGAAGATTCTGTTTGGGTGATGGGCAAGATATGCTCTGTACAGTCACACTAGTTAAATGTGATCAAGCGTAGGAAGATGCCTATCTTTGCAACCAAAGAGAAGGGACCTGAAAAGTTAGTCTGCTTTCTGTTCAAAAGGCCTAACCTCAAAAGGTACTCAGTGTCCTTCACCCTCAAGGGACTGGCTTAGCACACTGCTGAACCAGCCACTAATTGCTTTGTTAGATTATTTAATTAACCCTGAACAAACTCTCTTAGGGGATGCAGAAAGGGACATTTAACCAATCTCCCTCCACATGAAAACCTTGACTGGTGAAAACTGAGAAGGGAGGAAAAATGGCCCCACATGAAATTACACTGGTGACATTCTAGAGAGTAAGACATATTCAACATAGTATTTAATTAGTGCAAATGTCATTTCACCCACCTATTTTTAGATGAATTTAAAAAACTTGGGAATAAAACCTGTTTTCCTTGGGACCCACTTTGGAAAGTGACAATGCTTTCCTATCTCTTATCACCCCATCTATTTCTTACAAAAGTTGCTGCCAGCAAGAGGGGTAACAGCTGAAGGCGAGATGATGCTACAAACGTTAGCAGGGTATGAGTCTGTCTGTTTCAAGTGACTTCTCAGGACAGCAATAGCTGGCATTGTCACTGGCAGAAATCCAGTTACACTCAATGATCTCTCAAAATGTGATGCAGAATGACAATTATGTATGACATACATATTTGTCAGTGTGTCATATTCAACAGTATGACAATTAAAGGGATTCCAGTTCTGACACACAGCAAAGGAAAATAAAGCCCCATTGAAGTCTATCATGCGTAAGGTATTTTCAGGCTGTGCTAAACAACTGCTTTAACTGCAAACATCAGCAAACACAGCATATACTTAAGCACAGTTCAGTACTGAGTCTTAATAGAAACTCCCCCCAAAAAGCTGGTTTAGATTCAAGACTTGGAGAAAAGGAAAAAAAAAATCCAGGCTAAGAAATGTGGTACTGTAATTTACCTCAACTGAGCAGCCTCATATTTTGTTGAGGAAAAAGAAAGTGTTCTAAGATTTTCAGTCTAACCTTTGGTGTTTTTGGCAAGGACTTTGGAAACTGTTTCTTAATTTAAGAACGAATAAAACAAATATGATATCATACTAGCCATGAAAGCTACTGTAGGATATTTTATTGGACATGGCTAGTCCAGCTGGGGTGAACAGTTACCAAACACTGACGTCCATGCAGGAATGAAGCCCTGCGTAATCTGAAAGTTTGCACAGCTGCATCTTTTTGGTAGTTCATGACATATCTGTTAAATTGTAATATCCAGCATATGGGTCTTATTTGAACATTTTGATTAAGATATTAAGTGTACCCACAAATGGCCAAAGCAACCATTTGGTGTGCACTTTGAAATCTGAAGTCTAACACACTTTCACTGCTTCCTTCTCTGGGTTCTCTTTTCCTTCGTATTTCACCACAGAAGCCAAAAATGACGGTATCCCACAGACATGGCATGTACTTAGTGTCATGTGATTTTGAAAGGGATGTTTCATAACTGTATTTTTTAAAGACTTCTATAGCACTATGAATAACATCTTCAATGTCTGTTAGCCCAAAAACACTAGGAAATTTAGGGGTAAAAAACCTCACATTATCGAAAAAAGCCTTCCTTCAACTGATTGCAAAGCTATGAAAGAACTCTCAAGAATAAGTATTTCCACAGGTGAGTCAACCCAAATAACGGCATAGCAAGAACTCAAGTATTTTGGGCAATACTGAAATATCAGGTCAAGGGCCCTGATCCTATCATTATTTTCTGTTTAAATGGAAAAGATGACAGCTCGAGTACCTCAGTTAACCTCAGTTCTTATGATATCTCTCAGACAAATCTGCTGCTATTACAACATAACCACTTCTTTAGGGTTTCAGTGGTCAAAATCACTATCTTAATTGTCTTCCAAAAATCTGTTGGAAACCAATTTTGATAACTAGATGGAATCCAACAGAGTGATCATACCATCCATTGCAAAATATGTTTATCCTTGCATGAAAATCCTCTTACTATTGGACTCAGGTGTTGCTGCTGCCAAAAAGCGTAGATGCAGTTGAATTGTGCCTATGCCAATCAGTAGATGGCCAGGCATTGTGATGAATGCCATTCCCTTGTGCATGAAAAAAAGGCAGAAAAAACAAACATGCTATTGGAGTTTTTCTGATGTCCAGCCATGGCTACAGGCTCAAGTAGGCCACCGTAAGAAGTGTTTGTGACGAAATCAGATATGCCAATTCAGCATCAAACCCTATCTGTATTTTGCCAAGGAGTACAAATTAAAGCAGCCTAAAGGTTGCCTTGAATTCTGCTGGCAGACATGTTGTGGCCTTTTAGAGCCTTTTTATGTTCCCTCTCCCAGCATACATTCGTGCTTTCCAGCCAAACCCTAGTATCCAAGTTATTAAATGTGGAAATGGTGGTGGGTAATGGAAATATTTTTCTGTAGTTTGGAATGAGATTTGACAACCTATTCCCTCATTGGAAGATTTTTGGCACACTGCAGTTCACAAGAAAAATTTGTATTATAAAGTAAAATGCTGCTGTGGTAATTGACTGTATTGTAAATATAATTTTCTAATGTATTCCATGTTTCTGCCAACCTTATTTTTCTAGCTGGTCTTATACTTTATTGGCCATTAGAATAGAATATGGAGAGTGTCCTTTATTACTTCATGCAGAAAGATATTTCAAATTTTGCAGTATAAATCCTGTGCTATCCCAGTGCTGCTTCTCTCCTGCAGCTCAGTCATCTGAATAAGAAATAAGCTTGTGCCAGTGTTAGGGTTTAACTAGCAATGAATTTCACTTTATTGCGATATTTATGAAAGCTTTTAAAAATGTGGTTAAGCAGAAACCTTCCATGTGACTTCAGTCAATATTTCTTGAGGAGGAGAACTTTAAAAAGCTGTGGAGGTTTACGTTCTTTCCTCATACCTCACCTTCCTCTGCCTTTCTTCTCTTCAGCTATTTCGCTGAGTCCTACCTTGGTGTCACAATGGCAATGGAAAGTTGATTTTGTTAATTCAGCTGCTTTTTAGCAAAGATGTCTCCATGTTGCCTATAAGATAAGCAAAAAGCTTGGAAACTTAGACCATGAAGCCCCAGGCACAATTTCCAGGCCATTGCAAGTATAGCAATTATTACCAGTGGTACAATAGCTGTGAGAGTTTTTATTTGACCTTATCCAGTTGCAGCTACAGCTCTTAAGAACCACTTTGTAAACACTTCCTTTGCTGAAGAACGTTTCTTGGGATTGACAGGAAACCGTGGATCTTGAGCAGAGTTTTCCAAACCATGCCCCCGCCTTTTTACAGGGGAAATTGAGTGTGAGAAGAGGCTAGAAAACATTAGCATGGCAGGAAAATAAACTGTGGTTGATTAATGACCTATAAAGCTGCTGGTTTGTGGCATCTTCTGAGGTGTCTTGCACTGGCGGAGAACTCCTAAGTAGCCCATAAGACTCAAAGGTGTCTTCCAGGGTAAGATCTTCCAAGGTTTAAATCATTTTTGTAGAGGAAAAGTTCTGATAATCTCATATCTGAGGAAAAATGCAATTTTAGGCACAGTCTGGATTAAGTAACAGTTTTCTTCTCCCCCAATAGCTCTCTTCATTGTAGCCCACTTAGACAGCCCTGAAAAACAGGATCTGTTTTCCTGATCTCCATCTTGCAAGGGATTTATCCTCATCACTGGGTTTTCCATCCTGCTCACTCTTATCTGCTCTCTCTGTGCCCCATACATATTGTACTTCTGCCTGCAGCTGAAGAGGGCTAGAAAGCATCACCTTAGTCTGCCCAGAAGCTGCATGATTAGGAAACTTTTCAGTGAACTGTGAGCTGTGAATGAGAACCGCTTTGTTCTGAGGACTACATACAGGATCTCAGTATTTTGCCTGTAGAGGGAATAGTTTAGCCACCTGGTTTATATGCAGGTATGAAATCCTTTCCTACTTTTGTATGAAAATGCAGCGGCTGTTCTGTTTTGTGCTTAACTTTATGAAAGATGCAGCCTGAAGATACCTATCACAGCAGGACTCTCAGAGGAGTTCAACTTAGAGACTCCTAACACACCAAATCCTGAGCAGATTTTGTTGTTACATGTTAACCTAACCTCTGAGCTTCTGTTGTAAGAAAACTTTAGGTGCCACATAGCTCCTAAGAGCTACCCACACTGCAAGACAGATCACAGGGCAAAGCAGTCATACCAGCAAGACAGTGTGCACTACTAAATGCACTAATGCAGTCCTTCTTTCAAGGAACAAGGTAGTTCCTTTAAACTACCATTTCAAGGACTGAGATCTCTTCATTGCATTGCACTGTACCTTACAGACTGAACACGCCGGGTCGGATCAGTTTCAGCTCAGCTGTGTCCGCACCACATGTTCCACAGCGTACGATATACCACAACTTTACAGACATGGCTGCTATATTTTTGTATCTAGCCTCTTCTAAATACAAGTTCAACAAACTTAATTTCAGCTAACACACACTTTCATCGTACCAAGAATAAACCACAGAATAATTTAGATTGGAAGGCACCTCCAGAGGTCATCTAGACCAACCTCCTGCTCAAAGCAAGTCTAATGAGATCAGGTTGCTCAGGGACTTGATCAGCCCAGACTGCTGACCATCACTAGAGACAGTGTACCACTGTAGCATTTAAATGTGGCATAGTCACATTTAGACAAATAGTCTGGATAATGGGGAAAAAAGTCACAGAATTTAGAATTCATTTTGTTCTAGCTTTGTTATATTTGCAATGCTAACAAAACTTAAAAGCATGTAGTTGTAAGTCATATATAGGTGTACACATAACTTTGAATTCGTGCTACACACCCAAAGTCTTTGGAGCGCTTTAGAAAAATCTAAGGCATTTCCAAGAGGAAACATATCAAGGAATATAACCATAAACTGATAACTGCAGAATATGAGACAGGAAAGAATAGCAAGAAAGGATCCACAACAACCAGCAACTCTCTTCTTAGACAAGATGGAAGTTCAAAATGACAGTGATCAAAACAGCTGAAAATATGGAAACACAAGCACAGCAACTAAAGATTTCAGTCATGTCAGAAAGGTGGGGTGTCAGGGCTCATAATCTTGGAGGAACAACTTGTCTTCTGAATCATCTCTTCCAAGCTCAGTCTTCTCCATAAGCATAGTGCCAAGACAACTGATACCTCCACATCAAAGGATTTCACTGCAGGGAGTCAGTAATGTCAAATAAATCTTCTGCAATGTTATGTAAAAGATACCTGAGCATGTACAGTAAGTAATTTTCTAGACTATAAAACAACACGAAACAAATAACAAGAGAGCAGCTACCACCAGCTGATTACTGGGAGTAGGCACTGAAACTAAAATTTTGTATACATGCTTTTCTTCCCTGAATCCTCTGGGATGCATTGCAGAAAGATGGAAAAAAATTGCCTATTGCAATAATATGTTCCCAAAAGAGTGATGATCCTATGTATTTTAAAAGCTGTTTTATTCCAAAACACTAAAACACATTCCAGTTTTTCCTGCTTCAAAAGCACAAATAAAATACCAGTGGCACTTAAAAATAAAAGCATCCAAGGATTCAGCTTGCTTCCATGGTGCACATTTGTTTTTCTGTGGTTACCAACGGATTTTGGATTGAGCTCTTTCTCATTCTTAAATGCTCCTAAATGGGAGAAATACCCTAACTGCAGACAAAGGTGAGGAAACAACCTGTAGCATGTATTTAATTTTATGTGCTTTCTAAAGTGTTTGGAAAACAAACAGAAACAGAAATCTCAAATGGAAGTGCAATAAAATGGAAACAGAAGAGATACAGATACATGTTGATGAGCAGTGAAACCATCCAGAATGCCAGTGATGGTGCAAGTATTACAGATAACAGCAAGGAATGAGATAATTACATAGCTGAGAAGATAGCCGCTATCTCATATCATGAGGATATTATAAAGGGAGCTTCTCTCTCTCTCTCTCTCTCTTTCCCAAAGGAATATGCACAGAAAGTGGAACTCACCAGGTTAAGGACCAAATAAAAGCAACCAAGTGCCTCGCCTGTCGTTTATAACACCCCCCCCTTGTGGTAACCATAGTGACTTCACTTTCTAATCCGGCGGACGATTACCCTTGTACCAGAACGGCACATACTTTGAAAGAAATCATTGTTCAAGTGATTTGAGTTTAATTCTATTAACGATTCCTAACCATAGCCTTGGCTATAGCCCTTTAGTAATGTATCCTTTCCAAAGATGGCTCCAACCTAACTGCCGTTGTTACTCTCCAGTTTACTTGGCGTGTTTTTCTTTTAATGAATTACACAATTAGCTCGCTTCAAAAAAGGTAGTAGGTAGGGCAAGGCAGGTAGAATCAAATAGCTTTTTATTTAAACACTGATTTCCAAAAACCTGTGCCTGCAGGCACTCACTGTAACATTACAGTACACTGGAGCCTAATTGAAGAGCACCTGTTGAAGCCACGGGCCTCTTAAAACAATTTATTTCTGTATTCCTGACTAAAATACAGTCATAAATACAAGGATAGTCTGCCTCTCGCTTAACTAGCCCATAAGGACGTGTGTATTCTGGAAGACAAAAACACCAGTGGATCTCAAGCTGTAACGGCACAAAAGCTTCTGAATGAATACACAATGAATGTGTAAATGAATACATTTGTGCACAGACCAGAAGTAATACTATATATGTGTGACGGATATAGCCAGAAGAAAAAAGACCTGCAAGAAAAAAAAAATGTTGAAATATGATTTTATAAATGGTATTTCAAAAAATACCATTTTTACAGGCAAGAAAGTTAAGTACTCAAGAGATTGCATTGGACAAATAATAAAGAAGTAAAGCAGTGTCTTACAGAAGTAGGTTCTACAATACAATAGGCTTAGAGAAGGTCTGCAAAAAATAATTCTGAAGAGTACAGTGGCTTTCTTTGTGTCTGGTGAAAGTAAGAATATCATCTTTAAATGCTGAAAAGACAAAGATGACTTCTTGGTGAAAGACTATCATGGTGAGACAGTAAAACCAATATTTTTTAACCTCTTCTCT
Source organism: Mycteria americana (assembly GCF_035582795.1). Taxonomy (NCBI): domain Eukaryota; kingdom Metazoa; phylum Chordata; class Aves; order Ciconiiformes; family Ciconiidae; genus Mycteria; species Mycteria americana. The sequence continues at coordinate 24,798,478 of NC_134396.1, read as the reverse complement.
TATAGAATGGTGGAGGGAGTTAAGCAATTGTGAAAAGTATTGGAAGCTACATTTAAAACACCTCCCAAAGCTGCATCTTGTCCCTAGCTATATGTGTTTGCAACAAACACAAAAATAGTAGAGTGAAGATACTGAGAAGCACGTATGCTAACAGTACTAGAATATAAGAAGGGAGAGCAATTCCTGTTCGGTGGGCACAGAGTTTCTTGGGTTTTGAAGTGTCTTGTGTATATATTCTGTTGCAGCTGAGAGGCCCTTGTGCACATCCATAGGGTTTTCTTCACAATATTGTTCGTTTGCAAAATACTTTTATGTAGTAAATTCAATAAAGAAACAAGGGTAAAAATTTCCCCTTGAGGGCTGGATTAGCTCTTCCTACAGCTCTAGGATTGTCTTTTATATTTTTATTTTCTTTGTTCGGGGCCTGGATGAAGAGTGCCAATGGTGAGAACTTCACTGAAAAAATTACTTATGAAGTGAAACAGATTTCAACAAAACAGCACATTTAATAAATAGTAGGAATGTGTTCTTTGAAAACTCTCCATCTATTTTTTTTCCTATGAGTCAAGGAGAATGAGAATCTCCCTTCCTGCTGGCTAAGTCCCTGATTTTTCACCAGGCACAAGTATGCTTTGGCTCTAATGAAGAAGAGAGGATGCCAGAAAAAGTCTTTGTGGCTTTCCAGATCAGACATACACTGTGAAAGGTAAGAAGGGACAACTTTACTTTAGAGCTGCAAGAGGATCAGGTCTCCAGAGCTTTGCTAAACTCTTTTCTCACGGACTCACTCACTTCCATGCCCCAGACTTGTCATTTCTGCTACTGACATTTGGGAATGCTGAAAAGGCACAGTTACCTTCCTCAGGTGTGCGTCCTCGGAGCATATCCACAGACAAGAGTACTGTACATTGCCTAATTAAAGCATGAGTTGTACCCTTTAATAGGTTAGAAAAGCGGTCTTAAGCAAACCAGGGAACTTTTCCTTTAGACACTTGTAGTAGAACAGAGCTGTCCATCTCGTGAATGTGGATTCATTACTGGTTCTCATACAGCCTGTTTTATGGTGCACCCTTCTTTTTTCTTTTTGGATTCAGAAAATTCCTGCATTTCCTGTAGTTTTTCATACATGGATGAGGTATTTTGTCCCTGATCACAAAATATTTCTAAACAGTAATTTCTAAATAGCAAAATTTCACAGCACACTCTCAGTACTCCTTGAGTATCACATACTGCACTTTCAGCTTTCACTTCTAAATACTTTTTCAGAGAGAGGAACTGATGGGATCCTAGTTCTATCTTTGCTCCCATCTAATTCCCCTTTCCGGCTCCTACATTTTACCAGGATGACTGTTGAGTAAACAGTCATCCTCAGCCCTGTTCTGGCTTTACTAGGAGAGATTTGCTCCACAGCTACAGAAGACGAGCACACAAGCACACACAGAGGAGAAACAAAGAACATCTCAAGAGCCCTAATGCAGAAAGGGAAGATATAACTTCTGTACATTTCTGCCTGAGCATTTAATAGTTGATACCACATTTTAGGACACTCAGAATATCTATCAGGGCTTAAATGTTTGCCAGGGATGCAGAAACAAGTCTTTTCATCAGCAGTAAAATTTCTTGTTTGGGCAGTGTTTCTTATGTCATGTAATCCAGTTATTTTGATGTTCTTTTAATTATTAGGGTTGGCAAGCAAATGATCCCATTAATTATTTAGACAATTAATTAATTTTCTGTTTACTGCTAGTTCTGTTTTTCTGCTAAAATGGAAAAAAATCAACCTAACATTATACAGCCATTTAGTCTGCACAATAAAGGATGCCTGAAAAACTGAATGATCTAATTGGCTAGAGTATAAAACAGCAGAATTCACCACTCAGAGCTTATTAGCCTGTTCATTTAATTAAGATTATGCAAATTCTTTGACAAAAAGTAACATTTTATAATAAAATTGCATTCTTCTGTTCAGACATTCTACTGTTTGAATTGTACTAGAGGATGTTCATTTAGGACAAGCAGCTTTGATCATAAATATGCACTTATTCACGCCCTGCCATGTCTTATTGATTAAACAGGATATTTTCCCTCTTGTTAGAATGAAGTTGCAGTTCAAAGGTTTTAGAAAAATGTTCGCTATAAGAAATTGGCAAAGCAAGGGTGTAATGCACTACAACCTTCTGAGAACTGCATAGTGTTCCTTCTTCCAAAGCTTCTGTGGGGGTTATTGCTGAAAAAAGAGTGTGTGCAGTATGTGCTGCAGTTGAAATTTAATAAATATTTGGAAAAAAGTCTGCTAGAAGACAAACGTGCACTATGTTAAATGCCATGAAATCAGCAGGCAGGTCTCCATCTGTTTATTTATTTAAACATATCATGATGTATTTCATCCACAATGTGCAACTTACAAGTGAAAGCTTTGGCTCCTAACAGGACTACTAATCCTTCCACTACATTAAAGAAAAGCAATCCCAAAATATAGTAAAAATGACTGAATCCCAGAGACCTGTTATGTGAAGTAGGGATCTCTCTGATTGTTTTTGTGTATAAATTTCAGTAAAGATGTCTGTGGGCTTTTTGCAGAAGTAAAGAATAGAAAAATTCTTTCTATTCAGATGGAAGGTTTTGGGGGGGGGGGGGTGTCTCCTCCCCCCCTTCTTTTTTTTTTCTTTTTCCTAAAAGCTCTGTGTGATTTAATAGTTCTCTGAAGCTCTCATAATAATTTCTCCTATGGCAAGTTCCAAAATGGAAACCAAATGTCTCCTGAGCCTCAGATAGAATGCACTGAATAATGAAATAAAACAAGGCTTTGCACTCACACAGTGGTCTCTGAGGGTCTCTAAGCATTTCAAAAATAAATGAGTTCTCACAGCACCTTAGCAAGGTGAGTAAGAAGAGGAGATGGTAATGGGATTATTAGCCCCATTTTGCTAATGTAGATACCAAGACAGGAAAGCTGAATAACCTGCCAAGCTTGTGATACATACTCAAGACAAAGCAGATCTCCTGACACGTCATTCTAAATATTAACATAGAGCATTGCCAATGGCTAGCCAAAGTTTGCTAACCTCCAAACCTTATGAAATCTCTCCTGAGATATCACGTAACAACCAGAAAGCTAGGGCACGATCCAAAATGCATTAATGTTAATGGGCATTTTTCTACTAGAATAAACACACTGAAGTCCGAAGATTTTCCTGAGCCTTAGTCAACCCTAGTGCTACAAAACTGGAATAGGTTTTGCTACTTCCTGCCACATTGCCAGAAAGTAATCTAATAATTGTCTCTCTTGCAGGGTTTTGGAAATACTTTTCTAAGCATTGGTCAGAGCAAAATAACAGAGTTCTTGAGAGCATTCCTGTCCTTGCGCACGGCATGGCCAGCTCCGCTCTGGGTGCTGTGAGTAGGCAGTTGTTACTCTGTGAGGTTGCAGGCCATGAGAGATGCTTTTTTTCTGTATTGTCTTGGAATACAAAGAGCATTATTCGTATTGTCAGTTATAGATGTATTCATATGTTTTATGCTGGCTTCTCATTTATAAAATGGTCACCGAATAACACCTTTCAAGAGAGCTAAGAGTGTCACAAATGAAGAGAAAACAGCAGCTAATTTCAGAATTGGATCAGCTCTTCTCTACACCATTCAGTTTTTAATATCTACCTCTTTTTTGTTTGGGCTTTTTTTGTATTCTCTCTCGCCCCGCATAACAACGTTACATGAGTCCAGCTCAGAGGTAACAGTGCCACCTATTGAGTCCCTGGCAATATTTGTCATCGTCTACAAAGGAAACAAAAACTTGTATACCATTTGTGATGATGCATCTGCATATAACAAAAAGACAAGCAATGTCTTCCCAACTGCACCCAAAACTGTTACGTATTCAGAGAAAAAAAATACATGATAAAAACTATAAGAAATGGCGTCTCCCTAACAAATATGTCTTCACATATTTTTTTTCTTTAGAAAATAAGGAAAGGGGAAAAATCAAGATACATAAAAAGGTCAAGTACTTATGATAAAAAATAGTGCCTCTAATAAAAGAGCAGTTTGCTTAAAACAGTTCAGTTATAGTTCAGGGTAAGTTTGTCTCCTGACTTGACCCAGAGAGAATTTTTTTCCCCTCATCATATTGGCTAGTCATTATACTAATTAAATACTTTACTAAGCCAGGGTGTGCTAGATATCACCTTGGAAACACTTCAAACAGTATTGAGTAATATAAAAGCTGAATATAAGGCAGCCACATTACAGGGTTATATTACAGAATGAACTAGCTTTTCTTTTTTGGCAGCAAAATTGCAAAGACAGTGCATATTTTTTAAAATTGCTGGAATCTCTAGAAAGTGAGGAAAACCAAAAAGACTTACAAGAACACTGATGATTTTTCCACTTTATTACACTAGCATATGAATCGCATTTTCCTGGCATCCCGAGCAATGATGACATATGAGAAACATGTATATTTTTAGAAGAGTTGTATTATTGTTGACTTGGGTGTATATACTGCGTTTAATCAAGAGAAATCTTACCCTTATTATATGCTTCACTTAATGGGCACTAGCTAGACAAACGAATCATTTCCTGAAATGTGCAGAAACATAATCAGACAAGAAAATTATCAGAAATTCCATCAGTACACGAACACTTATCTTCCCAGACCAGGGAATAAATGTGTGTACTTCATTTTAACTTTCACTGAAACAGTCCTTTGTTTCCTTTCCTTTTCTGAGCCATGGTCCAGTGTTACTCACTGTTGCTCCAAAGCAGAGTTTGTGGACAGTATCTATGTTGGTGACCGGAGAGAGAGCTCGCATGATTAGGAAATGCAGCATGAGGAAAAAAAACCCAAATAAATGCATTCAATTTAGCTGCAAACAACACCCTGAACTAACCAGATATTGATCACTTTTCAGGATCAATCTCTCTCTAAGAGCAGTGATGTGCGAGAAATGACAGAGTGAATTCTGGTAGCATTATTCCAGTGTCAGTGTGAGCATTGCTTCCATGGAACAAATTCGGGGGGGGGGAAGAAATGCTCTGAGGAAGCCTAGGAGGAGATATGGGTGTAAATGTGCATGTAATTATTGCCCCCAAATGACCGCAGTGATGATTTGATAACCCCACAGTAAGCAGGCAAACATGAACAGCTGTCACAAACTCCAGAATCTGAAATATCATGACAGACGGGTGGATTCTCCCTCAGTATGCAAATATATGTGACCACAGGGCAGACAGCTACATTTCCTCAATCCAGGGATGTCTTTTTCTCAATGTTACTTAAGCCAGTCTGCTAGCATTCCTAGGAGAGCTGCAAATCTGGCCAGTGAGCTGTGCAGACAAAAATCCCAAAAGCCTAATCAATAAACCTTGTCTACATATGCTTACTTTATTCCCTACCCTTTGGGAGCCAGACTGCCCCAAACTCCCTAGTGGCACAAGAGGATAACCCTTTTTTGTGCTCTTTTAAAACAAATGCAGTAATTCCTTCTGTGGATTGATGAACAAATAAGAAAGTTTAATTCCCACAGCTTTCTTTACTTATCAGAAAGGTCTGAGACTCCTATACATAGGCAAGAAAATCTGACTTCATAGCAACTGCTGAAAGCACTCTGAGGTATCTTCATTTACGAGAAGCATAACGACTCCCCACAGCTCCCACTGGAACGATGTACCCAAAGGTTTGAACCCACAGTACATCCAGGATGGCCAGATCCTGCCTTTCTACACATTTGTAGTTTCTCTTCATCTATCAGTGGCGTACCTCTGGATACAAGATGTATTTGTCACTTTGCACACAACAGAGGTTATTCCTAGTCATCCTCACTTCTGGACTTCATGCAATTTATAAACTGGACACTGATGTTAACAGGATGGATTGAAGAAAGGTAGGGAATATATGTTGCACAGGAGCGTAAACTGCCTGTAATGCTGCTGAATACCTCCCTTTCCCCTGACTGAGTTTGGAGCTTGGGTTTTGGCAGCAATCGCAGCAAGGTAAAAATCACTCCAAGTAAGGATGAAAGAAAAAAAGGAAAGAAAAGGAACATGTCAAACAAAGCATGCTGTTTTAATTTAACACAAAAGTCCTTTTAAGGGCTCAGGGTAAAAATCACTCCAAGTATGTAAGAAAAAAAGGAAAAGGAAAAAGGAAATATGTCAAACAAAACAGGCTGTTTTATTTTAAAGGAAAGTTCTTTTGAGGGCTCAAGGCCTGAGCCTCTGTTAGGACTGCTACACAGGCTGGACGACTGCCAATATATCAGGTTGCAATAGGCCATTAGAAGGGGCTGAATATGGATAATCTTCCCTAAGGGCTGAGCAGAGTCGTAGTGCCTTGATTACTTTTTTTAATTTAGATTAAAAATCCCTATAACAGTTGCAGACTAATTGGAAAAAGACTTTAAAGGAGCTTTAGGAAATTAGGTAAGAATAGTTTTTATTACTGTAGCACGCAGCAATTGCTGCAAACCTCTTCCTCCTAAAGGATGGGGAGTCAATCATAAGAAACTCTTATCAGAACAGAAAACCAAACCTTGTCCCTTACGGGATTTCGTCTTTTGAAAGCTTGTTTTACTATGACCATTTTATTTCAAGTCAACATGAGAGAGCAAAACAAGTGTTGGAAAGGCCGGTCTCTCAGCAGTCCGCACACTTGAACAGTGTTGTTAAAAAAACAAGTTAGCTTCACATGTAGGTGACTAGCAACTGTAATCATAGGCCAAACTTTATGATTTGCTGAACTTCAAGAAAAATGTTAGTATCCGTATTTCATTTAAAATAGACAATGTTTCTGATTTAGTTTGAGCATTCTCCCACAGTGTTGTGACACAAATCCCAGTGTTCCTGGCTCTTTATCACTCCTAATTAGTAACCTGTGAACCATAGAAATTGCAATGCTGATTTGAGCTCGGGAACTCAAAAATCAGGTACAGCATTAAAGGCCCCAACCATCACCTAATTCCTAGGAAGAAACATAAACACAACAGTCCTGTGCAACAGCAGCAACATGTTAATGAACAAAAGTCAGGGTATGAAACTGAGAAGAAATAAGAGGAAATCTCATCACCAAAAATGGTTAAAGACCCAAGTGTAATCAAAATTCACAGATATGAGAAATAAATCGAACACTGATACAGAAAGAAAGCTAGCAGAGGCTCCCACCCACTTCTTTCCAGGTAAATTTGCACCTCAGTTTTATGATAGCAGTGCCTCTGCAATCACTCTCAGTCTCAAAGAGTTACAGAATTCAGGCTCCAACCTATTGTGTTTTAATTCACAACCTTAATGAAAGGTTTGCAGAGGTAGCCACAGCATCCATGTGATTCATTCAGATATGCAATCAGATCATTTGGTTTTCAGGGAAATACTATGTGGGGAAACAGATTGATATACTGTGATTTCTGTATTCTTGACTTCTAGGGGCAGGTTTTCAAGTGCTCAGCTCCCACAGCTGGGGTTACATTCTCAAAGTGCTGAGAGTTCATTAGCTCTATTGTCATGTCTTTGATCAGATTTTTATATACATATATATGTATGTATTCTGAATACCACTTGTTTTAAGAACCTGGACACAGCTCTGTACATTCAGTCTGTGAACATGGAGTATCACTCATACCTGCTGCCTAAAGGTTCTCCAGGAATTCCCATCAACCCAGTATGTTCATCCTGTCTTTATTTTTATTGTGTGGTACAGAAAAACAGAAGCTAACACCCCTGTATTCCTGAAGAATATCTAAAGCACCTGGAGCCATATTCTAAGAAGAGAGGCCGAGAAAAAATAGAGACCTCCATGTATGTATCAAGATTGATTCTGAAATAATCTAAAGGCTGTGAAGGGATTTACTGAGCAGATCAAACGAAGAAGGCAAATTCTTTAGACTTACTAGACTTTCAGAGCAACTTGGTCCCTGACCCAAGATAGCTATTTACAGTTCTTGGCCCTTGCTGGAGGTGAATGTGTCTCAGCAAATGCTGCTCAGAGTGTCCCCTATAGCTAAGCATCTGGCTCCACTGTAGACTCATCTACTAACAAATGAGCAAATGTTCACAAATCTGGAACACATATTCAAACAGACTCCAGCTAGCTTTAAAATTAAGCAACCCTCTCATAATGTATACCGCACACACATGGGAGAATGCTGTGTTTCATGACAGATATTGACCATGTCATTTGACTAAATTCAGCAATGAATTTAGTATGTTGTATGTTTTAGGTCACCTTTACATCACAGTCTTTCATACCTTATACCAACAAAAACAAATTCACCTATTTGAATAGTAAAATTGCAACCAATTCGTAGATTTTTTAGCTTCTCTGCTGTTAGCTAACTCCTTCTTCATAACAAACTAATTTTTAAATTGTCGTTGTTACTGAATATATACAATGATAGACAGAAAGATCATCCTGTTTAAATACTGAGTCTTAATACTAACTAGAGATGTTTTCTAAATAAACTTTTCCCTTTCTGTTTCTGTCTTACAATTCAGTCATACCATAAGGAAAAGACTAAGGTTGGGGAAAAGTATCAGCACATTTTTAGTCTCTAATGCCATTATAATGATATAATGGGAGAGGTTACTGAGAGGAGTTGTTTTTTAAACCTATACATTCAAGACAGTCTCAGTTAAGTAAAATGAAATTGCTGCATTTCAGGACTCTTGGCAAGCCAGAAACCTAATTCTCATTTTTATTCTGCTTTGGAAGCATAAAGGACTGTCAAAAAAAGACATAAATTAGTATGAATTGACACTGGACCCTAGACATTTCTCACCTTTCTGCAGTAGATTTCAATTCTGATGCCTAACCCACAGCAACTGATTTCAGATATGAAAAGAAAGGTGGATATAAGCTCAAAAAAAATTAACAAATGAGATCAGAATATTCTAGAAGCATAAATGATACAGAAGTATAAATGATATAGAGGTACGAATCATAGAGCTTTGTAGTTCAAAATCACTCTCAATGCCTAGCCGCCTTGAGAAGTAAGAAAGGATTTATACATGAAAAATATTCCTCAAAAGCCAATAACAGCATTCTTCCGTGTTGCTCTCCTATAAATATCTCATCTATGAGACCAAAAGTCGCAAAGTCTCCAAAAAGAAATGGTGGAAGGCTTCTACCATTAGCAGCTTTTAAGTCCACTTATTTCTATGTACAGATACGAGCTATTGCAAGCAGAAGAATCTAGAAATTCCAGCAGACTATGCCCTTCAGCTGCTTGGGCCGCAGTGCTGATTAGGAGGAGTGGTCTCCCAGGGCAGTCCCACTTCTGAGAGGCTTTGATAATGTCTACAAAGCAGCCTCCAAAGTTGGTTAACTTTACTGCCCCATGATCTGATGTATTTTGGGCATATTTCTGTCTCCTTCTGTAATCCATTAACATATACACACATGCACACACACACCATTCTCTTCAGTGGTAAAATAACTTTCAATATTTTTCTTCTTCCTAGTTCCTGCATAGAGGAGGAGTCTGGTTACCTGAGTAACAGAAACACAAAATCAGACATAAAATTAGAATTTGTTAGACTCCCTGATTAGGCTATTGAAGAACAAGAAATGTCTTGCACATAAACAGGTTTCTGCACAGAAGTCGAGAACTGCAGAATAACTTGTACCCAGCTAGCTACATATACAAAAACAGAAAGCAGAAGAGAACATACAAGTAGCCATGTAGTATCAAATCACAAGGCATGGTCATAAGTTCATAAGATAATTCAGGCTGACTTGGACCTGAGGAGGTCTCCTAGCCGTGGTTCAGCTTGCTGCCCACCAGGGCCTGGTGCCATCTCCCCAGAGCTGCTCCCCAGCCCCGTTGTCCTAGCCTGCAACCCCTGCAGGGCTCTGCCTTCCCTGGGCAGAGCTTGGCCTCTGCCCATACTGAATTTTATGGCGTCCCTGTCAGCCCCTTTCTCTCCCTGCTCCAGCTCCCCCTAAATGGCAAGCCAGCCCTTGAGTGAATCAACTGGTCCCCCTTGGTGTCATCTGCAGCCTTGATGCATGCATCCTCCATCCCCTCCTCTGGATCACTGATAGACATGTCAAACAGAACAGCTCCCAGGATAGACCCTGCGGGACCCCAGTTGTTACCCACCTCCAGGTAGGACACAGCCCATTAACCATGACCCACTGAGCCCTACCATCCAACTGGGTTTTTTGTGGTTTACAGGCCCATACAGCACAGTGTCGTCTCTCCAAATGGTGCTCGTTTGGAGGTGGTGCTTAAAGCTAATTATAATGGGGCAAAAATAAGACAATACTTCCACTAGTATGGTTTCTTAGCTTTTAGCATCTAGAAACCAAGAAGTTTCCATACTTGAAAGTAAAAGTGCTTGGTGGACTTTTATTTTTTGAACATTTTCAGTTACTTTCTGAACACATCTCTCCTGACAATAAATCCTATAGTGTCATTATGTATTGTGTGGGGAAGAAAAAACCTCGTTTGTTGTAAACACTGCCAAATAATGTCATTTTCTCCATCTTCATTCTATTGCAGGAAAGTGTGACTAATCAGTCCCAGTTCACTTTCTCCTCATCATTCTTGGATTTATCTAGTACCTCCAGTCATTTTTCCTCCCAGACTAAAGAAGCCTAGTCTGTTTAATCTATCCTCATGTGGAAACGAATGGAACATCGTTGTCATCTTTTTCCCTTTCTAGTTTTATTGTGTCCTTTTTGAGATGCTGTAACAAGAGCTATGCTTAGTATTAATGATACGAGCACATCTTGGACTTGGGGCATAATAATGTTTTCTGGTTTGCTCTAATTTTCTTTCATAGTAATTCCTAACAGTTGATTTTCCTTTTTAACTGTCTCTGGGTATTAAGCTGATGTTTTCATAGAAATAGCCACAATGCCTCTACAATCTTCCTTCTGAATAGTAATAGTTCATTTAGAGCCCGTCACTGGGTATATATACACAATGTGTACATACAGATAGTGTTTTTTCCCAGATGCATTACTTTCACAGCACTGAATTTATCTTTCACTTTATTGCCAAGTCCCTCAGTATTGTGACATCCTCCTGCAGCAGTTTGCAGTCAGCTCTCATTTAACTGATCTGAATAATTTTATATTATCAGCAAATATTTTTGCCTCTATATATCTATCTGCTTTCCCAGGATTTTGGTGAGTATGTGGATGAACACACGTCTCAACCCAGACACTTGATGAACTCCACTAGTGAACATTGTAACACCTGACAGTTATTTCTTCTTTTTGTTGTTTTTTTTTTTTTTTTTTTATGATAGCCAGTAATAGCTGTGCTTTCTCTTTTGTCCCATGTCAGTTTCGGATCTCTGAGACTCTTTGGTAAGAGATCGTCAAAAGCACTCTGAAAGCCCAAGCATAAAACAGCCACAGAGTCTCATTCATCCATATAATCACTGGCACCTGTAAGGAATTCTAGTACACTTTCAGGCCATGACCTCATTCTGCAGAAGCCAAACTGAATGTTTCCCATATATATTACTGTCTCTATATTACGGCTTCTTCCTGTTTGTCCAGTACAGAAGTCAAACATACTCACTTGCTGTACCCAGATCTGCTGTGAATCCCTTCCTAAGAACCAGTTTTAAATTTGCCAAATTTGACCCTTCTGGTCACAGGGTCATTTTAAACAGTAAGTTGTACACCACAGTTTCGAGGTCAGCAATTTTGTACTGATTGCCTTTACAACTCTTTGTCAAATATAATCTGATCATGATAACCTGCTGCTTTTCAACTGCCTTTATTGAAACTTCCACTACAGAGTGTCGTGGTAGACTTTCTTTCACCGTGCTTGAAACCCGTCCCAGCTTGGTGACACTATACACTTTAGACAAATACTGTCCAGCCCATCATCTGCTCTTTAGTTGAAAGGTTGATGAAATGAACAGGCCTGCAACCCCAAGAGATTCCTGATGTACCTCACTTGAAAAGGTTTTCTATATTGATGGGCAGCCATCAATAACCACTCCCACCATCATAATCGTAACTGGGTATCTATATGCACTTGCTTCAGAAACACAGGGTTTTAATCAGAAACTCTGAAATTTCAGAAACTCTGGGTTTTAATCTTTAAGGATTTGACAATAGCAGTATAACCTATCCAGAAGGATACAGTATATTTTAGCCTGATTTCTCTGTTGTGACTCTTAGACTCTTGTTACTGAAGGGGAAAGAGCTGGAGGAGCAGAGAGCTGCATGTTTGACTGCACTCAGTGACATTTGCTGCATATACACGTTTAAGAGAATATCCAGACACAGATTCACTGCTCTAAATATCTGCCTGTCCTTGTTAGCTCTTCTTTCAGCCTCTGTGGTATTCCTGATGCTCAGTAAACTACTGCCTTCAAATGCCTGCCTTGACAACTGAGCTCTATAAACCAACCGCCAGCAAAACTCAAGTTGAATCAAGGGGCTGCTTGAATAATTTATATGAGTGTTACTTTTACAACTTCAACACATTTACAACTAAATCCAATACACATGAACTACTGTGTAACAGTCTATTCATGGCAAATTGGGCCAGAGAGAGCCTACACGTTCCTCAGATGAAAAAAACAAAGCATGAAAGGGCAGCAACTGAATTCCACTGGAGCCGATTATACGTTTTGCACTGATATATAGCTTCCAACAAAAAATTAAAAATTCACAAATGGTTTATCAGAACAGCAGTAGCACAGGTTTGTCCAGGTGCAAGCCTTTAGCCTGCCTCCATTCAGATTTTTTTTCCAGGAATATGTAGTCTCTGCTCAGAATTACTCAGTTTAAGAATATGTGTTGACTAAATAACTGTTAGATATGGCCTTTTTTTAAGTGGAAATACAAAATATTACACTTACACTGGCATCAGCTGGTTCCAGGTAAACCTAAAAGGAGTTAGGCATACCGTTAGTTTACATATGTAATTTTCCAGTGTGCCTATTCCTTTTAGGGCATCCTAACACTGTAACACTGATTATAAACAAAATAAAGAAACACAATTAAAGTAAATTACTATTGTTTAATTGATCTCATTTGATATATACAAGGTGAGAATACGATCTTTTGATTCAACTTACACAGATCCAGCCAGATCATAATTAAAATAAAAGTATTTATGCATTTTGTTTATGCTCCTATGCAATTTTTCAGAAGGAAAGGGAGGGGAGGGGAGGGGAGGGGAGGGGAAGGGAAGGGAAGGGAAGGGAAGGGAAGGGAAGGGAAGGGAAGGGAAGGGAAGGGAAGGGAAGGGAAGGGAAGGGAAGGGAAGGGAAGGGAAGGGAAGGGAAGGGAAGGGAAGGGAAGGGAAGGGAAGGGAAGGGAAGGGAAGGGAAGGGAAGGGAAGGGAAGGGAAGGGAAGGGAAGGGAAGGGAAGGGAAGGGAAGGGAAGGGAAGGGAAGGGAAGGGAAGGGAAGGGAAGGGAAGGGAAGGGAAGGGAAGGGAAGGGAAGGGAAGGGAAGGGAAGGGAAGGGAAGGGAAGGGAAGGGAAGGGAAGGGAAGGGAAGGGAAGGGAAGGGAAGGGAAGGGAAGGGAAGGGAAGGGAAGGGAAGGGAAGGGAAGGGAAGGGAAGGGAAGGGAAGGGAAGGGAAGGGAAGGGAAGGGAAGGGAAGGGAAGGGAAGGGAAGGGAAGGGAAGGGAAGGGAAGGGAAGGGAAGGGAAGGGAAGGGAAGGGAAGGGAAGGGAAGGGAAGGGAAGGGAAGGGAAGGGAAGGGAAGGGAAGGGAAGGGAAGGGAAGGGAAGGGAAGGGAAGGGAAGGGAAGGGAAGGGAAGGGAAGGGAAGGGAAGGGAAGGGAAGGGAAGGGAAGGGAAGGGAAGGGAAGGGAAGGGAAGGGAAGGGAAGGGAAGGGAAGGGAAGGGAAGGGAAGGGAAGGGAAGGGAAGGGAAGGGAAGGGAAGGGAAGGGAAGGGAAGGGAAGGGAAGGGAAGGGAAGGGAAGGGAAGGACTCGAAAGAAGGAAAAGCTGAGATTGCGAAAAACAAAGCATTCTGTAAGAAAAGAACAGAACAAGGATATACACACAAACACATCTTAGTCTATTTGTCTGTGTCATCTCAACTCTTTTTCTGAATTTGCTTACAGAGGAAAGTGTATCCTGGATATTAATATGCAATCGAGCAGGACATAATATACCATTCATATTGAGGGCTGCATTTTCCTTAATGTAGCAACAGCATAGATGTGTGAGTGGGGGCTGTGTTTTTAACCATAATTTAAGGTGGTAGGAGTTGTGTAAATAGCTAGCTATTTGTGTGATAAAGTGTGGTTAAAGCCATGTGTAACTATACAATCAAAAGAAAAATGACCTAGTACTTTTACTGTGTGAGCCCCTTACAAAACTGTTGAAGACTTGTCTCACTTTAAGCCTCCTTTCCTTTTCTGGATGACATGTTGCCATTAATAACAGTCATACTACCCCTTACTGATTATTTTAATTGCATCAGTAATATTGTAGTTAAAGTACAGTTTCTCTCCTTTATTATGAAATTTACAGTAATGAAGTCTTACAAGTTTAAGATGAAAGACCTACAATACCTTCTGAGTAGTCACTGTTAAATCGTCTTAGCTCCAACAATAAGAGGAGTTAAGCAATACAGAGCCAAACTGTTCACTGCATTTCCACATGGCCTGGGTGACATACAGCTTAGGAGCACATGTCAAGTTAGGTCTGATGACATACAGACCTAGAGAGCCACAATGTTCACAGGTGCAACCATCTGAACAGTCACAGAGCCAACCATGCCCAACTGTGGGGTATTTTCAGTGCATGTCCTCGCTGTACTCAGTCAATGTGGTTTCCAAAGGAGCTGCAACACACAGTGTCTAAACCAGAAGCTTTTTACTATGGGATTTTGGGCAACGTGTTTTTACATTCCCATCTTTGCAACCTTTAAGCAGCAGAAACATCAAAAAAATGTCTCAGATTAAAGAGACTAACGCAACATAGAAGAGATTTGGGAAAGAAAGGCTTTATTAGTGATTTGTTCAGAATCTAGAAGCATAGCAGAGCTCACAAGTATTTTCCCAAGATTTAACTGCTATCTTTAAAGATAAACACTGTATGTAATAGTGCCACCTGGTGACTGAATGAAATAACTCTATTAACTTGATTAGCTATTCATAAATAGGGTCCCAGCATCCCTGGAGTGAGTGACATAAGCCCAAACAATAAGTAATCTATTCTCAATGTGTTATGGTTCAAAGCTTAATTTTAAATTTGACAAATGTCAAGATCCAAGCTCTCTCTTAATGCTGGAAGTACATGTAATACTCAATAACTCAGTGAAGCTGAGGGTCCTTAGTATTTGTCACCTAAGTGAGTCAGCAATATTTTAACTTGACAGGATTAGTTTATGCTTGAGATTTAAGTGTGAAGTGTAACTGCTAATATTTGCTCCACAGTAAATACGGAGTAATTCATTTTCAGATCATAAGCATTGATTTGGACGTGTCCATACTTTAAGTGACAATCCATCTTGTCCACAGCGGAAACAACCAGAATTTGCTTAGAAGTCTTCAGTAAAAAAAATTAGCCTCTTGCAACTCTCTGTCCTATTTTCAGTATTGTATTTTCAGTTAAGGAGCTTGGAAGCAACCATCCACCAAAGACTTACTAATACTTGTTCCTGATTAACACAAGAACATCAATAAAAAAGAGAATTGAACAGTTTTTTTTAATTAAAATAATCAAGTCAAGGAAAACAGCCTATGTGACAGATAGCTTGTGTAAAAATAATTGACTCATTAATCTTAACCATATGAACATGTTCACTTTGGCAGGGTCAGCTGCTAGAAAGGATGCAACCGCAGTTACATATTCACAGAGGTGTGAAGTTGAACTTAGCCTAATTGCACAAAAACTTTTCTTAGGAACCGCATGGAGGCTTTCGAGAAGATAGCTATTCAGTGCCAAAAACAGAGAAAGTTTCAGTGGGAATCTCAAATCATAGTATATGGTTTATAAATTATTTAGGCAAAGGAATGTCCCTTCATCATGCTAAATAGAGTAGCCAGCACAAAGATGTTTGGATCACTGACTGGGGTCTCTAACAGTATCTACAAAAGCACATCCTTAACCTCAGTGCAAAGGTATCTGTTACAACGTTTGCTTGGTGATTAGACAACTAGACCTTTTAAACTAAATAGCTTTGGAGTTGAATTGGGTTAATGCAAATGCCTTTACACTTGCAGTAAACATTTATGCCAGCACATGAGAATATATAGATATTTAGGAAGAGTTTTCAGCAATGTGGGTATAGTTGCTGAATGAAAATACAGTCAGAAATCTATCACTCAGTTGATTACACATTATACAGGGTAAATCTTTGTAGCCATATAATGGTGGTGTTGCCACTGCCCATAACAGGCCACAGGCTTTGCCTTAAGCTGACAATTCAGGGCTCAGGACCTGACAAGGTTTGTCTGAATTTCACCTGGCGTCCCTGGAGATTTGTTTTAGTTCAGCAGTAACAGCAGTTGTCTAATGACTGGTAACTATTGTTTTATGTTTTGTTCAGCTTTGAAAGTAAACTGTGTTAAAATAGTTATTGCTATAGAGAGATTCACATTTAGTAGCTAAAAGCAGCAACAACGAGTACTTAGTCTACGTGGAATGAGATAGCTATGACTTAGGAAGAAATGCAGCATGGATAAGCAGAGGAATCAGATGGCAGCAGGGGCCTTCAAAGCCCAAGCACAGAGCAACATCAGAGGCCCTGGGCTACAGACAGCTAACCAGTCATTCCTGGCCACTGAAGGAGTGGAACCCTGGGAGCTGGGTAAAACCAGTCTTAGTGGTAATAAAGAGAACAAAGAACAAGCATCCAAACAAGAGCAAAACACACCTTACATAGTGTAACCTGGACTTGCAGACCAGTGGAGGAACAGAAAGGTGCAGAGCATATTGCTAAGCACAAAAAATTTGCCACTAGTATATCCAAGGTGGAAAAAAAAGAAACCATTAACGTTAACTTCATCTTTCCCCCTGCGAATGGCTTGGGATACTGGTGATGGGCCATACCCCACATTCCTTAGAATGAAGCCACCATCAACCTTACGGCCCAGACAGGTAGTGCAAGGCTGAGCACATCACCAGAGAAAAGGGTAGATTTAGGAAGTTTGTGTCTATGTCATTTTAACTATATGTGATTTGATCTGTAAGCATTGGTGTCATGTTAGTATAGTTTAACTGGGCTACTAAAATTCTTCAATTAAACTCTTAAGATTTTAATTAGTCTAACAATGCATTATTGGCTTTGCTGTAAGGTGTGTGCCTTTTTCCTGTAAAAGGATTTCGAGTGTAACAAGCTGAAGGAGTTAAAGCAATCTGTTTTGTAACGTAGGTGCAATAGATTGGTAGTACTTTACATTAGTTATGTTATTCAGCACGTAGGCTGGCAGAAGAGGATAGCGTGCCTGTCACAAGGTGTTGTGGCACAGAGCCTGTACCATTCTGAAGCACCTTAATTCTTTCACTCCTGGTATTTCAGAAGAGAACACAGAAGTTGCAACTAGGCAGTTCCAAGTTGCTGCTGACTGGACCCATGTGGGGCATATTTGGTTGTCTCCTATGTTACTTGACCATGAGATTTCTACACATGAAAGTCAAGTGTTGTGATTTCATTGTCTGTAATAATATACTATAATAAAATGGGATGCAAATAAGTGCTTGGAGCCCAGCCAGCTGCTGTAAATCTCAGCTAAGCTGTGAGGACAGCTCCTTGAAACTATCCAGGCTAAAACAATTGATGGCTGTTGAAGATCTGGGTCAGCATGTTACAGAACAAGGAACTGTCTCCACTTTGATTATTTTGAGAATAATTGTTGAGATAAGCTTATTACCTCTGATCTTCTCAAACATCTGCCTTTTCAGTGTCCGTGCTTGCCATCTCTTAATTCTCTTTCAATTTTTTAGTTCAGAGAGCACATTAGCTCATTAAAGCCTACATTATTTTCCTAATATACTGCAGGGTTTCTCTTGGAATCAATATGGGCTATCAGGTAGCATGTCTTTCATTAGGGACTGTAAGTCAAAAGGTGAACCTTCGCTATCCAAGCACATCTCCTCTAGAGGAACATGAATTGCTACTCCTCTCTGTACAGAACTACAAATAAAATTGGATTGTAGCTTATGGCTTAATCAATGCAAGTTATCAGCTATTTTCATGCCTCCCTGCTAAAAATTAATATACACATTACATTACTGTGACTAGTGTTTGTATATGACTCTAACCATTTCAAAATAGTATTAAATATACTTCTTATTTCTTATTTAGATGAGATCTTCATAAAAATCCTTTAAATGTGCCTTTTCAGATAGGGCCTTTTTAGATGCTTATTGGCATAAAGTCCATGCCCCAGGCCCAATGCAAAAATTAGAAATGTCCAGGCTTTGGACAGCACAGAATTTAATCACACCAATTGACAGCACTGGATTTCACAATAATTAACTGGGATTTTTTTTTTCTTCCTTCCTTTTCTCATGCCCTCCTCCAAATTAAGAAAAGCAATTTACTTCATAATTTTAAACTATCTACAATCATTAGACAGATTAATCAATCACCTACAACTTTTTATATGGAAATAAATAAAATTAGCTTTTGAGAAATAAATTGAAGGAAAAGCAAGCCCACGAAACTAATTTGTGGGAAAGATGGGACAGTCACAGTTCAAACACAACCATCAAACACCACAAAAAAAGGAGATTCACTTTTAACTTATATTCAGAAGGAAAAAAAAAGGTTTCCAACTGAGCTTAGACCAAAAAGCAGCACATTTGCCAGTGACTGAGAGATCTATGGGATGAAGACACCTTATCTGATCCACAAAGAGGTTTGTAAGGGTTTTTCACTGTGTTGGGCAGTAACTTAACAGTGCAGACTTTAACCACAATAATTCTGTAAGAAAGAAATACTGCAAGTATGGGAGAGACATTTTTGGTATTTGTCTTGAAGGAAGGCATTAAGTAAAGCAAAACAAAAAAAAAACCCACAGGAAAAAAATGCATTCTAATGTGAATGACTAATAGTCTTGTTTATCCAGAATGAAGTATTTTTGTAACCCTTCAATCACATACACATTTTCCTCAGTTTTCTTCACACATGCTTTAATAAAATTCAATCTTTTTGGTGTGCTGCATTCATCTTCAGTTTGTTCTTTCTCAAATTCACTGACATCTAAATACAACCAGTGTCCTCTTAAAAAGAAAACAGTTAGAGAGCTAGCTGACAAAGAAGGAACTGTGAGATTGACAGGTGCATTAACCAAACCTGTGAAAAGCTCCCAGAAGATGGAAGTTTTACCTTGAAAGCTAAAGAGAAGGTTAAAAACAGGTATTCAATATATTGTCTCCTGTGAAGATACAGTTGTATCACTAATAAGTGTAAGGTGAACCAAAGTCTACTGACGAAGGTCTGAAAAGGAAAAGATGGTGGGTTTTTTTTGTCTGCATGGCAACAGTGTCTAGGCATCTATTTAAACTTGTCTTTGAGAAGTCCCCCTAGGACTCCATCCCCATTCACCAACATTCCCAAATGTAGAGATGTTTCCTACAGTTCTGGTAATTTCTTCCAGACTTTTTATAAAAATAAGCTTTCTTGAGGGTATTTTTCCCCAAAGACGTTTTTCATTGTTAAGCAAATAGGATTTGCACTCAGCAGAGACAACTCTAAAACTACTTTGATTGCCAAGACACAAGCCTAGTGACTCCCACCTGCCCTCCTCTGCCCAGAGCTCACAGTGGGGTACCTCACTTCATAGAAAGTCTTGAATTGATATGACGTCATTTCCTTTCATTCTTGCATTCTCTGTGTTCTAGATGCACCAGGTTGTGGCTGCAACATAGACTTAAAAAAAAAAAGAAACCTGACTGCAGTTAGTATTCCTAATTTTTCCCATCTAAAATGGAAGAATAAGTTAAAATTATTTTCCTTGAACTCCCTATGATGTTTGATTTGGTCAAATGCCTTCCAGTTCTTAGGTATTATTACAACAAACCCAGAAAAAGTCAATGCAAACATAATTCATATTACTATATAAATAAATTCACTCCTTTTTTTTGTTTTCAGGCTACCCTTTTACTCTTCCTTCCAAAATCTGTGTAAAACTGATTCTCACTAAATTCAGAAGAGATAGTAATGAAAAGCAAATATACTTGTGAAGTCCTTTTACATTTTGTTTCTGTTACAGTTTTCACGTTGTATCTTTCTCTTAACACTCCTGTTGACTCCTAAAAACTATGTTATCCTCCAGAACAGATATATCTGGAGTCTGAAGAGAAGAAGTAAAAAGAAAGGAAGGAGGAAATGCTCAGTATCTCATAACAGACCTCTTTTCCTTTCTGACTTTTCGTGCCACTGTAATATTATGCCATTACAAGAAGGAGCACAAAAATTCAATTCTGCCATTTTTTTATAACATTTTTAGGTCATCACCAGAGTGATAACAGAAATTGTTAACAGGACTTCACAACCAAACAGCCTTGGTGCTCACCATATGTTTGATTTGGGTATGCACGTAAATGAAACTGACAGTGAAGAAGATCATGGGCCTGGGAAAAACTAGAATGTAAGTTCCCTAGAAATTTCTAAAACTTTAAAAGAAGTTAGTTTCCATATAGTTATGTCTCAGAAGCAGTTTCCCTCTATTTTCTAGCTGTTTCATGGCAGTACTACCTCTTCTTTCAAGGCTGTGAAATCCTTCATAAACTCATTCAGAAATAAGAGAGGCACTTGATGAAACTGGTAGAAGAGCAAGTTAGAACTGATGAAAGAATGCACTTTTCACAACAGTGAACCTTCAGAGCTTGTGGCCAAAGAAGGAGGCAGAGAAAGGTATAACAGCAGGTTCAGAAGGGTGGCAAACTCGCTCATGGACAACAGGTTTAAGAACAGAGTAAAGGGAGTAAGTAAGGAGATGTCTCACAGCACTTTCGTGACACATCACCCCATTGAAGATGCTGGGGTAGTACAAGTGACTACTGTATCACAAATAAATGATTTTATTTAAAACCTTTGTTAAACCTTTCAAGCCTCTATTCCTCCTACTCCAAAGTAAAGAAAATTTTTAAAAAATTTTAAAAAATAAAAAAAAGAGAGCAGAAATTAGAATGGAAGGATAATTCAGGCAACAGCAGACCTGCTAATCTGACCTCAAGGAGGCCAAATATTTAGATAGTCTTTTGAAAAGGACTTCTATCCATGAGAGCAATGAAACAACTCTCCAAAATTATGGAAAGGCTGCTTAGCTACTTCAAAATGGTTGTCAACCACTTAACGAAGAGGATTATGTAGCAGGTCTGGCCTACAGTGTCAGGAGGCTGGACCTGGTGACCCAGAAAGACTTTCAACAGGGAAAGTGACACTTTTGACAAGTCTTTCCATTGAAAAAGTTACATATTGTAATAAAATATCACAAAATCAAACTAGCTGATTTCCCTGTCCTCCTCCTCTCATTTTTTTCTACCCTGGGGACCCTGCTGCTCTTCTAGAAAAGAAAGTAGACATCTGTATTTGGCAACATTTATGCAACACATTCAGCATTGAGTAAGTGCTTAGTCCCACTAAAGTCATAATAACACAAACTCTCAGATGGGCATATGTATTTTCAGGCTCAAGGCCACAGTGACTGTTTTTCCCCATATGCAGCTATGTAAATTTCTCATTCTATTTGTGATGTGAGTCTTAAATTACTATCTGAATAACTGCATTAGTAAAAGCAAACTAACAGTTTACTCTGAAAGTCAACACTCCTACACTGTTCTGAGATTACTTTAAACTTCTGACTTGCAACAGATTGCAACAAAGGGGAATGAGAGAACAACTGGTCCTTGTTGTCAACACTTCTGGCAAAGGACTCCTCCCATAAATGCTCGTCCTAACAGAATCACTCTTAAAATTAGGGTAGATTACTTTACAAGCAGAGTTACACAGATTTGGGCTATTATGGGCTGAATCTGGGCTAATTTGAAAGCATTGTTAAGCATGGAAAAAGCAAAGCAAAAAAGAGAATTTACTCACTGCAGCTTGTTTACAACTGGAGCCTACGTAACCTTATTAATTGGGTAAACTAAATGCAGATTTTTTCCCCCCCTTTGGGAAAGTAAAAACACAGGCATTTAACAACACATTCTTTATCGTGATTCTCTGTTGTACCTATGGAGTTAGATGTGGTGATACCTCTAAGAAAAAAAATAAACATTCTCATTAACAAGCACAGACAGCTGCCAAATAGTCTGTTTTTTTCCTCAAGTAACGAGTCATTTCAACAGTGCTGGGCCTGCACTGTGGCTGAGCTCTGATAGCAGGGGGGAAATTCAGCTGTAAACTGCCAGGCTATATCTACGTCGCCAACACTGAAGCTGCGGCAGGCAAACTCAAACTGGTTCTTAAGCTGAGAGCTTAGGTACTGCCTGCAGCACAGCCGTGGCAACACGGACCACTGTGGATGCTGCAGAATCCACCTAAGAAGCTGATGAAATGGTGTTTACAAGCTAAACACTTCAAACTGCTCAGTACGTTTTACTAAGGGTGGCAAGCTCCAAGGAGCAGTAATCAATAAGATCACTATCCTCAACACTGAAGGCAGAGCCATAGCCTTTACTGCTGCCTTTTCTGCTTAGTGCTGCAGGGAGTGTCAACACTGAGCCAACAAGCGTTGCTCACGCCTGACAAGAAGGTCTGCACATCCCCTGATCTCCGTTTTAGGGGCCA
Organism: Mycteria americana; assembly: GCF_035582795.1. Lineage (NCBI taxonomy): Eukaryota > Metazoa > Chordata > Aves > Ciconiiformes > Ciconiidae > Mycteria > Mycteria americana. Next base: position 24,775,811 of record NC_134396.1, on the reverse strand, counting down.
GTCCAAAAATACGCAGCAAAATGCAACACCTTAACTTCGTCATTAGAAGTAAACAGCTCCTGGCCACCAATACTGGTGATATTGTATAATACCTTAAATAAATACCCCTAATTCAATATTTCAAACCCAGTACTGCCTTTCTGGTAATGGATGAAGCCTTAAAAATCACATTTATCAACCCCTAAAGTATCAAATTCAAGGAATAGCTTTTGCTTCCAGTTTTTTGTAGTATAAGGAATAAATTGTACCTAGGCGGTGTGTAACTGGTTTTAATTCCAGCAAGTGCTTAGCTATGGGCATATGAAGAAAGGCTAGCAGAGAAAACTCGTGACATTGTCTGAGAGCGGCTCCTTAGATTCCTAGAAAAGCTGGAAGTTAAATAACCTTGCTTATAATACCTCACATGCACTTAATTTTATGGGTTAGGATGTGCATGATTAAGCCAAAGAAATCGTTATCTTCACTTACATTTGTCATTATAACCTCAAAGGTAAAAAGCAGTCTTCTTTTAAATTACATTGGAATGTTTAAACTCAATCTAATGTTAGGGTTAAAGGGAAATGGGGGGTGGGGGGAGGAATGATTATTACCTAGCAGCCAGTCATTTGAGCAGATTTCTTAACTGGTCTCCGAAGAGTACTCTCAAAGTGGGAATTACTTGTTTCAGGTACTCAGCTGGCAATGAACACACTAGGCATCGATACCAATGGACAATAACAACTAACAGAGCATTTCCATTAGCATTGTAGCTCATATCAGGAATGCTTTTGTGAAGTGACTCCAGGTTGTTCCCACTTACCACACTTCACTTGACATCTCAGAACATCCCCCAAGGACATGAACTAGGTTTCTTCTGGACGAAACCAAACTAGAAGAGGGGCTCCATGATCTCATCTAACATTAATTTTATGATTTATTGTCAAGGAAACTTTATTCTCATTTAATTTTTATCCATACATTCATCTTACAAATTTCATTTTTAATATGTATTTTGTTTAATAACACATTAAACATTTGAAATATATTGTCCAGAAGATTTTTCCTCAAATATCAGAGTTCCAAACATGCAAAAACCCGAGGACATAGGAAATCTGTCTCAAATTCACTGAATAAACCAGAAGGCTCTCTCACATAATGTATACCCTAGCCAGGTCACTGTCAGTTTTTGCAGGAAAGCTAACTGATATATTTATTGTAGTTTTCAAAATGTAATGTGAATTTCCTACAGCATTTGAAGGTCTGGGTTGGATAGTACACATCAATCTGAAACTGACCATAATAGGTCCATATTCCTTCCTGTTACTGCCTGATCACAGATACACTGTCTGATCACAGATTAATGCTGTCAAGTTATTCTTCTTGTGGTGACCACGCATCCTGACCTTATTCTAGCTTGGATGAAAACAACGCCTTTCACACTCTCAGCCGGCTAATGTGGGGCTGAGGTTTGCTGGCAGCTTCTCCCTCTCGATGTTTCTCTCCCCCTCGTTCATTCCTCCATGGCTGCTGCTCTTTTATCTCCATCTTGAAATACTGCAAGGAATGCTTGAAGCCAGTTGGCCCAAGCGTGAGCCCAAAATCATCTCTTCCTTAAATAGTCAAACTGGGCTTTGATTGCTGGAGTGCAAGACTTCCTAACTAAAGGACTGCAGGCTGCAGGACTTCATAGTTTACAGCTCAAAACCCAGAGACATCCTAGCCACAAATCTCCTCAGAGTGGACTGGCTCAGCTCACTTTAAACGTAAGGTAAATTACAACATAGAGGTGGCCCCAGCTGCCAGCCACTTCCATTGACACCAGAAATCAAGGAAGGACTTTGCTGGGATTAAGACAGAGCAGAGTCCTACCTACAGCCCAATTTCTCCGCTTTTTATGCCTTTCTACCCTTCCCCTTTGCCAGCACTTGCAGTGCTGCAGAGCATGTTTCTGGGCCCAAACCCTACTAGTCCACTGTCCTCAGAAGCCCCTGTTCCACACAGGTCTCTGGCAACCTTGCGTGCAACCATTTCAGAAGGGGCCGCAGCCATGAGCCTGCTTCCGACATGCTAAGGAGCTGTGCAACCACCTGAGCCGCCAGTGAGGCTCAAGGTGCAGCTTCAGCGGCAGAGCATGTGAAGGGAGCAGCTGCTTATTCAGCAGCAGCTGCAGAAGCAATAGACATGGAAGGAAGCAGTCAAGCTGCAAAAGAAGCTTATGTTGTTTTAGCAGAAATCCGCAAGCTGATCTTTTCCTCCTTACTGAGATACATGAGTAGTGGTATGGAAAAAGAATACAGAGGGCATGGGAAAGAAATCACTTGACGTATTCCATGTTCTGTGTGTCTATGTAATCTAAAAACCCTGATCTTTTTAAAGCTTACTCCCAAATGAAGAGTACAGACTGTGTTTCCCTTTCTGAGCTGAGTAAACATAATGCTCTACAGTAAGAGTTACACACATTATCTGGAAAGATAAGGCAATTTTAAGCATGGCTTCTTTGGACACATTCTTCCTTTTCCTAAACCCAAAGACTCCTCCAATAAATCCAGAAATTTAAGTAGTGTGGAAGGTTTACTGATTATCTCTGTAGAACAACTGAAGTACTGTTGTCCTTCAGTTCCTTAAGACTACATAAATTTATTCAAAAAAACAAACAAACAAACAAACACACACCCCCCAACAAACAACAACAAAAAGGCACTTTGAGGTTACAAGAAAATTCATCATTCCAAAATGTGTTGTAGCTTTGTTTCCAGTTTCAGTCCACTTCTTCCAGGAAACAAAGTCAAAGCCAGATGACTACATTATCAGGAGATTTTATATCAGTTGACCTACTGGTTTGTTTTGGGTTTTTTTAATTAAGAAGATAGAACATTTCCTTCATGGTCATCCTTATAAAGCAACTTCTGCCCATTGAGATGGATTAATGTGTAATCTTGGTTTAGGGATATTTGTAGATTACACTGTTGTAGAGTTTAACTACCAATGAATAATTCAAATAACTAATTTACCCAAACATGCAGTCAAATCAAAATCCACAAATACATTTTCCTCATTCCCTCAGTAGCCTGTTTATTTTATTCTTTACTTCTTGTTGAGACAATTTTTCTTCAAAGACAAAAGATATTTATGTATCAGTCATATTACAATGTGTTCAAGTTAACCAAACAACACAACCTCACACGTCAGTAATTCAGGAGAAAATGAAATCTGTTGGATTCCCGGTGGCAATTCAGAGTATAAAGATCTCATCCAAATTTATCACCATGACTGGGGAAAAAGCAGATGACCAGGCACAGCCAGGATAAACCAAGGGCGACATTTTCATATGTGGAAGGGCAATTTAATTTGTCTTTCTTTTTTATGAATTGCAAGCATAGATGTATTTGCACAAAAATATGTGGACATTTAAAAGCAATTAATTAAGCATGCAATTTATATGAAAACAATTTATTGTTGGACATTATCTAGGCATCCAAAATGCATATAAGATTTCTGTGCCTTCTAATTTGTGGACACCATTTATTTTGATAGTGCAATTAGGAAAGTAGATTAATTAATTTCTGTCTTACTACAAGAAGCAAGGCAAATTCAGCAGCCAAGATGTCAAAGCTATCAAGAAAAAAGAATAAGCAGAACACAACACTGAAAAGAAAAGCTCCAGGCAAACAAAGCTTCTACATACCAAAATAGAGAAAACAAGAATCCTGAATTTGAGGAGCAAAAGCCAGGCTAAAATGTGTCACTTAAAGTCTCACTGTGGGAGAAAATACATTTAATGCCAAGTCTTAGAAACATGAATGTAAAAATAAAGCGGGAAAGATCATCTAGCTCAGAGCAACCTAATGGTCTCACTAGTTCAGAAATGTTTTATGTGGTTCTCATTAGAGCTCCTCAGAACATTTACAGCTAAATACATTTTCATTAAAATAAGTATTTCACAGAAGCTGGGAAATTTTACAGAGGCATATTGATTTCAGTGCGGTTTTTAGCTACAGAAATAAAAAGACCACCAAAATAAAAACCACAACCTTTTCAGTCAAAAGACAAAGTTTTCAGCACAGCACTATATAGGGAAAAAAACATTTAAAAGTTTTGGTTTAGCCACAGTGCATAAATTAAAACTAACTGGAAGCGCTGGAAAGTTGCTGAAAACGAAATAGTCATCCTTCAACCCACTCTGATCTCCTCCTTCATTCTTTTCCCTGCCATGATAACAACTTGCATTCCAGCTTAGCCGATGAGGCACACACCTATAACCAGCAGCATTGCTGACAATCTCCCAGTTGTTATCCTGAACTCCCATTTTATGGACCTGCTGCAAGGATTGTGTCAGTCTTATGAACCGTAGGGAAACACGTATTTGCATGAAGTGCATAGTCAGTTTTGGAAGAGTTTATCACATTGTCCAAAATATGTAGCTGAAGAGTGAATGAGTACAAACTACTTGTCCTCGAGTCCTAAAATATGCAAGTTCTTCAATCAGAAAAGACTTAGGCATGTACTTTGACAAGGCTATTCACTTTCCCAAGTTCATGCACACATTTCAGTCGACAGTGTCCAAACTGTGACCTGTGATAGGCAAGGTTACAGCAGTCTTAGCTTGTATAGTGAAGAGTCAGAGGGGTAGCATGGTGTTTTGAAACTCTTGAAGACGAAGATCTTTAAGAAAATATTCGCTATAATGATTCAGTGTGAGTAGACGATCTCTATATAGACATGTCTAGACACGTCCTATAAGAGCTGCACAGAAAGCTTCCCTCCTTCCAACCCCCAGTGCCTTTTTGCCAAAGCGGTTTTCTTTCATGTTTCCCTGTTAACTCTTCTGTCAGTGCCTCCTGCCTGCTAATCCCTCATAGCCTTTGGAGGCTGAATAACATCCTCTCGTAAACACAAGGATCACTACCTGTGCGTGATTGCGCCCGCAGCAGTCCTTACGGCTACCAGGTGATGCCTCTGAGCCTCATGTCCAATACTGTATGTTGTTTAAGTTATAACATTATGACATTATAAACCGCTTTTATTAATGACATAATTTCTATCTTTACAATTCTGTGTTGACATATAAAAAGCACATCCAAAACAGATTTACACTGTTTTTAAAAAGGATGGTCTTTTCAGGTGCTTGTTTACTCATGACAAGGCCTAAATGCGTTGCAGTATCTTCTCATTAAAACCTCCATTCAAGTCATCTAAAGAAAAGGTTTCCATTATTACAGTGTGATAAAAGTGCCCAAGACTACAACTGGAAATAATTGGCTTCTTTTTTTAAAAATAGATGTGGAACATATAACCTTGGGCTAGAAGTCCTCTAGTCCAGTCTCCTGTTCCAAAAAGAAACAGTTCATACAGCAGAAGAGGACAAAGCTCAGGTGCCTCAGGTGTCACTTGCTAGCAGCTCTCTGGAACAAAGGGTCATACTTTCTGACTTTGACCACAGGGGATGGGAGCAAAAACTATTGCATTAGATTCCTAGAGAGACTTTTTCTTGTGAACCTCATTTCTGTGTGTTCAGACAGAGAGTTAAACAAGCTATGGTAGCTACTGTGTTTTATGGATTTATTGTGTTTGGTAGACACTGTGTTTCATTGCTTTTCTTGGGTCTGTACAACCTGAAAGTTTGTGAAAAAAGTAGATTTCTTTAAAGCATTTTGGATGACTTTGAGAGGGGTATTTTGTATGTTTTCAAATTGGTAAAGTTATAGATAGACATATTTTCAAAGTGCTTACCATGAACTTCTGTGCATTTAAGTTTAGATCAAGAGTTCTTACAGTTCAATATGGTGGCTTTAATGCATGTAATGGCACAATATTATAAAAGGTAATTATGAAGCAACGAAATGTCATGTCAAAATAAAGGGTGCTCTTATTAGATCTGTTATACTAAAAAATGTATTTTAAGCGGCTGTTTTTGACATTAAATGACCTAGCATGGAAAAAATCCTGCAACAAGAATAGAAGTTTGCTAATTTGTACATCATTATGTTTAAATTGAAATGTGTGTATCAGTATAAAAAAATAACTTGCCTATTCATGACAAGGCAAACAGCTTGTCTTCCTGAGCACTAAGCAGGAGATAAACAGGTAAATAAGATATCAGGATCTTAGGAAGTACCTGGGACAGACTTTAACATACACTGCCTTAGGGTGTGTGGTGTATCTATCGGTGTATCTATAGGTGTATCTATACAGACTTAGGGTATTTAGGAATACACAGGGAAACAAAAACAGCTCAGAGCTCCTCTGCCTGCCCCACCTGGGCTGATCAAATATGACGCAGCCTGAGTTCAGAAGTTGTATCTCTGCACTAACTTTATGATGTAATCAGACCAATTCATCCTGTTCTGAGCAGGTTTTATTAGCCACAAAGCAGGGAACTTCTCTACTGTAATGATATGGCTTCCACATCAGAGATGTCTGAGGTGCAGCTAGTTCAGCTCACAGGGAAATGGGCGATGCATCTGCCCACATCCACCTGCACGAGCATAGCTTTCTATACACTGTTGCAGTTGAAGTGAGCTATATGCATGTTTTGCAAGTCAGAAGGCAGACCTACCTTGAATCTGCTTTAGTACAATCACATCTCTTATTTTTATGAGAAATATTACTGTCCTGCAAGTAATCCTGTCAATGTGGCCAGCACTTCAGAAAGCCCTAAGAACACCTTAAACTGCATAGTCCTCAGCACTGGCACTCTCTCTTCTCTGTACGTTTAGAACGGCTCCTTTCTCAGAGCTCACCCTATATGCTGACTAATGACTAAAAACTACATTGCCTGGAAAACTTGATCTTTACAGGAAGATTCAATACCTACAACAGGACATTTCATCTGAAAACCTAGACATTTGACAACAGATAGACTTTACAAGGGTTGCTTTGCTGTCAGCTGTTGGCTGGATCTTGGCAGATGTTTAACAGCATACAGTAATCCCATAAATAAAGATACACCTAATAGCCATATAAAATTAAAGGGGTAACTGTCAGGCAGAACAGAGTGATTCAAACTGGCATGCGCGCAAGGTGGTGGCTTTGAAATCCCTACACTGAATACTGCCAAGGGATCTTGAATGACTTATGGCAGGAAGGTTTGGGTTTTGCGGCTAGTGTGGCACAGCACAGCACTCCCCCATTCCCTACTCCATGACAAGGTTTGAGTTCAGTGCTGGCTAAAGGAGAAAGTTGCCAATTAACAGATCAAACTCTGAAGTGCCTTGGCAGCAAGTGAGCCAACGTTACCCTTTTAGGACCATGACGTGAGTTAATTGTCTAATCTGGAGCACCTAGGGTAGGAGTGACTCATAGAGTCACGCTCTTCCTCCAGAAGTATCTGGTCCTATGAACTGCATCTAGGCCTATCCCAGTAGAAGCTATCAACGCAGCTGCTCAGTTCTCTTCTGTCCTCTTCCTCTCCATGTATCAGCACAGTGAAGATGTGGCTCTGCAAAGTAAGCACAGGACAAATACTCAATGCAAAGAAAAAATCGAAGTTTTCCTTCTGCTCCTTTCAAATCTTGCACAGTCATCCAGGTGTTCAGAATACAGACCTTATTTGTTAAGGTAAATAAACTGACTATATTTTCAAGTTAATTCCAGCTCCACTGATTTAATCTTAGCACTGCTAATGGACCTCAGCTGATGACCTGGCTAAGTACTGATGCCGTTCTTGTGCATCCTGCCAGCGCTATACCACAGCTTTGCTTTTCGGATTAGGTTTTGCAACTGATCCTTATTTATGCCCAACAACAGGAAGCGCAACACTCCTCCTTACCATGTGAAACATGTAACTGGCTCCTTACAGATCTATAATACTTTGTGGGACAACCATTGCTTGGACCAACAAACTTGGAGTTCCCCCACCCACATGCTGACAAGACCTAACACTCAGTTCAGGAAAGCTGGCAAAATCCAAACTGAAGTGGAAGGAGGAAAGGAATACTTGAGAAAAAAACATTACCATTTGAACTTCAAAACTGAAGTCCAATGTGTGGCCTAAACTAAAACATCAGAGTTGGTATTCCAGTTCATACACACAAGTGAGGTAAAAAGATACTATGGAAGTGTTCAACAAAAAGGAAAGCGATGTTCACATCTAACCAGAGACAAGTCTGTCAACAAGGAAAGCAAATTTCAGCACAGAGAAAAAGTGGCCATGTCTTTTTGCGGAAGAGAGAAAGGAGGAGGAGTGGAGGTGAATAAATACAAGAAGCATAAAATTTGGCATAGCACAACCATGAAAATTAATGCTGGAAGCAAAAAGAGGGACAAAAAGGATCTGAAGAAATACTGATAAGGCTCAAGAGGAAGAGTTATAATAATGTACATGGAGGAGGAGAAAATGAGGGGAAGAATTATAATATAGAGAGAGCTAAGCCGGTAAATCCTACAACTTTTGTATGCCACAGGATCCAGGAATAGATCATTTAGGATTCCCCCAACTCTAGCAAAGCAATGTCAAATGACAATCACTATATTTCACCTAAGAGAACACTGACATGAAAAGACACACATAGATAGAAAAGCAATCTGTAGGAAATTACATGGGCTTTCAACATGAAAGGAATTCTTTGTACAAGCTTTTGTACATAACATGGGGTAATTTCACAGGGGGGAGAAATTAAGTGCTAAGATGGTAATTTAAATTGTTCATTTGCTATAAATCTAAAGTTGGTGTGGAAGAAGAATGAATTGTGGTCTTGTTCCCCCACAGTATGTTATCTAAAACCTGAATAATGTGACAATTATTCAGGGCTAACAGAAAGGAAGTCTCTCTTCCAAGGCTGCAGAGTAACAAGGGAATGAGACAAAGTGCATTCTGCAACTCCAGGAAATGAAAGGTGAGATCTGGTTTCTCCACCAGCATGAGACCAGTTTGGCTGGCTAGGGTAATGTAGTGCCAGCCATCCCTAGTGAATAAGAAAGATTTCACACCAAGACTAGTCCCCACATTTCCCAAAGCACAGAGATTTCCCTGGTGACCCAAACCAGAGACCATCGGTACCTACGCTGAGAACTTTTACTACCAAATAAATCATATATTTGGCATCAAGTTGTTGTTGCAGGGTGGGGGAGGGAAGTTTTTCTTCTACAAAGTCTAAAAATAATCAACTCCTAATGAACTTTATTTATTATTAAGTATAAGGCTGCTGAGTTTAATTATGTTTATAAATACTAGTTCCCTGATTATGAATGAATGGGTACCACTATGTTCAAAGTCAAAACTATTCTGCAGTTGTGGAGATGGATGGGGGAAAGTTACAAATCATATGCAACTGACTGATGACACTGCTCTTCTATAGAAAGTGGAAGGAAGTAAGCACTATCTGGAGTCCTTACACTTCAGAGCTAGAAAATCTCAAAAGTCCCTTTCTACTGTAATGCAGAAGTGCTATCATCTCAACTGTGAAGACACAGAGTTGAACACTCAGCATACTATACTGTTCAATTGTAAGGAAGAGAGCAAGGTCAGTGAGGCATTTTGCAGGCCAGGATTGGAGAACAACTACAAAAAGCAAAAAATCATATGTGCAATAAGGGCACTTTATGCCTTTTATACACTTTTATAGGAAAGTAAAACATGAATGCAGTAGGGCCAGAGACGGAAGATGTCAAGAATGGATGCTGGCCTCAGAAAATGCAGCTTCCTAACTTTATGTATGTGTGCAATTTTTCTCTCATGCTTTTTATTAAACAGGAACAAAATCCAGTTTCCTCAGATGGACTCAGATACAAATTCATTCAATTCATTAAATCCCACTGCACTGTAGAAAAAAAATAATGTTACTTTATTGTATTAAATTTTTTTCCAACATGGAGTAATGGAAGTATTAAGAGCATACTCAAAAATACTTAAATTGCTTTTCTACAAGAAAGAATATAGTTCATCTTATGTAATCTTAATATTTATTTATAAGATATTATTATTAGAATTTACGCATGGGAATTATGGCTTATGATCAATAACTAGTTAATAGTACATTTCTGTGTTTAAAATGGATAGTGCTAGGCACATATATTCAGCTTATAATTGATGCTGCCCACATACAGTTTTCTATACAGCCTTTCTTGCCTATTTTTCATCACTCTGCTATTCAGTTTCTTGCATACATTATCATGTGCGTGCATGGAAACAGGCTCAGCTGCTTAGAAGGCTCCTAAACATGAACATTTTCAAACTACCTCAAAATGGTAGCATTTTAAAACCTTACCAAGATGTCTGAAGAAGAGGCATTTATGTTGTTCTTTATAAAATATGTTTCCTTTGTATTTTACTATATGGTATCTTAGCATAGTAATAAAAGGCAGTCATGATGGGCTACAGTAATTCAGAATATGAGTGACTTGCCAAAATTCTGTAGTCCTTAGAAGTGGATTAAGTGTTCCATTTTTCCATTATGCTCTCATTTTATAGTTGGGAATCTGAACCAGAGACAGAGAAATTAACTTGCTCAAAACCACACAAGAAGTGTGTGGCAGAACCAAGGACTGAACCCACTGACTGTTACTTCTTCTGCCCCATTGTGTTATTGTCTTCCTCTACATTGATGTCTCCACTAGCAGTCACAAGCCTGGAAATTACCTGGAAATGTCTCTGCTACACAGACTAGACTTTTCTTGCCTTCCTCAATCTAGGATCTTGTATATGCTACTTACTGGATCAGGTCTTTGGTGAAGAAAGTCAGGGATCAGCTCCCCTCTAACACACATCTAAGGAATTTCTTTGAGACTCAGCAATACTTGAATTTTCTTTCACTTTCTCTGTTTATAAGTTATGATGTTTGGAGCTTAAATTAATAAAAACCTATAAAGCCTTTCAATATGAACAAGGTCAAAGGAATATAACTACTATTTGTCTCTTTTTTTTTTTTTCCTGTCCTACCTTTCATTCATACATAAAGTTTCCAGTGTTTTCTCAGTGTCAGATTCTAAGAATATGAGTAAGGCCAAAAGAAGCCATTTTCTTGGTTATTTCCTTGAGAAATCATGACACATCGCTTCCCTAGCAATGTTCACCAGAGACTGCAAGAGAGCAGAATTAGGTTACCTTGGTGGCTGAACAGTGAAGCAGACAAGAGATAGATCTTAACAGGACTAAGCTGGAGATTAAAGGACATAGTCACACAAAAATTGTTTCCTCCTTTAAGCTCAGTTGCAGTAGGCAGCCATGACGTAAACTGCAGTAACCGTGACCTTCATCTTCAGACATGACACTCTCAAATAATTAACTGTCTCCTCTTTTCAGGAGGAGACAGTTACAGTGCCAGCATATTTGTTTCTCCACACTTATCAATGAAAAAAATAAACCACACTGACCTATTTTTATATACTCCAGTTCATCACAGCTGTATACAGAAAGTGTGTCTTCCCTCATCAACAGTATTCCACACTCGAAACAGTTTTAAGGAAATTAGCTGAGAAGAAAACAATAAAGGTTTCTCTTCTCCCTTTGCTTCACCTGAAGGACAACCCTCTCCTGATTGAGAAGATGAACTTTTGAGCTGGGCCAATTACATTTTGAATACAGATTCTGTCATGAAATACAGATTATGTAAACACATTAAAGGAAGTCTCCTGGCTTCAGAGTCCTGAGAGGAAGGCTTGCTGTATGTTTTCTAAGGACATATGAATATTCAGTTTTGACTTCCAAGGTACTTCACATCGGGAAGAAAGGCAGTGGTGGGGGAACAACAAAGAAGGTCTCTTCAGCATTTCATTTTTCCTTAATTTTTTTTAATTACACAATTCACAAGGAACACAGAAGCCTAGTTTAGGATGAAAACCGTATTTGTAAACTTTTTTTAATTAGCCAACTGTGCACATAAGTGAAGTAGTTTACTGCATTTAGCCTGGTGCCAGACTGCAAAGGGAATTTTGGCGTGGTCTTTGCCCACGTTAATGTTGCTACAGTGGTAGGAATGGACAGTACCATTATACTGAATCTGTAAGGGTGAAGTTTTTTACTTTATTTAGTAAATGAAGAATAGTATTTTGTGTTTCTACTTGTGATGCTCTGCTCTGTTGCAAATTCTTTGAAGGGAAGAACTTTTGCACTAAGAGAGCTTGTTTTCTGCCTTCTTTTCTTTGGCCAGTCATTTTGAGCACAGCAATATCCTTGAAGGCAGACACGAATGTTGAGATGAACGCTCTGGAAAGGGCATAATGCCTGTTCACTGTTTTCAGCAACTGCTGTTCGAGAGCAGGTGAGCATACTGCTGAACCAACAAGGTACTCTAAGAAAATTATCTGCTCTGACAGTATTTTTCCTTTTCCATTCAACCTTTATTTGAGTCTATTTATGCTTCTGAAAGACAAGAGAATTTGTCAACTTGGCTTGTTAGAGAAAAGATTTAATTTCATTCTATAAATAACATCCTTTTCACCAGGAACTCAATTTTGTTGACCCTAAAAAATATTTGGAACCCCTTCCAAGGTAGCAAACAAGAGAGAATGGTGAGGAAGCAACTGTTTTTCAGTGTATGGCTGGCCCACAGCAGTAACTAACTAGCTTAAATCTCTGCCTGGCAGCAGTTGCTGTCTTTGAGGTCCTCCATAAAATATGTCTAGAAGATGGTTTCCAATTTCCTTTTATTTGAGTCTGTATATCAAAGGCCACACCTGAGTGATTTTTATAATTAAGATCTCTGAAACCCTGATTCATGTTGATCTTTCAGCCTCAGACCTTTCATGCTCCATAATTTCTTTCCTAAAATATGGCTCCTAGAATTGAACATGTAGGTTCCAGCTATGCTCCCCCTAATGCTCAGCATTAACCAATTTACAATCCCAACTCCTCGGAGTCTCTTTTTACTTCTGCCAAAGATTGTTCAAATAGCTTTGATGTATTATTTATGATTAACCCTGTTTCCCAAGGTGATTTTTTTCCTCCCTGAATTCATGCAGTTGTTAGGGTCTTTATTTTTAAGCCTACTAGTATAACTTTTGCTCTTCAGTCAAGTGGATGACCTAAATCAGTTCAGATCTATCTTTTTTGCTGTTTTGTTGTATCTTTTTGCAAACAATCTGACTTTCCGGTCAGTATAAAGTACTTTTTCTTCTTCACTTAGCTATTAGTAAGATTAATTTCCATACCATATATGTTGCATATGTTTATATCAGCAATGACAGTAGTCAGATTCACTCTGCAGAATTTGCAAAAAATATTTTTGTCCAGTAAAAGCTTGGTGAAGCTAAAATAAAATATATCTGATGTAGGCTTGCTCTAAGGGGAGAAACTCGTTACACAAGGTGACACTGATACTGGGGCAACAAGGGATCAGTGGCCAAACATCATGTGAAAATTGATATTAAAAAGCTATGAGATTTAAAAAAAAAAAATTGAAGGCACATAAATAGCAGTGAAGCTAGAGGATATTATCTCCACAGAACTCCCAAAGAAAGCAAAAGAAGGAGGACATGTTGTTTCAGCAAGATCATGAACTGAAACAGCAGAAAATTCCCCTTGATATGTCTTTTACCATATAGGAAATGAGACAGAAACCAAACAAAAATACATTCATCCAGGCCACTGCTATGTGTGTCACACTCAGGCACCAACAGTTTAAAATACTGCTCTGAAAAAATGTGAAACACTTGTAGCTCCACATCTTAGAAATGGCAAATTGGCCTCAAAAGGGATCACACAAAGTCAGCAAAGGTTGAGGTTGAAGTGGACCTCTGGAGATCACCTGGTCCAAACCCTCCTGCTCAAACAGGGCCACCTAGAGCCTGTTGCAGAGGACTGTGTCCAGAGAACTTCTGAGTATCTCCAAGGATGGAGACTCCACAATCTCCCTGGGCAACCTGTGCCAGGGCTCAGTCACCCTCACGGTGAAAAAGTGTTTCCCTATGTTCAGAGGGAACCGCCTGTGTTTCAGTTACTGCCCTTTACCTGTTGCCCTGCCACTGGGCACCACTGAAAAGAGCCTAGTTCCGTCCTTTTTGCACCCTCCCTTCAGGTATCTATAGACATTGACAAGATCACCCCTGAGTCTTCTCTTCTCCAGGCTTATCCCTCCCAGCTCTCTCAGCCTTTCCTCATATTAGAGATGCTCCAGTCCCTTAATCACCTGTGTGACCCTTCGCTGGGCTCTCTCCTGCAAGTCCACGTCTCTCTTGTACTGGTGAGCCCAGAACTGGACACGGTACTCCAGCTGTGGCCTGGAGCAGCCAGAATGATTCAGAAACAGACTTTTCTGAGCACTTAAGCCAGGTGTTCTCCACTTTAGACACTCCTACGACCTGTTTTTCTTGGGATCTTTAGGTTTCTAATACCTCTCAAAGCTTTGCTGGTGCTTATTTACATTATCTTGACAGCAAACTACAGAGCTCGCTGTTTCTCTGAATAGATCAAAAGAGCATATGCTATGCAATCTTTATCTCAAAATGATTCAGAAGAGAAAATATCATCCTCAATTAAAATCATTAACATGGTCTCTTTTGCTTTATCACAGCTGTGAGATAAAAACCAGATGAGATACAGATTTTGGATACAAAGTTTGAGAAAAAAAAAGTTCAAGAATGTTTGATTAAGGAGTCAATATGAAATCAGTCTTCAAAGAACATGGAGCCTGGGAAGAAATGAGCAGCTATGTTTCAAAATTTATTCAAGACCCTTTCTTTTTTTTTTTTTTTAATTTAAAGAGATTAAATTATTTTAATAAGTTAAAATGTAGTTTTCATACCAAAAGACCATGTAGTCTCAAATTGTTTAATTACAGGTAATACAAGTACAGTTTAGTTTGATTACATTAAGGTCAAAGGCTTTGATTATGCCAAAGCATTTCAGACCACTTCAGATTTTAGCTTTGTGCCTCAGGACAGACAAAAAGAAGCCAACGTGCCATTTATGCTTGAGGTGCCTGTAACGGTAGGAAAAAGAACAGGTCAAATATGTCCAAGGTTCCCAGCTGGCATAGTTTACATCATAGCAGAAGACCATGAACCATAGGTTTGTTACACTGACTGGGGAAAACCTCATATCAACATCTAGCAATCCGTATGATCTTTGGTGCATATGTCAGACCCACTCACCAGGTACCTGGAGAAGAATTGTCTTTGGCACATGACAGTACACGAACAAAGTGAGAACAGAGTACAAAAGACCGTCCAGGAGATGTGACTCTGAGAGTGCTCTTGTGTCCTCATAGATAGCCACTTCATCATAAACACTTCCCACAGCACTTCACAAAATAGGCTAAAAATGCTCCTGTATGGGAAAGAGAGAGTATCAGACAGCAGCAGGCTGAGCCATGACTGCTTCTTTGCCTCTCTAGATGGCATTGGGGAGACCACTATTTCAACACTACACTGTTAAGCCCAGTTCTCAACTGCAATAATGATGTGGAAACCTTTGGGAAAGAACTGTAAAAGAAGCTGAGTAACCATAAATAAGCCTTGGAAGGAAACTTGTTCTTTGTGCTGTAAGCTGGCATTTTATTAGCGAACATTTACACAAAATGAGTAAATGGGTGTATAACTGCACTAAAATGTCATGAAAACACGACAGTCAGGTACAAAAATGTACAAAACTGTAGTCTCTCTTGGCAGTGACTATAATCAGATTGAGTCACTCTGAATCAGATCAAAGTTCCTTCTAGTCTAGAATCCTGTCTCTGACAATGTTGTTAGTGAACACTTTGCGAAAGAGTCGAATAACACGGGAAGAATATGGTGTGCTTCCCCAGAGTACTTTTCCAGGTGCCAGTGGCTCTGTGCAACTTCAAACACGACCAGCATTTTTCATGTAAAGTAAAGAGGATGAATAGGCACTGTTCTGCAATTCCATAATGATATATCCATGATACGTCCACTGGGGCATGGAGAATGCTGATGTATAATCTTAGAGAGAAATCTTGGTTGGAGGAAGTGTGAGATTTTTGCATGGTTTATTTGAAAAAAGAAGTTTCCTCCTAATTCTGATCTTAGAACACCTGAGGGAATAACTAACGTAGATTTTTATATGCATAAAATCAGTTTTAAAGTTTAGCTAGATGTTGCTGCTTGTTTTTCGCAGCAGAACACAGCTAGGAATACCAGTGTACATCATTTTGTAAAGCATATTAACATTCAAGTTAACACTTTTTGTGCAGTCCATTTAGAAAATAATACCTGCTTCTTATAAAATTGAGATTTCTTTTTAATTTGTAGAGCAGTCCTGCATATATCCCATTGTGTCAAACCTCATCATATATCATCATATCCTATGATGCATACCCAATACTCTGCAATAACCTAAGGCAACCATATTACTGTGGTGCAGCATACATTTGGGGAGAGAAAGGGAGAGATGGTGGGTCTGATGTGAACAATGTGTCATATGTTTGTTTAAGAAAGCATAGGCTTGCATGTTACACAAAAATATAGTTACCAGATGATCTGAAAAATCTCTCTTGTGCTGTGACTCCTTCAGACCTTTCAATTCCAATTCATTTAATGCTCATAAATTAGAGAAAGGATATTACAAAATTTTGAAAGCTTTCAAGTAAACATTGAATTCAAGTCCATAATCTTCATGGTATTAATAAATCAGAATTACGTGCTAGTGTATCCAAAGTATCTATCAGAAAAACTGTTACTCATTTGAGTTTTATTGTAAATACAGAAATATATTTTTCCTGAAAAGTTTTTGAAAAGGTGCACATTAGATACAGCAGGGGTACACACAAAACGTGCAGAAAGAGAAAACACCTGTTTTTTCCTCAAAGTGTTAGCTGTTAAGTTTCCAGTCATTAGAATCAATCTCTGTTGTCAGCAGGGGAATAACATTCATCAAGCTTGTGCCCTCCATGCTGTCAAAAGGGAGCAAACTCCTGAAGGAACAAAACACCTTTTGCTTGATTCTGGCACCTCCTTCATTGGTACCAACACCACTGACTTCACAGAGCTTTCATTTATACTGATGTACTCCAGAGAGGAATTTGGCCTTCCAGCTTTATGTTTCATTCCCAAATAAGAGACACTGAGGACAAAATCTTAAACAGACTGTTTAAATGTAGGTTCCTAAATATAGCACACTAACTTTCAGAGAGTACACATACTTCCTGCTGAAGTCAATCAACTTGATTTCATCTCTCACTTGCACAGATTTTGTGCCAATATATGACTGGCATTACTCCTGAGTGTCTTCAGTGAATAGAAAGGAAAGTCATGTCCATTTGTTTTCAACACTAATTCACTTAAAGAAAGAAATCTTCTATTCAGGCACCTCAGCATAGATTTCAGTTCTTAATTCCAGGATATGAAGTAGATAGATTACTCTAATTTCCAGGTATTCATAACCAGTTATTTGTACCCAGCCAGATAGGTAATCCTATCTGCACAGTGCAACCTTGTAAGTTCATGGACAATGCTTACATATAGCTTTTTCAAAAAGTGCAGGATTTTATTTGCATTTTACCAAGACAAAAGGAGACAATGAGCACATTAAACTTTGTAGTTTAATCATGCATTCAGTGAGAGAAGGAAGGAAAGAGAGTGGTAGTAAAGAAAAACTTGATCTCAACATTGAAGTGCCCTCAGGCACTTAATTTGTACCTCTGGCTGAGAGAAAATATCAGCTTGTCTATTGTGTTCTGCTGTTCACACTGAAACTAAATCCCACTGTAAGGCTTTTCCACAGTGAGGAGTCTCTTGGTTGCAGAGTTATTTTAAGTTTTGTTCACATGACAAATGAATGAGCCCCAATGGAAATACTTTTCTCACACGGTCACTGATATATACATTATTTTCAAAGTGAAGTAAAGCAACATTGCAAAATGAAGCACAGGGAAGTCAGATTTCCATTTGAAGAATGGTCTATAATGCACCTAAATAGAATTGTAAAATTAATCACAGGTTTTATGTTATCTCATCTGCTGCTCAAAAAAAAAAAAAAAACCCAGGGACCACGTGTTCAACTATTGATGCCTCTGCTCATGCGTGCAGGCACTCCATCCGTGAAGACTTTCAGGCAACTAAGTTATTCCCACATTAAAATATTGTGGGTAGGTTCCCTTGCTGATGTTTCAAAAGTATCACCCTAAATTCCTTTAAACATTATAGACTTTTGTATAAATTTCTGCATCTTTCAACAGACACTGATAACAAAGTCTCACTGCATTTTTAACAAGACGCAGGTCTTCAGAATAGGAGGTATTAATTTGAATAAGTAACTTTGGTGGTAACAGGTAAAAATCAACACAAATTAATTAAAACATCTTCCTTTGTTTGGGGTGATTAATAATACATAAGGAAAACAGGTTTTACATAATTCATCAATCTGACGCAAACTGGCACTCTCCAGTTCCACCAAGTGGAAACCCAGCTACTCTGTGACACTTGAAAAACAGCTCTGAATTGATGCACTGCATCCTTCTGCCAAGGGACTTACAGTCATATGGATCCAGTTTGTCACATACTAATGAAGTTTCTAAGACTAAGGCAGTAAGAAATAAAAAAAAGAAAATATGCTGAGTTTAAAATGGGTTTTTTTTCTTTTTTAAGCGCTAAACTGACAAAACCTAAAGGTAACATACTGGCAATTAAAGATGGAGAAGGACTCAGGTAAGATAAAGTAGCCTATGCTCATATGACTAAGGGATTATTTCCCTAAGGAACTTGAAATTTCAATGTTGTTCACAAGGCAATCTAGCGCCAAGCATATATAACACAAGGTTCAATCTGAAGCAGCAGGGTGGAACACTGGGATTGAATCAAAGTGGAAGCACACCCTTCTCCTTTCCAGAGATGCATGGTCATAGCAGCGAGCCTCTTCCAGTGACAGGCAGCAAAATACTTCCTTAGCAATATTCCTCTTCCCTGCATGGACAGACTTTGCTCGAGGAACAAGGAAAACTGTACTGAGCTCCCTTCAGTTCTCAGCCTTGATCAAGCTGTGTACATTTACCTTCTTTAATCTTCTTTCATTATCCTCTTAACCCACTGCCTGATTGTGTGTCCCTTGTAAGTGTTTCTTCCCCAAAATCTTTCTAAGCACTCTGGCTCCTTCAGTTGTTTCCCCTCTGTGATTTGAAGTTCTTTGTGGTTTGTCTCTAGAGTTCATGTTTTCCCTTCTTTTTTCACATTGCGATACAGTATGAGGAAAACCAGCAGCTCCTAAAAATCCGTCTCCTCTGCTTGATGTGTAACGATAACCTTCATTTGTATCTGTGCAACACACAGGCACTTGCACAGGGCAGAGCTCTGGTACCTGAGGCTGCCTCTGAGCTGTGTGCAGCAACACCAGCACTGCCTGCCACCACCAACCTGCTCAGTTGCCTGTGGTGGTTTCAGGAGTACATGTTCCTACGTAGCTTTAAATTTCTGTGTCAGGTATCTCTAGCGTAGACATCAAACACTTTTTTTAGTGTCCAGTGAACCCTGAAGTATGCAGGCCAAACCTAAACCCCTGTCAAGTTTTCAGCTGATTAGCATTATTTTTGAAGGAAATATTTAAAAATAAGCATCAAAGTAATTATCAAATGCTTAAATCATGATCAAATTCTTTATTTATAGTGTATGTGGAAAATATATTATATTGATCTCATTTAATTAGCTGTCTTAAAACTCCCAAATCTTTCCTGGTGAAGTTGTTCTTTATAAAATACTTGTTACTGAGTGTAATTCAGCTATTCTCTTTGTTGTGATAAATTTAGCACTTGTACTGCTGCTCATCTTGGAACATAAATAATTTGATTGACATTTTTGGAGTAAAGTACATAACATTTATTTTTCTTCCAGTTTTCCAGCCAGCCATGTTTTGAGTAAAGACATGCTGTAAAGTCTGGCAATTAATTCTCTTAACATCTTGAATGTTTAGAATTCTTGTGTTGGTCTGTCTTTTAAGGCAGAGACTTACTTAACATTAATATTATTTCTATTTAAGTATTACATCAAAAATCAACAGCAGATTCTATTTGAGTGTGGTCTGGTTGTGGTTTAACCCCAGCTGGCAACTAAACACCACACAGCTGCTTGCTAACCCTCCCCGCCCCGCCCCAGTGTGATGGGGGAGAGAATCGGAAAAAAAAAGTAAAACCCAAGGGTTGAGATAAAGACGGTTTAATAGGACAGCAGAGGAAGAGCAAATAACAATGATGATGATGATGATGATAATAATAATAATAACAACAACAACAACAATAGAACGTACTAAACAAGTGATGCACAATGTAATTGCTCACCACCCGCTGACTAATGCCAAGCCCGTCCCTGAGCAGCGATCGCTGCCCCCTGGCCAACTCCCCCCAGTTTCTATACTGAGCATGACGCCATATGGTATGGAATAGCCCTTTGGCCAGTTGGGGTCAGCTGTCCTGGCTGTGCCCCCTCCCAGCTTCTTGTGCACCCAGCAGAGCATGGGAAGCTGAAAAGTCCTTGACCAGTGTAAGCACTGCTTAGCAACAACTAAAGCATCAGTGTGTTAGCAACATTATTCTCATACTAAATCCAAAACACAGCACTATACCAGCTACTAGGAAGAAAATTAACTCTATCTATCCCAGCCAAAACCAGGGCACGTCTAAAGCCCCATCTTTTAAAAAGGAGGTTGCTTGCACGAGAACCTCTTCTTCTTCCTTTATTTAATGGTAAGTGCTCCACATAGCTGTAGCTGGATCATTTATTTATGCTCATATATATTCATTTTCTGCATGGCCTTTTATATGTAATTACAGTTTGACCAGACCTTTTTTTCTTGCAAAAGGCAAATGTCCAGCACCTCAGCTAATTGAGTCATCAGTTTAAGCCTTCTGTTACTTAATGGATTAGGTTTTTATTGTGTGGTACAACTTTTCCAAATTTTTTCATTTGTAAAATTCTTCTTTCATGCACCCTCTCCTAGTCAATAAGTTTTTTCTGGGATGCTAGTCATAACAAAAGTACTACTTGGTTACAAAAAACAGTAAAATTAGGATAACATTAAAAAATACTGCTAAAATACATGCACTATTCTGCTTCAGGTGCAACCATAGAACAGTGGCCAAGACTTAACTGCATATAACCCAAACTCTTAGAGTTGCTACAACAAAATACAACATTATGACAGGACAAGCAAAAGTTACACTGTTATTACAGTAAATACGTGTGCAAACCACATGGAAAGATCCTGGTAATTGCCAGTGAGACACAAATCTATTGAATACTCCTTTTTTTCTTTGGTACATTTGCTTAAAACAGAGAAATATGCTTTAAAGTCCTGTAGCTATTTTCATCTCACTATATCATTCCCTGCTGTCCTCCCACAGAAAAGATAAAAGAATGATTCTGTAAACTGGAGCACCTTGAATAAGTTCTTTGTCTTCCAAAGGCCTATTAGTCTGTGGAAAGATTCAAAACACATGGACCACAGCTATTAATTAACAAATAGATTCATTTTTTGATATCCATCCATATCTTCAATCCTCAGGTCTAGCAGTCTTATGCATCCACCTGAAACTGTACTGAAAACAGAAAATAATTTCCAAGTAGACAAGAAAATACAAGGACATATTTTTTCTTCTTTTCTTTTTAAGATAGCAGCACTTGTTGTTAGTGTTTTAAATGCTAGTACTTATGTTTTTCACATAGTGCCTTTAGCTTCATTATTAAATATTGACTTCTGAAGGCATGTTGTCAGTCTTTATTTAAGACTTTTTGCAACAAATAATCAATATTTGCCTTACGGATATCCTACGGCAGTTTTGGAAAAACAAGCCTCCTGTCTCAAACAGCTGGAGGATGAAACAAGCTCCCCTGCCTCTTAAATAGACAACCATTACTAGTTTTCCTAGTGAAAAAGGAAAACGCTTTCTTGACCTCCATGCATGGTAGAGGACTTGAAGCATGGACTTGAAGCATGGGTTTGTGCATGGACTTGAAGCATTTATTTGTTATTTCTAAAACAATTGGAATGTCTCCAATTTATTGCTCTTATCACCTCCCTTACAGAAAATACTCAAGTCATGCAACATACCTGTTAACCTAAAAGTCCTCTGAGCAACAAGAGATTTTGAAGAAAAAAGGTCAGAAATCAAGTTAAAATTTGCTAACAATTTAGCTCTTTCATTTTCATTGATTTAGCCCCATACTGATGGTGGTTCGTCTTTTCTGTAAATCCAAGATGGTGAAGTTGAGAGACCTCCCAGGGTAAAGGCGTAACCTGATATATAGAAAGCTTTAGCAACTTCAGCTGACATTTACCAAAGTTGAGCACTTTTTCCCTTTTTCTTTGATTTTAGTTCCAATAGGCAGCGTCAGAACACAGAGTATGAAGCTTATTGCAGTTCTCACATTAGAGTGGCAGAAACTGCTTCTAATCCTCCATCATCCTCAAATTGACTACTGTCTCACATTGTCAGTGCTGAGCACTGCATGTACCTGCAAACACTGGAGACTGAAAAAATATTTCATTCTAATCCAAAAGAAATGTAACTGCAACTGCATAGACATTGCCTATATCTTCTCAGAGAAGATACAGAGAAGGGGAAATTACCTAAAAATCCATACTTGATTGAAAAAGGGGAGATGCTTGGAGAATGTTTTGCTGCGCTATACATTTCTGAGCCAATATTTTATGTGACAAAGCAAGTATATATATTTTATACTATTGTGCAGTAGAGATTCATATTTGTTAAACAGGCAGCATCTGCATATTCAAAGTAAAAAAGATGGGTCCAAGCCAGGACTCTGGATCCAAACAGATGGCAGGTAACAAAGGCTAGTTCAGACAAGAGTGTTGATGGCAAAAAAACAAAGGCTTTACTGACAGGGTGATACATAAAAAAATTTCCAAGCTTATGCTGAGGTTGTATTACAAACTAAGAGATTCTGCCTATCAGCCTCCACTTAGCTGCCAAATCCTGCCCCGAGGAGCTATCCATTGCAGTACATTATTTTATCAACCCCGAGTGCTCACAATTTGCAAAAGAACAAAGTACAAAAACCTCTCTGAAAATACCACATATCTGGAAAGCCTTTTAAAGCATAGATTCCCCCATCTGTTCCACGAGACAATAAACACCTACGTTCCCAGTGTTGAATATATTCATCTTTTAAGAAGTTCCTAGAAAACATAAGCAGTGTTGATCCAGGACTGCTTGGATCTAAACTATGCTCTGACTAACAAAACATTGTAAATAATTGGTGCTCCTCTTTCCTGAAAAATTCAAAATATCCATCAGAAAAAGGGCTTTCACATCCTTCTTCTAGATGCCCTGCTGTCATGAGAGAATTTAGGAGTGAGGTAGCTGCAAGAACACAATCACACCAACCAGAGACATACTTTTATTTTCTAAATAATCTGGGCAATAAGAGGTAATCAGCAGTTGTATCCTTACATTAGGAATGACAAGAGGGGGTTAACTTAACAGCTGTGTTGTGAAATTGCTCACTGAGTAGAAAGAGAAAGCTGTCACTTATTGACACTTATTACACATGTTTTCCGGTAGTCTTCAAGGCATTACATGTTTCAGACATGACAACAAATTAGGCTAGAGACTTGTCTGGTAATGCTGTAATTTGCATTGTTCAACAAGATGACTGGAGAAAGAGAAACATTAATAATAATAAATACAGAAAAGAAGATGATCTCATCAGTCCCCCTCTGAAAAAGTCCTATCTTGGCAATAATATACTGACTGCTGACGTTAGTCCTCTAGATAACCAGCCAATAAATAGTCATTGCTGACTGTACATTTGATTTCTAAATTAGAGAAAAGATTCTACAGCACTACAGAGTAAGACTAGTCACAGATTAATTTGCAGAGACGTCCCCTGCATTTCAGAGTCTTGGGGACATATTTAGCACTAGACCAGAGGCAAGTTACGATCTAACCCTTCATCACTCTCTTAAACTCTCATTGCTTGGCAGTCTTTCCATAGACTTTGGAAAAAGTAGCAAGGGGATTCATGGCAGGTTTCAGATTCAGGAAAAAGGTGCAGACTGTAAGGTTCATGAGACAGGGATTCTGTCACCTCTGAGCTCTGCTTCAGATTTACCCATGGCTAGTGATGATCCATGAAGTCATCTGAAATGAGCTAATGGGGTGCTTCTCCAATAGTGGCTTGCAGAAATTACACCACAAATGCCACCCCAACCTCTACTCTCCAGGAAACTGAAGTTCAAAATAAAAGGGGATTACACTAGGTCTGAGCGAGGAATCCAAATGCCTATTTCATACTATCTTTGCAATTGTACAGTCCTTCTAAGGCAGAAAATTATGGCTTTTTTTCTTACTTTGGGGTTTTGGAGACAAAAGAAATCTTAGTGAACAAATGGCCTGATGAGAACCAAATACACTGCAGCACATGACCATGCTCTGCATAAGACAAGTGTGCTTTTTAAAATGAGGGATCTAGGAATATAGGAGATGGAGATTGTAACTTCACTGGAGTCACCAGGTGATTTTCACCAGGCAGTGAAACCACTGCTGAAACACTCACACACAAACAGCAAAACAAATGAACAAGCAAACAAACAAACAGAAATCTGGACTTTCTTTTCAGCAAATACTAGATTTTTCAAAAATCACATGAATATTGTTCTCCAAAAGGAGTCATCCTCACTGAAAAATATGCATTTCTGCTCAACTCTAGCATTTAAGGGCAAAACACATTATTGATGCTTTAGTGTTTTACCCTTGAATAAGATTTGATCAGACAAAACCTGAAGGGTTAATAGTAGCAAAAATTATAAATAAAGCAAAGAACAACTTTGTTCTAAATCCATCCATGGTGTCACCTCAAAGGGGTAAATGTTTGACTGATTCTTTTGCCAAATCTGTTTTCTGCTGAAAAACATTTACATTTCATGTCTTCAGGATATGCATCTAGTTTGCTTTGGCAGTTGCTTCACCTATTTATTGAGATGTATGGAGATTATCCAGTAACAAAATTTGTAATACACAAAAGTGGCATGGGGAACCAAAATTAGTAAAGACAAAACTTTCCAGTAACAAAATTTGTAATACACAAAAGTGGCATGGGGAACCAAAATTAGTAAAGACAAAACTTGTATCATATGTACTGAAAAAAATCACACATAAATTCTCATAATCACATTCCATAAGAGAGTAGGAAATCTGCAGACTGCATTAGGCTGTCATAGTACCATGCCTGAGACTAGGTAGATATGAAAAGAAATCTTAGCTATACATATTTTTTCTCTATTAAAATGGCATTTAAAAGCTATGCAAAAAAAGATCTCAGGAACACTAAAACACAGTCACACATGCAAAGGTATTAGTCATATAATAAACACAGCATCCTTTGCAGTATCAGCTATGGCACTAGCAAACAAGGTCATGGCTTTGTGCCATGGCACAAAGGTATATGCTGACAGATACAACTGTCAGGGGAAAAAATGAGTAAATATATGTCTAATCAGAATTAGTATCCTGATGTGAGTTTCCATTTCGCATCCATACTTAATGGATGTTTAAAGATAAGACACTTTTCGCTAGTACTGCCAATGAGCTATTGAAGATGGTAATGTAAAAGATGGGTTCAGGGATCGGCAAGTTCAGAGCCTGGGCCTCCATGGCTGGAGGTTCTGGGTTACCAGTGCATTTTTCAAGCACAGCTTGCATTTCCTTAATCCCATGTGTTTTAACAGCAGCTCACTCTAGGGCAAAGTGAGGGATTTCCCAAGTGTCCTCTGGTGGGGGCAGAGAAGAAAATGAAAAAAATTTTCTTTTGAAGTGAAAGCCCAAAGGGAGTTTGCTGAGCCTTTCTGTTTCCCTTTAGATATTTATTTCCTTCTCTGGGAAGATACTGCACACACACAAAAATGCATCTCTACACGCTGTGGCAAATAAGCTAATCTGACATTAGTTATTCATATGAGCATACCAAGGAACATCACTGAGTAGCATCACAATATAGACTTTAGTCACATGGAGGAAGTAGTGCGTCCTCTAAGAGTGGAGAAACTCAGAGACTTCAAAGAATTATGAACATCTGACCTCCTGCATAGTAGAAACCATAAATGTCATCCAGCAATTCCTGCATCAACCTCATAATTTCTGCTTCAGTTGCAACATTTGCTTTATAAAGACATCCGAGTCTTGATTTAGAGATCTCTTGAGCAATGTCAGAATGCCTAGTAATCGGGACTTCATCAGGACTGAATAGTCAGTGAATACTCACTACTGGCCCAAGAAAAGCCAAAATAAAACATCCATGATCTCAAGCACTACATCTCACCACAGTCAAAAGAGGAAAGGCTACCCAGTACAGTGGCATCTGTTCTCCAGCTTCTTTTAAAGAACCCTATATACAGAAAAGCCTTTGAAATCCACTATACAAGGTCTTTTTTGGCAAGGAATAAAGAACTAGCTTTCCTAATCACGGTGTTTTAAATTTCTGCTTCTTCTTAGAACAAACACAATGGAAAGTCACCCACAGTTAGCAGTAGCTTAAACTTCTTGGTCTTCCACTGTATCTTGGATTTTATTAAACCATTTATTAAAAAATTAATAGTCATTCCAGCATAGCCCCCATATTATTTTACATATCTCAGCTATCCTCCTAGCTAACACTTAGCAATGGGAGAAATAACATAATGCATTTAATAAAGAGTGCCCATATTTTAAGCAGGCCTCAAGATACTTTCTATTGAAGGTCAATACACTGTTAGTGAAAAGACAA
This sequence comes from Mycteria americana, assembly GCF_035582795.1. Lineage (NCBI taxonomy): Eukaryota > Metazoa > Chordata > Aves > Ciconiiformes > Ciconiidae > Mycteria > Mycteria americana. The sequence goes on along the minus strand of NC_134396.1, from coordinate 24,749,234 downwards.
TTATAATAAGGGAGATAAAATATCTGCATCAACTATTCCCCTCTATAACCTTTAATTACTGAAATGTCTTCAAAATATGATGTAGTTCAGGGGCTAATTAATACCTCCAAAAAGTCAGAACTCTAATAGACCTAAACATGTCATATACAGATGGCTGCTCCGGTATATATGAAATTTTCCTCTTTGCTTTGGATGTGAGCTATTGGAAAAGAGGGTCATGGAAAGAATAGTTAAACCAGTGCTTCAGCTTCTATAAGGCTGACTGAAAACAGGGAAGATAAAACAACTTTTAGGAAGAATTGCCTTGTAAAAATCCATAATATTACTGAAGTGCCATGTGAGTTACAGCACAATATAGCTGAAGTGGCACTTCCATTTCAAGATCCTGCTTTCAAATACTTGTAATTTTCATAGAAGGAGGTAGAAAATATGGCTGAAAATTCTGTATATGTTTTCAAATTGTATGCAATTTTTCAAGGCTTCTCTATGTTTGCTTGTCTAAGAACACCTATTACAAATTAGTCTATAGTTTAAAATGCCACAAATGCAGTTCAAAATGCCATAAACACAGTAAGACATATTATATTACAGGAATGTGAGACAACTGTTCAAATAATAACAGGTGCAAATAATACCCACTTTCTTTCATCCACTTATAAAACACAATCCTGCCAAGTGTCCTTCCCAAGAAGACAGGAGAGAATAATTTTTGCTTCTGAAACCAGACAAAATTCATGTTGTCATGTGTTTCCTGATTTTTCCTGAAACTGCTTGCAAACTGTGACCATAAGCAAAGCTTTTGTAACAAAGTGAGGAAAACTTTGCATAGCTCTGGCTTTAATTTCATGATTCCCCAGCAGCCTAAATCCTACTGATCTGAAGAAGTGACCGTATGACAGAGGGACAAGCAGAATGTTTTTCTTCATGCTTTTAGAAAGATGCAGATGTATTGGGTTTATGTGCAAGTTTTTGGTAGTAGAGGGACTAGAGGGGTGGCTTTTGTGAGAAGATGCCAGAAGCTTCCCCCATGTCAGACAGACCCAGCTCCAGCCATCTTCAAAACGGACCCGCCACTGGCCAAAGCTGAGCCAATGAGCGACGGTGGTAGCACCTCTGTGATAACATATTTAAGAAAGGGAAAAAACTGATGCACAACAGCAGACGAGAAAGCAGTGAGAATATGAGAGAAGCAGCTCTGCAGACACCAAGGTCAATGAAGGAGGGGGAGGAGGTGCTCCAGGCACCAGAGCAGAGATTTCCCCTGCATCCCATGGTGAAGAGCATGGTGAGGCAGGCTGTCCCCCTGCAGCCCATGGATGTTAATGGTGGAGCAGATATCCACCTGCAGCCCGTGGAGGACCCCATGCTGGAGCAGGTGGATGCTCCTGAAGGAGGCTGTGACCCCGTGGAAAGCCCATGCTCAAGCAGGCTCCTGGCAGGACCTGCAGTCCCATGGAGAGGAGCACACACTGGAGCAGGTTTGCTGGCAGGACTTGTGACCCCATGGGGGACCCACGCTGGAGCAGTCTGTTCCTGAAGGACTGCACACCTAGAAAGGACCTATGCTGGAACAGTTCATGAAGAACTTCAGCTCGTGGGAAGGATCCACATTGCAGAAGTTCATGAAGGACTGTCTCCCATAGGTGGGAACCCACGCTGGAGCAGGGAAGACCATGAGAAGGAAGGAGTGGCAGAGATAGCATGTAATGAGCTGACCACAGCCCCCATTCCCAATCCCCCTACGCTGCTCAGTGGGAGGCGGTAGAGAATTTGGAAGTGAAGTTGAGCCCAGGAAGAAGGGAGGGGTGAGGGGAAGGTGTTTTAAGATTTGTTTTCATTTCTTTGTATCCTACTCTGACTTTTGATTGGCAATAAATTAAATTAATTTCTCCAAGTTGAGTCTGTTTTGCTCGTGATGGTAATTGTTGAGTGATGCCTCTGTCCTTATCTCAACCCACAAGCCTTTTGTCATGTTTTCTCCCCCTGTCCAGTTGAGGAGGGGGAGTGATAGAGCAGCTTGGTGGGCACCTGGCATCCAGCCAAGGTCAACCCACCACAGCACACTGCAGCACTTTTAAAGGATAAGAACATGTACAGCTTCCATTCAGCAGTCAAAGGCTATAGCTAGCATTTTCAACTGTATTAACTCAGGGTTGGACACAAAACTGCTTACGTGAGACATAGGCTACTGCTGTAAGATGGAAAGCATCTGTACCTCCTGATGCATCTCCCTGGCACTGCTGAAGCTCTGTATCTGCCATCTGCCAGTGATCTACCATCACTGCTAATGGTAATGTTAATCTGGGAGCCTGGGAGTTTAACATGCAAGAGCCTGGACTGTGAAGTCACAAACTTGCTCTTCACATCCACTTTGAAAATTAGTTTGTACAAACTAAGAGTGTACAGTAGAAAACTGGCTATGAGTAATTATGCTATAAATCCCTGTCTTTCAAAATTTACTTTACACGAAGTTCTGTAAAGGGGCTTTAAATACCTACATGAACACTTTGGTCTATATTTCTCAGCCAAAGCACCCTAAGCAATACTCCACAACTGTGGGTGAGGGAATAGCAGTATAGACATCTCAACTATCTGAGTTATGTATGTGTAGTAAAAGTGAAGCTGATTCATTTAGGCTGTTTAAGAGAAGATAAGCACAAGTCTCCATGCTCCATATTTGTGCTACCAGAATTCTCTTTTCTACATATACAGCATAAAACAATTTGGATTTTCACTTCTCTTCCTTCATAACTCATCCAGTCTATTTTAATTAATGTTTTAAAGTGACCTGAGCCCTGAAGTAAAGGATTCAAACAGAAATTCAGAGAGGGAAAGAGCATGCAAGAGGCATGCCATATTTATAACAGTACATTCACTAATATCACCAAATAGGTCACCCACCTTTTTGCATGGCAATCTAAAAATACACATGTGCTCACAAACTTGAGCAAATAAGGACACAGCTAATGCTACTGCTTCTTCTTTTACCCAAGCACTTGTCAGCACAGCAGTCTACAAACTCTGGCCATGCCAAAAGCAGTCCCAAATTTCTCTGATATCTCTCTCTAGCAATGAAACAGAGATTTATGTGGTTAAACCTACAGAAGAAAAAGAAATAAAATCATCCCAGATGACTAAATCACAGTTTCTGGTGGGTAGCTTAGTAACTGAACTCTTTATCCCCTGAAGGACTACTCAAACCATTTGTTTTCATTTTCTTGACATCCTGTCAGTGTAACATAACTGGATGTGCTGCTCTGCTTGTTATTTTCTGGGATGAAAATTACTGTCTTTGCTGAGGAATCTTAAGAGGTAATGAATAATAAGTTAGAGGGAAAGACCCAGTCGTGTGATCTCTCAGGAAAGAACATTTGCTCATAAGTCCATTTACAAACCACAGAAGTCAGTGAAGATCTCAGGAGCTAGGCCATTCATGTGGGAGGAACTATGACATGTTCTCTTTACGTCCCCTGAAAAAAGATTAATTTGACGAAATTTTAGCACATTTTTGAGGCTGGTCCTTTCAGAAAGGGTGTTTTTTCTCATACACAGAATAGCTGCTCAACTGTTTAATGCTTTGCTACTTTTATGCCTTCATTCTCCCTGCATTGCCAAGGAGGTGGCAGTCATTGTGACGGTATTACAGACTTCAGGAGAAAGCAATAATATCTGGGATATTGGCAGTGCAGTGGGGTAACACATTAAGCCACCCAGAACTTTCAATTCAGACACAGCGAGCTAGAATTTTTGGCTTAGGGAGCAAGTGAACACAGGTTCAGTGATTCCACCCTAGCCTCTAGTGGACATTAATGCACATCACAAAACCATCAGGCAATTTGTCAGAGTATTTACACACTCTTCAAAAGATAATCTGAGACTAGTGAGTTCTGAGGGTGGTGCTGGACAGGAATCGCTGTTTCTTTTCACATGGAGTTTGCACTGTGTTTGATGTCAACATCACTTGCTCCAGGCATTATTACTAGATACTCACTTCCATTCACATACCTGTCTGTAAAAGTGATAAGAGAATTTTAAAGGGGAATACTGTGAAACTTATGCACATAGACAGCAAACCAGAACTGCTTGTAACAACAAGGGCAGAGATGCAGTCTATAGCAGCGTAATATTAGAGCTACAGTCTCCCAGAGACATTATGCACCCGAGAATCCTGCTGGAAACAAATTTCTCCTCTGCTTCCTCCTTGCTCCCAGGGGGATAAGTTACTGCTAGCCTAAGAGCACTCAATTCCACACTTATACCTTCAACAGTAGTTCTACTGCAAGGATCAATAGAAAAGTGGCTGTACAGAGAGCATTTCCTCATCTATTTCCTAGCCACTACTCTTGTAGGGGAATAACTGAGTGAAGATCCCAGCTTCCTCAAAAGTGACAAGACCAAATAACTTCTCAAAAGATGAAAGGTGGCTGTCACATCACATTATGTCCTTGAAAAGACTGAACAGCCCAAACAAAAGTCTAGGATTTAACCTTTTCCTTCTCTGTAGTTCTCACTTATGAGAAAAGGACTGGGAAAAAAATTACCTTCTTATTCTGTTCATTTCTAAAAGCATCCTTTTTTTTTTTTAAAAAAAAAGTACTAATGGGGGGAAATGAAACAAAACAAAGCCAAACACAAACTTTATGGGTACTTTACACATTACTACTTGGCAATTTTATTCCTAAATCTAAATTACTTCTATCTCTCAGGAATACTGTAGAAAATCCTTAAAACAGGAATGAATACCTATATAATCAGACTTCTGATTAGAATTCTATTCCTTTACTAGTTTATAATGTTATTGTACCACAAATTTGGATTTAGAATGGCACTTAACCAGAAGAATGTGTATATTTAGCCAGAGTTATTTTTAAAAGGAACAATACTATTTCTCTAAGCTCTAAATCCCAATTTTGCATAGTTCCTTTTAAAAATATATTTAACACTTTTGTGAGTTTTAGGAGCAAAAAACAAAGTTCTTCATGAAATTCTTGTATTTCTTTATGACGCTACAACAGAATTCCAACTGATATGACCTTCAGTAATGCCTACCAGGACATCACAAGAAGTGTAAAATAAACACTGAGATAGCAGTTATGTTAATGCACATCCACAACAGGCCAGATTCATCGTCACATCACCAGTCCTGCAATTTGTGCATCACTTTGGATCTGGCTTTTCACATCTGTGTTGTACCATACCATGTTTTATGATACAGGACACCCAAGATATTATTTTTTCTGTCTGCCCCATCACAGCCAAAGCTCTTCTGTACATCCTCCATATTTCACATGTTGGCTTTTGTGAATCATCTTAAAAAATGCCGTGTTGACAGTCTCACAGAAAGTTAAACATGTCCTTTTTTTATGTGTCATTGTAACTTTGCACTTGCCCACTGTCATTCTTTTTTCCTTTTTTCATAGCATCAGTCAGCAACTCCTGCCTTCAAATACCATTAACTATCCTCACCCTACTAGGTTCATAAGATACACAGTCAAACTATTGGCTCCAATGTCTAATCGGAGACTGTCATCACCCTGACGAACTATCTGTCAGATTTTCCACTACCTCCTTCTCATACTTAGGTTGCTCTCTCAGCACAGGGAACATGACTGTACCTGTCCATCTTTAAAACCCACCACTTCCATGATACCCATAATCTCTTCTACCACAATTAAATAGGGGCTTGCTTTAACAGATGCTTTTTACTCTCTTCATATGTATTTCATTACTGTCTATTTCACCCACCTGGTGTCATTCACGTACCTGAGGGACAATCTTCTCTTTACATATGTGCTTCAAATACTTCCACCTATCCAGGAGCCCTTCCTGGCCCTCTTTGATCACAAATATGAAATAAGTGTTGTTCAGTCTGGGATTTATACTGAGAACACATTATGCAATTATTCTAAGAGTACTCCACCTACTCATCTGGAGTACAACAACAAATACAGTTCAGGAATTGCATAGGGTTGTTATAATGTGGAAGGAACAAAGCTGTAGCCTGTTCCAACAACACAGTTGTAATTGGATTGCTTTTAACACCAAAAAGTTACAAAATATTACATATGCCTGTAATAAATAAGCACATTCATAGACATTTTTAAGCCCAATTGTGTAAAGTCCCAGTAGCCTGAGACTAAGCCTGCCTATAGCAATGACGTGTTAGAGACACAGTAGGGGCCCCTGAGAGTGCAGGCTCGCAGAGGCTGGGAAAGCCCTGGAACGGGACGGTACTAGGAGCCCCAGGGCCAGTCGCGCAAATGTCCCATTGCTGACATACAGCTGTGTAACAACCTAATGAAGCTGCACATAAATGATAACACAGGTGGAGCTGCCTTAAAAGTGTATAGATTACAAGTAAAACAATCTGTTGTGCTGGTGCCATCCCTCAGAAATAAATACACAGAGCTCATTACCCTAGCACACTGTACTGCATGGCGGCTTTTTTAAGTATTGTCTTTTCATTGTTCAGGTGAAATTATATTTTAATATTTCGTTTAATGTGTTGCTGATTCTGCTTAGTAGGTCTGGCTACCTATCCTCTTGGACTAGCTGTTAAACCTAAATACCACAGGGTGCCTCCATCAGGCCATCTGAGCTAAAGGAAGCATTGTATTTCCAGAAGTACTGTATGTACAGCATTACAAACTCTTGCTACCAGCAACATTTACAACCAATGAAGCTTAACCCATGTATGTAGTCATTGTTGTCTGATGAGAGGATGCTTGCACTTTTCGTACTAGGCACCATGAGGTCTGGTGGAAAAGCCGCTAATACCCCACCATTCCTGAGAAAGATGGGAAGCGTAGGGGCAGCTCTCAGAAAGGCACTTGGATGTCAGGCTTGAAACCATGGAGAGGATGACTGCCGCAGACCAACCAAAGTACAGAAAGTACTGCCAGGCAGAGAAAGCATCAGTACATAAACATCAGTGCAAAACAAACATTTAAATCAAAACTGATATAGCTGGGGTAGAATAAGGACAGCTAGAGGTGCCCATGTGACTAGTTACTGGGTAGCATCTTCCATGGTTGCAGTCTGTAAAGGTCCTAGGATCATAAATTTTAGACTTCCATGACTTCACCCAAAAAGCTTCCATCTTGGTGAATCTGCGGGATGATGGTCAATTAAACAGTGCAAACCAAGGTAGGCCAATTAATGACCTGAATAGTGAAAAGGCTGCCAACCTCCTGAAGAGAATGAAAAGCAGCAAACTGACCCCAAATTGAATTAGATCGCTTCAGGAATTTATAAGCAGTTTTGTTAAAAATAAGAATGTGGCTAGTGGAAAAGAGCAGAAGCTCAGCGATACTATCCATTAAACTTCAGTGAGAACCTCCCAAGAAATACAATCAGATGTTTCAGTTCAAAAGTGCCTTTATTTCCATTATTTGGCCATAGCCAGAGAAAAGAATCAACACAGAATAAAACACAGCAAATCAGATCCTTTAAAGCTTTATATAAGGCAAGCCTTGTGCTTTGCCCAGTGCTTGAGCAAAGCTGTTAAGTGTTAATGCATATAATCTATCTAGCCAGCTAACTAGTTTAATCCATCACACAGTGTGTGAAAACATAAAAGCAACCCAGCTGTGACAAGTTAATAGTAGGTTAGGCAGTAAAACGGTAACAAAAACACACTTTGATTAATGATCCTGAATTGTCCAGCTCTAGTATAGATGGCTTTTGTCTAGGTTTATTTAGTGGCCAATCAATGCAAAATAGATCTGGTAGTTTAAAGCATTATACCAGATCAGAAGTGTTGCCCCATACTGATAAAAGCTGGAGAAAATACTACATTTTTATAGGAAGTAAAAGTAACAATTTATATAACTAGACCTGCTTCAGAGGAAGAGAGAGAATGAAAATACACCAAACTCAGGGGTCATTCCAGTAATACCTGCAGTGGAAGGCATGTTATAATTTGAATAAAACCAGAACCATGCCAAACTATTACTCAAAAAGAGAAGCAAACTTGGATCTTCTTGGATCTCTAAAACATGTGAGGCACTTCCCTTTCCTTGTATCTTAGTTTCAGTTTTCATAACCCTCCATGAGCAGTTTCCAAACACGGTCAGAAAAAAAACTTGATGAAATGTAAGAAAACTTGCTGTCTCGGAGTCTTTCAAATCTGTGGCGTTTTGGATACTCCACTTAACTATCAAATAAGCACATATACTTTGGGATACATCAGTGCACTGAACAGTCAGCATTCCTCCTCCTTTAGTGCATAGAGCCTTTCTTGTTAAAAACACCATTGAATGAATACACACGACACACTCCCTGTGCCCTCGGGATCTGGGAAGCGTGGGACAGAGCCTCCCAACCTGAGGAATTCAGGCATCTGTTACATCCTAAGGGAGCGCTGCAAGCATCAAGCTGAAGAGCTTAATTATCTCCTCTTGACATTCCTCCTCCCAAATAGGTGTCCTACCACTCTGCAAAATACCTGTGATAGGGTATAGATTATTCCTAAGTATACCTCCTGTTGGAACTGTTTGGAGATTGAACTTGTAACAATGAAAAGGGCAATGAAAGAAGATAATAAACTACCTGTAAGACCTTTTACATTTGCTGAGTGAACGACCCAACAAAAAGTCTTGTTCATACCAGGTAAGTTGGAATAAAAACTAGAACCAGCTGGAGAAAGTGAAATCTCTTTTTCTGCACAGTAAATAACTGCATGGATTCTACTGCTGTATGACAACATAGTGCATGACTTGGGCAAAATACTTTCCTAGCCTGGAAGATCAGATCAACAGTGACGTCTGTCTTCCTTGCATGTGCACAGTGACCAATATAGCAAGCTTTCAGTTTGAGATGTTTGATAATGCTAACCCTTCTGACCTGCATAGTTGGTCAGAATGTGGGATTCCATGAGTAGGCTGCAGTGGAAAGTGAAAGTGATGAATGCACCTTGCCACTGAGGTGCAATCGCAGTTATCTGCAAAGAACGCAACATCCCGTTTCCCTGAACACAGAAGGAATCAAACAACTGCAGATGGTTACTTCAATCGCAACCTCAAACATCCTGCCACCCCTTACACAGCACACCGAGCACTCCCTTTGCTGTAACGCCACATGGGGTTTCTCTGGCTGTTTATGGCTTACTGCTCATTCTCTCACCCTGCCTTGCCGTCTTCTCCATTTTCTGTTATATAGGCCTCTATGCAAACATAATTAAATAAGTCGCATTTCACTCTCCACTGCTTAAGTTTTGAATAGCATTAATTCTTATCTTTGGTGTGAGTTGTGGTAAAGTGTACAATGACTCCATAAAAGGAACTTAACACTTCATAAGCAATGTGACAGCTAACACTGACTGATGCATGAAACAGTTTAAAACAAGTCTGTAACAAAAGAAAATGCATTAATGAATACATCAGCGTTCACTTCTGACATCACAGGGTCTAATTCAAACACATTATATTGGTCCTACTGCAGTGGGCTGTAACAGGGGTTGCAGGTATACAGACTTGAAACCAGAATTTGTTTCTTAGCCAGCTGTAGATTTATGGATTTTTGTTGTTGTTGTTTTGATGATGGCTTTAAGGCAAACTAATAGCAAAAGTCTGTGTAAAAAGTGAAAAATCAAGCTTGGAATATCTGGCAATTTTTTAGCAGAATAGTACCACAGCTTAATTGTCAATACAGCAACTAGAAACATGGAAAGGCTGTCATGTAAAGTGACAACATGACATGCCTGTAAGTAGCACAGCACTCCTAAAGAGAACTAAATTGGCCTGCCTGTTCATAGCTACCCATGAGAAACTGCCTGCTGTAGTACTCTTTCTATCAGTAGCGGCTGATAGCACGATATTTCCATCTATCACTTTTGAATTGGAAGCATACCTGTCATCTCATCTAACACAAGCAGACATCTAACTATGTCTAGAAATGAACAAGGGACTTGCTGTGTTAGGAACTGATAGTAAGTTGGAGTTAAACATTTTCAAAAAGGCTGTGTTAGAGAAGGATGTAACCAATACAGCATTGGATCTACAGAGAAGGGAAGGAATACTTCGTCAGCGACTATTTCTGATAGCTGATAGTTCAAGACTCCTATTACCTGACAGTGTATTCTGGGCAGCCACATTCAAAGTTACATACTGAGAGACCCATGATGTCCTATGATGTCTAAAGGATAACACTAGCCTACAGCTGCCGCTAATCCTTCAAGCACCTTTTAGAGCTGTCTCCAAACAAACACTTAGAAAGTCCTTCGAGATATGTCAGATTACAAGAAGTGATTTGGAGCATCATCTGCACCAAGTAACTGTAAGTGCTACTGGCAATGTCCCATTACATGCTGACACAAACTCACAAGACACCACAACCCTGATGTGATAAACCAGCTTGCAAACCCATATCTCCCAGTAGAACATTGTTGAATATTCCCACAAATGAAAGCAAGCTCAGACTTCACAACTAAATGGATGTGACCCAGATTGGCTGTTTCTTTATTGGTCTTCTATTTCAGCTGCTACGTGGAGTGGCCACTTGTCATTGGTAAAGGACAGTGACATTCAACGAGGAATTCAAAGTGGCCACAAGAACTGGGGAGAGAAGGTGCTAGAAGGACTTCTCCAATTTTTTGGCAAGATATTTTGGTCTGGGCATGATATAATCCATGGCCACTCAGCAGGGAACAAGTGACATAATGATTATGGTAAGAGGAGTATTGTATATGTCTAGCTACCACAGTTTTTTCTCAGGCTTTACTTACTAAGTAAGACTGCCCTCCCAGTAAAAGCTTCACAATAAGGATGGGGTCAACGTTTAAGATACTAATTCAGTTTCAGAGGAAAAATTGCTCACAGAGTGCCATAAAATGCAATTATAATCCCTAAAGAAATTAGTTCAAGGGGACACATGTCCAAGGGAATTTCAATGATGTTGAAAACAATGAATGGATTTTGAAAAACATAGGTGTATCTTTAGAAAAGGATTGCATTCTAGAAAATCTGTTGTCATTACTGCTTTAATTATAAAATTACTTTTATAATATGGTAACTAAAAAGATAGAAGAGAAGACTGCTTTCTTTCCAGACAAAGCACTATGTGAAGAAACATGTTGCTTCTGATTTTCTTTTGAGTGAGTGGGAATTACAGGAAATATGCTAGGAAGTGTGCTGCAGTTGGAAACATCAGCTCTAAAACTTTAAGGAGAAGCCTTGCCTGACTAAAAGAAAGGAAAATTTCCTCAAAAGACAGGAAAAGGGTGTCAGTGAGAGAAAAGAAAAACTTTAAGAAAAGCTAAGATTTTTTTTTAAGAAAAACTTAAGGTTGAGATTTTCTGAGGTAACATTTTCCTGAAAAGCTTTTGTCATTTCCTTGCACCAAACAGGGGTCTAACATAGTGGTTTGCCAGAGTAATAACCTTTCTTTTCAGAGAAAGGAAGGCTTTGCTGCAGAGTAAGAACGTAAGTGGTTAGTGGAAAAGAACCTGTGATGTCATTTTCCTGCATTATTCCTAGTAATGAGCAATGAGCTTTATTAAATATATTGGGTTTATGACAAAGAATACTCTTAAATACAAGCTCTTGTGAATTCACAAATCACTGAAAACAAACATTAGGCATATGGAAGATGATCAGAGAACATTTCTGTGAGTGATTTCTTTCACAAAGAAAGAGAATGAGAATCTAAGTACTGAGGTGAAGAAAACGGGCAAGAAAAGTACAGAAGCAAGCAAAAACATCCTCGTATTTGATCAAGAAATGCGGAAGGGGAAAGGGAAGGGCAAGGGGAAGGGAAAAATAAAGGAAGTATACCTAGCTGAGGGAAAGGACTGTCACCGTGCTGAGATGTGTAATTTTGCATACAGAATTTGCCAAGAAACAACAAATCCCAGGCTGCTATAGGGGAGGGGGAGGGCATTGGAGGCAGAGGAATCAGCAGCAATAAGCTTACTGAAATAGAGTATTTCTATTATGCCTGAGGAATAAGAATTCCGTATTACAATATCTTTCAGTGCCTGGGATTGCCTGAAGCTTTCAGTCAGTGTATTTATTGTTTGTGGGTTAGTGGGCAAAGGACATCTACCAGGCATTGACAGGGCTGCAAAGGACTGAAAGGAGCACATCCTTTCTCTGCTTTCCAGTTACAGAAGCAGCTGATATCCTGCCTGTGTCAATGAGACCTTATTTCTACTGTCTTAACCTTTCACTCATGTTGTCCTGAATGATCCTTAGTTATGATCCTTAGTTAGAATGATCCTTGGTCAGGGATGCAGAAGTGAGCTAAGTCAGAGATTTAAAACAAGCTTGAGATCAAAACAATGGTCTAACACGTTCCCATTCTTCTTACTGATGACAAGACAGATTACAAGTCTAAAATGCAGATTTTGTCTGCTTGCCAGAAAGGAAGCAGATATGTTGTTCAGAGGGAAGGAGTGAACAGGCCGATTCAAACTGGTGCCCTGTTTTGGCTCATCTAACAATGCAAGAAATGTATGCAGAGCCAAACAGTTTAGTCTAAATGGCAATTTATCCAGGAATAGCTTAAAAAACAGAGAGAAATTTCTAAATTCAAGATCAACAAATGTGGTTAATCCTAGGGCTGTTCAATACCCCTAAATTACTATAGGCTGCTGTTATACACTATAATAGCTTGCTGAGCATTTGTTAACTCCAGCAGAGTATATGTGCAATTATTTCTAATGAACTCCCCAGCCCCTTAGGAAAAAATAAAAGTCCTTTTGAATTGGTTCTACCTGTTGGCTGCATTAAATTTTGAAACAAAAGCCATACATTTTTTAATCTCCCCATACAACAGGGCTCAGAGCGAGATTGGCATGTTTATTTTCAGAAAACCTCCCAAAGCATTTTAGGCATGGCCAAACTAATACATCTCTCCTTGACAGTTGCAGAACTTTTATTTCCTTAGCTAGAGTGTAACAGATTGCTTGTAGTTTAAGTTTCGATGTTTGGGTTGCACTGCAAAATCTGGCTGCCTGCTGGGGTTGTAAAGAGGTCCCATGCAGCGAGGGGAATTCTGGGAACATCTGCCCACATAAACATTATGCAACCAAGGAGTCAAGGGAAGGAACAGCAATTTGTGGGAAGGTGAGAGAAAATAATTTTCCCTCACATATCAGCAGACTTTCTACCAATACACTAAGCTTTAAGAAGTCTGTCTGTTCTTGAAATTCTTGATGATTTAGCTGGCAGAACAATTAAAACAGAAAGATAGGACCCCATCCTAATGAAGACACTGTTTTTTTCAGTTTCAGAACATCTCTTATTAATCTGTGTTTTCAGGTTTTCTTTTTTGACTTTCCTCTATATTTCAGTGTAATTGGAAAAATATAGTTTCACATGAGAAGATTTTCATTTTCATGGCAGATTTACATGAGATTGCCTTTATCTAGGAGATTCTTGATCACCAGTCAAAGCAACAGCTGGTGCACTCTGCTTCAGCTGTATTTGGACATTGGGGAATGTCATGTTATCAAAATGTTTTAAGTGCACCCATCAAAGCTGACATAGACTGGAACCTGCGACATCAGCCAAGCAGACTGCAGGTTTATTGCATGGTTTCACATCACTCTGCAGAAAGTAAATTGTGCACAGGAAGTGAAACACAGAAATTATTCTAATGCTAAACTTACTTCACTTTGAACTTTCCCAGACAATGTAACTCAATTTAGGTCCAGCACTTCTTGTGCTGTTTCTGGAGTTTAAAACGTTTACTGTTCAACAGCCTGTGAATATATCTCCAAGATCTGCTTTTAAAAAATTATGAGGCCTTAAACCACTTGTTCCACCAATATTTTTTTCACACTCATGAACTTAGGTAAACAAAACATGCTTTAGGAGTGCAAGGATTCTGCAAGTGTTAAATGGCGCTTTTTACTGAATTTGCCTAAGAATACTTTTGTCTGTGGATAGCATTGAAACCCCATAAAAAACTTTATGTGGTGTTAGGTCAAGACCATTATTGACACAGAGCTGCAGAAAAATCATAGCAGTGATCTTTGGTACTTAAACCAAGGTTTTTCCTCATAAGCTTCTAATTACACACACAGAGTATGTTAAATGCATGCAGTGTATCAGCAGCTTTAATAATTTCCAATTGCTTTAGCTGATGTTGAGTTCAAGTGTTTTTTTCATAATACCCAGACTGACGCTATTATTTTCACAACACATTATTATGTTCTAGAATAATAAACAACACACATCACCTAATGGCCTATAATGTATAGGATGTGCATGCACTAAGTATTCTTTTCACAGTGGATTTTCAAAATGCTTTACAACGCCCATTTTGGCACAAAATTAGGCCATAAATTGACTGAACGCAGCTCTCAGACTGAGCTAGAGTTCTGCAGCCCGAATTTGTGGTTGCCAATCAGGAAGGCAGAAAGGAATTTTAAGTGCAAAGAGCTCAGGTGTGCAGGAATAGATTATAAGCACCAGGTAGAAAGCACTGAATTCATAGGAATTTGATGTTGCAATAATGAGGATATTGCTGTGCAGCTGCCAAATTATTCCCAAAGAGGAAAGGACATAGCTGAGCACTTCAGTAACTCAATGCTCTCAAGCGTATGTCTTTTCTTGAACGTCCATGGTTTGCCCCAAGTACATCCCTCTTTATTCTCTGTTCTTGGAGCCTTGGAGCTAAGAATGAATACTTGCAAAGGGGCTTGAAACATACAATATTGACACCTAAAAAGCAACGTTAAGCTTAATGTTCTCACTTGTGGCTCATACATAGCTTGGTGGAGGTGAAAGAATCACAGTCTCAGGAATAAACAGAGAAGGCTGAATTTACTGCTGAGTGTCTTGTGACCTTTTCAAGTACCCTAGAATAGTAATCATTTAGAACTTGTAAACAGAGATCCCAGATGATGTTTGCTCTGAGTAACTCTACTGCATCCTCCGCTACAGCACTCAGCAGGTGTCAAAAACAAATTTTACTGAAACTCACACGGATATGGCAGAAGTTTGGAATCTCACCCTAGCTGACAGTATGTTCACCCTTGGTAAGCCAAATAAAATAACTTACTGTAAACCTTGGTATGCACAGGGAAGCTCTGTTCCAAAATAAGGTTTGCAATATGCACCCATATAATGTTACTGCTGCTTTTCAAGAGACATCTAAACTTTCTATTTTTTTTTTTAATTAATTGTTAAAATCTGTGCTCTCTATTCAGATATCTTTGATAAGCACATACTGGTAGTACTAAAAAGTAAAGGATTTTCATGTTTTTACACCCAAAGGTCTCTAGTAATGTTTTGCTTATTTTTCAGCTTACTCCAGGTTTATGTGCACTACTTTGGAGCAACAACTCAGAGTTCCTGAGTTGATGCTTGGCTGGGCATCAGTCTACCCATGGGAGGTGCTAGTGATTGCCTTTGCATCACTTGTTTTGTTCTATTTTCTTTCTCTCTTCTTCCACATCTCCTTAGCTTATTAAACAATTTTTACCTCAACCCACAACTTTTCTTGCTTTTACTCTTCCTTTCCTCTTCCCCACCCTACGGGGGGTGGGGAGGGTGGGGGAGCAAGGAAGTGGCTGTGTGGTGCTTAGCTGTCTACCAGGGTTAACTTACAACAGTAAGATAATGCACCAAGAATCTTTAAAACAGAAAATCTATGCCAATAATTAAAAAGAGTTTTTCAGGGCTGTTGGCGTTTTTTGTTTGTTTGTTTTACTGAGTCCACCATATATGAATGTGAAATATTCACTTCTAGTGTTAAATATCAACTGCCTGTTCTCTTAAAAAATAAGTCAAGAGAGAGAGAACAAGCACGTTGTTACAATTCTTCACCGAGAGGGTGGTCAGTAACTGGAACAGGCTCTCGGGGAAGTGGTCACGGCACCAAGCCTGTCAGAGTTCAAGGAGTGTCTGGGCAACCACTCTTAGTCATACGATTTAGTTTTAGGTAGTTCTGCAGGGAGCAGGGAGTTGGACTCGATGATCCTCATGGGTCCCTTCCAACTTGAGATACTCTATGATTCTGTGAACTAGCAAATGGTTATATATGAACATCAGAGCAGTATTCATTGAGGGGACTACTAACAGCACATCTCACAGCTCTTCACGCTGTGAGCCACCCTATTTGTCTGTCCTCTCTGAGCACATGTAAGGAACCATGAGAAGAAGCAGAGAAACAATTCAATAAGCAGCATTCAATAACCCGCACTCACACTGGCAAGGAAGTGTGGCAAGCTTTCCTGTTTCAGCCTACACTTTTTCTTCATTTAGCCAACTCAACTTACCAAGTGCTCTGCATCAAAGAGCTAAGCAGCTCTGCAACATGTATGCTGGGGCTCACCATTCCCTTGCTGGTACAGAACTAAAGTATGTGTTTCTGAGGTGGTGTTCATGACAAAACAGTCCCCAGTTTGTCCCTTTGCCTCATCCAAGGACCCTGTCTGATTTACAGTGTTACCTGGAGCTGCTGAAACTGCCTGAATTCAAAGATAAAAAGGCAGCTAGTCCTTCACTTCAGATTCACCTCACTGTTATTTATTTTCTTACCCTGCATGACTGACCTATAGAAGAAAAACACAAAACATGTCCATGCCTTACAGGTAGCCTTTTAGCCTAAAGGAAAGTCTTTCTGAAGCCACTGAGCTACCTCACCCAGTACTACCTCTGCTTTTGACATGCACTTACCTTCTTCACTAAAGCTAACCTGATAGACTGGCTGAAAGCCAAGCCCAGAGGCTGACCCATGCAAGACCAAACATCTGGGACCTCTGGGACCTTTTGTCAGGTGCCTTCTGCTTTGGCACCTCATGGTAAATTTGTTCAAAATCTTTTAGCAGCTGATTAAAAAAAAAAAAACAACAACCACACAAAAACCCCAGAAACTACAAAAGCCTGACTTCTTACACTGAGCTTTGAAATCTGAATGAATCTTCATCTCTAAAATCATCATGGAAGTACAAAAGGCAGAATTCATGAGGGGAAGGACTTCAGGGCACAGAAAATCAGACGTAACATGAAATGTAAAGGGTGAAACAAAGGCAGTTATTACTCTGGCTTCTCACAGTTAAAACTGCCAGTGCATACATTTTAAACGCAGAGCTCCATTACACTGTAATCCCAGTCATATCCCCCTGTCACCATGGAGCTGTGCTATTAATGATGTTGCTGTTTCTCAAGTCAGACCTAAACTTTTCAGTTTTGGAAAAAGAAAGTCATATTAAAATCTATGCTGTCTATTAAAGTGTTTGTGCTAAATGCAGCCAGTGGTACCTAAAAGGGAAAGAGAGATCTTCTTCCACTCTTCAGCATCACTGTCTTTTACATCATTTGCCTCAATAGCATATGTGCTAAAATCAGCCTTCTCTAACATTTTATGCCACCGTCTGAGAACTCAGTTTTCTCTTTGCACTCACCAAGCCTCAGTCTAGCCAACAGGAAATTAGTTCTGAAGACACAAAATGCACTGGAAGTAGCGACCAGAGTTGCAGCAAGAACCTCATCGCAGAGAAACAGTGAGCAACCAACAATTAGCTGATACTATGCTGTCCATTTGAGGCACTTATGGTATGCAAATGGAGAAAGGGACATACTGTGAGTGCAAATTTATTGTCCAAGGACACAAAAGCAAAAGTTTTAGGATGTGTTTGGAAACTTCCTGTTGAGCCCTGTGCTTCGTTTCCTAACCCATCCTGCCATCACTACATACCTCTTAAATTCCAGAGTAACTTATTTCCATACCCTAAACCACAAAATGTCATGATAAGAACATTATGATTGTAAAAAATTAAAAGAACCAAAGTCAAGTGGGTGATTTGACTGCATTCATTGCTATATCCACTTGTCCCAGTAGCATTTTCTGAATTGTAGAGAGGTCAAAGAACCTCAGGCCAAAAAGTTTTGCAATCCAAGCAGCTACTAAAGCAGATTCAACTTCCATTTTGTTCTGCTGCATACAGCTGTTTCGCTCCCTCAGTACTGTATTTACAGGGCAGATTATGTTTTCACAATCCAGACTTCTCAGAAGGAATGTAACACTGTAAGACTATGATCGTGATATGAGACTCATAATCTCATATCCCTGATGAGCGTCTAGGGTGCTTAAACAACCGTCACAATTATGCTGTAAGGCTGTTTAAAGGTGCACTGGAGAAGCAGTTTGGGTTGTTAGAGAGCTCAGATGAAATGGAATGAATCTGTAATCCACATTGGAACTGTAAAGTGACAGTGACTTAAAAGGAGAAAAATATATAGACGGCTCCAGCTTTTTTCCTTACTTCTTTCCTGAATAATTGTGTGGCAGGGTTTCTATACACTAATCTGTTTACAGAAATATTGAGTATGCATTACACATCAAAATAAATAATTCCCCCATATCTTTGTACTCCAAAATTTGCAGTTAATTAAACTAATTTGTCAGGTTTTGTAAGTTGGAAACTCTTCCTGTCATCCTCTCCAATCACTACTTATTTAAATTTCATCCTTGGCCAGTTTCATGATAATGTTTATCTGCTCCAGAGGATTGGAAATGAGAGTAATACACTGCCATACCATTTAATTTCTTTCTTAAAGCTGGAAAAAGCAAAGCATCAACTGGCCAGTTAGATAACACAATTTCCCATGTAGGTTATTTGCTTACGATAGCTGGGGGCTAATTTAATTCCTGGGCTGCTTATTTAATGGTTCTGAGAGGGATTCCCTACAGTTAAGAATGAACTGTGCATAAAGTTTCTATGAAAACTGTATGAAAATTTTCTCACATCAGAGCAGGTTATATATATTACTGCAGAACACATTTAACATATTTCATTACCTGAACAGAATAATAGTTCTCCACTATTTGTATACATTGTTTTTATAGTATTTATCTTGCAGAATGTAGACAGAAAAAAAGGGATGTTTAATATCAAATGTGTACTTTAAAAACATACAGGTTTTTTTGCAGATGGCTCACTTTAGCCTTACTTCTGATTTCTTTTTTAACTGCTCCTAAAAAGTCTAGTAAGGAATAAATACAGGTTAACCTAAGTCATATAAAGAAATTTTTACATTTACTTTCATGCTTAGCGTGCTTTATAAACATTTAGTTAATTCCAACACTATTTTTGTCAGATGGAGAGTGTGTGCTGCTGGTTTTGGCACCCTAGGAAAATTAAGGTTCATATATGAAAGAGCATTTTTTAAAGCTCCTTCTGCCTATAAGAAGGATCCAAACCATCCAGATCAGTGAAAATCCTAAGGAGCATTTGTCTGTAGACAGAGTAAGGATGTCTGCATGTACCCTATCTCTGCCTTGGAGAGCACACTACTCAGCCAGAACACTGGGCCAGGTAAAACTTCAAGTCCATGCACCAGTGTTTTCTCATGCTGCTTCTTTTGCTACAGTGTTCCCTACTGTGTACCAAATATATCTTAAATACAGACGGAAACCATTAAGATGTTCTTCCTGCCTCTTGTTTGAGTGTAAGCATACCAACTTTGCTACCAACAGCAGAGACATGTGCCAGGCATTGCCATCATTCCCACTTCCTTAGCATGTATTTTTACTTATATTGGATCTGTCTGGCAAAGCAAAGCAAAGAGAAAGGGATAGAAAGAAGCGTTCCACAGCATGTAGCACACGTGCAACAAAAACTCTCCTGTTCATAATAAGGCAAGAAACAGGAAAGACAGTGGAATATGAAGGATTTCACACACCTAATAGCAGCAGCTGCTGATCAACAATACTAATTCTGCAGCAGAATTGGAAAAGCTGGACTTCCTAGATTCTGATAGCAGAATTATGTTTTAATCCTCTTCGGCAGTGTCTTTAGGTCATTGCTGTCCCTTTGCCTGTAAGAACCTTTTCTTTGACTCTGTGTCTTCTTCACTCTCCTCTTTTTCCCCTGAGAAGTTAGGCTGGGATATCAAAGGACCCAAAGTAGCCAATATAATTTCAGTTCAAGAGGGTATGAGCTACTTCCTCTCTAGGCATGCACCTGAGGATTTCAGTCTTGACCTCGTTTTCACCCAGCAGTTGTATGGTAATAAGCAACAGCCGGTACCATTTTAATAAGAGGCATTTTGCCTTATTGTCACAGAAAGCACTTTTCCTTAGGCCTAAACCAAATCTCCATTGCAATGATGTTGTTCTTTTTAAGATTCATGTGGACATACTTGTAACCAGCCTTCTGGAAGTCATCTTGCTACTATCCCAGTATATATTGTTTCACATTCGTATTTTGTATGTGTCTTCCACTCTTCCAAGTCATTTGGCTAGGTGTCATCTCTCCATTTGAATGCTGGTGGGCAGCCAGGACTTCTCATTAGTGACATCATGTAGTAGAAAACTCACAAACTGTCCTTACAGTATTGTGATCCAAACCAAGCAACCAATTTACACTCTCCAAAATCATCACCAGCTGACTGAGTCTGGCTGGGATGGAGCTGATTTTCTTCATAGGAATTTGTATGCTGCTGTGTTTTAGATTTGTGACTAAAACAGTGTTGATAACACACCAGTATTTTGTCTGTTGCTGAACAGTGCTTGCCAGCATTGAGCTTTTCTCTTTTTTCCACTCTGCCCCCTCCAGGGAGTAGGCTGGGGGTAGGCACGAAGCTGGGAGGGGAAACGGCCAAGAGAGTTGACCCAAACTGACCAAAGGGATATTCTGTACCGTATGACATCGTGGTCAGCCATAAAAGCTGGGGGGAAGGAACAGGAACTGTGGACATTCATGGTTGTGGCATTTGTTTTCCCAAGAAACCATTACGGCATGCTGAGGTCCTGCTTTCCAGGAAGAGGCTAAACATCTGCCTGCCAATGGGAAGAAAAATTTCTTATTTTGCTTTGTTTGAATGCTCAGCTTTGCTTCACCTACTGTCACAGAGGTACACTGAAACTAACTGAAACAAGGGACACGCTCAAACAACTTTATTTCACAACACAGCCAAAACTGTAAGAGAGAAACCAAGGAGAAACAGGGATAAACCAAAATCAATGAACACTCCGATAACATTTAACACATAACAGGTTCGAGGTGTCAGTCCGGGTACTGTTACTACACGTCAATGCACACAAGAATGATGATCCAAAGCTCGCACACACCCTCACTCACAAAGGGGGAAACTCTCTCTCCCTCGTGGGTACCCAGAAGACAGAATTGCTCACCTGGCGATGGGGGGGGAGGACGGTGAGGGCTCACTCAAGGCTCTATCCAGCAGAAATCACTCACCACAGGAGGTGAGGGCACAGGCCCGCTACTCTGAGAAGACCACACTCAAAGGGGGTCTCCAGTGGCGCCCCATTTATACCCTGGGTTGGATCTGAGCTGTGGTCATCATTGGTCATGATCTAGAAGCTTCTCTGAGCCAAGGCCCCTCACTGGCTGTGGACCCTGTCTGGTGACCAAGGGGTCCCGCCTCTCCTGCTCCCCCTGCCGCAGTGTGTACGTGCCTGGGGACACGGCAGAGCACAAAAGGTGCGAAAATGAGAAGCAAAAACCCGGTGATGGCCATGTTAAAAGCCCCGATCTTTATCAGAGGGCGGGAGTGGGCAGAGCGTACCTGTCACACAACCCACCCCGTGACACAGTCATGATATTACTGGTTTCTTTGGAGCGGTGTTACAGTCACCCCTTGCCTCCAAAGTTAAAAGGGGGCACAGTGTTGGTGAGTTTAACACCCACTGTGGATCATCATTCTTTAAGTGTCTTTCAGCTGTTGCAAGGTGTCACTAGCGACCAACCAGTCACCAGTCCACAATAAACTATCGACCATGTCATAATATCCAACATTATAGCAACAATTAACAATAGCAACAGGCAAGTGTGAGCACCATCCTGGGGTTGTATTGGGACATCTAACACACAGATAGGGTTCAGGGGGGAATGTCAGTTGCACAGGTCGGTTTTAGGGTCATGTCAGTGTCACAAGTGGGATTCAGAGTAACATTAGTTTCAGGGGTGGGTTTCAAGGGAGTGTACTTCATGGTGCACACGGATTTTGTTATGGTGCTCTTAATGCAGCTGATAACAATACAAATTACAACAATCACAATTATGATCATTATCAAAGATTGAAGGAGGCTAGTTAGCCACCCCAACAAGGAAAACCCAAATGCATTAAAAACTTACCCCGACCTAGTCCTTAGTGCAGTAGCGATTCCTCTTGTGTCTTTAGCTATCTTCTTCATCTTATTCATCTGTTCTTGTAGTGGCACTGAAACATTTGGGATCTGGACGCAACAGTCATCTACTGATAAATTCAGCTTCCCACATATGCCTTTCTCCTTCAATAGGATTAATTCTAACACAGCTTGGTTTTGAACAGTCATCTTGCTGTTTTCTTGTAATTGATGGTTTAAGAAGCCTATGCTGTCATGCGTAGAGTTTATTAGTGCTTGTAGCCGTAGGCTCAGCTCTAGAGTGTCTGTTTCATACTGGAGCAATCCCTGTTCCAAAGGGATTGATTCTAACCACCACCCAGTCCTCGTTGGAGCATTTTTCCACCCCTTCCGTACATCCCTTGGTACACGATGCCACCATTGCTGTGGTATGGGCCCTTCCCAGTAGACAGGACAGAGGGAAAGCATGGCTAACATGCAGGCCAGTTTTGGGATAGTTGGGTGTAGCCAGGAATACAGGCGGCCATCAGAGCAAACCCACACTAAATTAGGAGGTGCAGAGACAGAAGATGTTCAGCACGAACATGGAGTGGTGGTGAGGAGGCGACAATAGCCTCTTTTACGGCACTTTAGGACAGAGGGACGTGAATAGCTGGTATTGCTGCATAAGCAGCCTTGTACCAAGGCTTCTTGGGCTGGTGGATATAGCCACAACAGGGACATCTTATTTACATCCTTACACCAAATTTCCATTTGGCAGTCCCAGAGTGGAGATTTCCCTGTCGTGAGTGCCTTATCTTTTCCCCCGTACAAACAAGGTGCATAGGTGTACCTGGCCCATGTGCAATTGAGCAAGCAGTCAAATGAGTTGTTATTACATGTGCTAGGGCATTCATTACTGTCTCTGTCAGGATGTTTGATACACCAAGAAGCATTTAGTGGCTTGGTATACACTAGTGAGTGATCATCAATGTCCCATAGAGAGCAACGTTCAGTGGTTCCTCATGGAACTTTCGGACAGGGTGTGGTGCCATTGATGCTCCACCCCATGGCTTTATGGGTCAGATGGAGAATGTAATTGCATTTGGCATCCCATACCGAACTAGCATTTATCATGCCAGGTGACCAGCTATAAATGATATGGGTATAGCCCACATCCTCTATGCTTTCCTGGAACTTCCAGCTATAATTGTTATATTGACCCCATGCTAGTTCAAGGACTAGTGATATGTTGATGTCCTGTACAAAAATGGGTAAGAGGTCCTCTGCTGACCTGGGGGTGGGTAAACAGACTGTTACCAATGTTAGGTTCATCATCTGCGCAAATCCCACCATCATCTTTGCCACTACGTTGCCATCCAGGTCCGAGTCGTCCGCATTAGTTGCTGTTACCACCAGGAGGAGCAACAGAATGGTCCATCCCTCCATTGTCCTGTGAGAGACTACAAAAACAAATGGGCCTCGGTCCCCTGGAACTAGGCGTTTGGGTTAGAAGTCTGGGACTATCCACTGGGTGCTGATATGGTGGGTTTTTCCATTTTTATCTAGGGCCTCCCAGGCCCTACAGGCCTCTAGGTTTTGCTAGTGTCATGGGCACGATGCCAGTGGAAGGTAGTTTCACCATCATAGGCTGGTCTACATGTGTTCTTAGTGGAAACTGGTCCTTTCTATTATCTGGTAGAGGTTCATTGCCCGTTGGTGGCTTCTTGGGGCAGAATGCCCTGATTTTGGGGCTTCCATAACTCCCCTAATGGTTATTGATGAGGAGGACTGCTTGTGTGAGCCATGTGTCCCAGTTGGGTCATAAGACATCAGCATGCTTTTTAACTGGACCATTGGTCCACTCGATGATCCCATTGGCGTGGGGATAATACACCATATGGAACACCCACTTTATACCTTCCCCTCTAGCCCAATCTTGAACTACTGTGGCCATAAAGTGTGATCCGTTACCACTTTGAATGCTCTCAGGGGTGGGTAAAACATTGAACCGTTCACGCAACACTTGCACTGTTTGGTCCCCGGTGGCACTGCCAACAGCTGTAGCCACCGACAGCCCTGAAACCATTTCCACTCCTACCAGGATAAACTTCTTTCCACAGGACAGTTTTAATGACCTGATATAGTCAACCTGCCAAGTGCTCCAAAGGGCTTTGCCCTGTCTGATGTGCTGGGCTGGGGCTTGGGTTGGGTGGTCAGCTTTAAGCCTTATTCAGCATTGTGGACAGGCTGTGAGGACTGCTTCACATGTTGCCATAGACACTGGCCACCCCTGAGACCGGCACTCATAATACAGATCTGCCTTCCCAGAGTGGCCTTGTTTGATGTGTAGCCACTCAGCTAGCCATTCCCACTCTTCCCGTACACCATCAATCAGTCTGATTTGAGCTAACTGGTCAGCCTGTTGGTTCCACTTAGCAGCTGGACTTCCACCTTTTGCATGCCCTTTCACCCAGCCCAATCTCAGGGGACGTGACCTGCCTATTTCCAATAGCCTCTGCCAATCTTCAGCCCTCCACACTCTAGTGTGACCCATTTCCCACTAGTTGGATTCCCATTAGCATATCTGCTGGCACCCTTATAAGTTGGCACCCTTTCAAGTTGCAAAAGAATCAATGTGAATTGTGGAGGCACCCTCTTCTGCAGCTAATAAAGAGAGCATGCAACTCCCCTACCTGAGCAACTCCCCTACCTGAGCAGTACCTCCTATTGTGGCCTTCTGCACCACTCCCTCAGGAGGGGGCGACCCCTTAAGGATTGAGTTTAATAGAGGGAAAGGGCCTTGCACAATAATGTCCTGTGACATATGCAATCTCTCCATCTCCTTAACTGCCCTGGTGAGTGAGAGAAGCTCCTTCTCCCACTCCAAGTATCGCTGTTCAGTTTCCTTGAATGAGGTGGAAGAAAACAACAGAGGTCTGGTCGGCCCTTGCGGTCCCTTTCGGAATACGCCACAATAGGAGGCATACTCCGCAAACCCCCATTCCACCCCCAGCAGGTCTCTGTAGCGGGCCTAGCTTCTGGTAGGTTTTAAGTTCATCCTTTAGGACGTTAAGAGCCTCCATATGTCATGGGGTCCAATCCCATTTCCTGTTCTTTCAAAGCAAGTTGTATAGAGGGCAGGCAATTACCGAAAATCCTGGTCTGTGTTTCCTCCACTACCCCAATGTGCCCAATAGATGTTGCAATTCTGTTTTGCTGTTCAAGGTCTGCCCCCCCTCAATGGCCAACAGGACATCATCGGGTACCATGATAGCCCCTGCTATCCACCAAGCCCCTAAGAATTTGATTTCCTGCCCGGGACCTTGGCATTTGGAAGGTGGAATATCTAACCCATCAGTCAGTAAGTTCCAGATAGTATCGGCTACCTGTCCAACCTTATTGTCTCCACCCACCAGGATGTCATCTAGGTATTGGTATATGTGAACGCCCAGTGGCACTTTCACAGTGTCAAGGAGGGCAGCCAAGGTGTTATGAGCGATAGTGGGAGACTGTTTGTATCCTTGTGGAAGCTGGTTGAAGGTGTATTGGGTCCCCTCCCAGGTAAAGGCAAACTGGGATTTGTCCTCCTCCCTTGGGGGAATCATGAAGAACATGTCTTTGGCATCTAAGGCAGCCAGCCGTGGATGGGCTGCTGCTTGTCTTGCAGTCACCAACGAGGTTATGTTTGGTACGGCAGCCATTAGTGGTGGGGTATTACTATTCAATTTCCGATAATCAATAGCTAGTCGCCACCACCCGTCGGGCTTGCGAACTGGGGATTTGCAAGACTGGGGATTTGCAAGGAGAATGGGCGCGGCTGATTATTTGCCTTTTTTCAAGGTCGTTGATGACTTCCGTGATACCCTGTTTCGCTGCACTTGGCAAGGGATGTTGGGAAACGCAGGTTACTTTGGATAGTGGCAGAACAGGAGCAGACTGTAAGGTCCTAATGTGAGTGGCTCCCACCCCACAGCTTCCGAAACTCCACAGACCACCATTGGGCAGGCGCCACTGCTTACCCACTAAAATAGCAAACCACAATATGTTTCCCTTCTAAGGGCTGAGAATGACCTCCACAGCCATCACCCGCTTCTCCCCAGGCAGCCAAAACTGAGTTTGGGCTAAAGGACACCTCTCTGCTGCACCCATTACCCCTATTATATTGATGGCTTTTCTCGATGGTTTGATTCCGAGCTTGTTGGCTTGCTGCTGGTTTAGAACAATAATTTGGGCTCCTGTGTCAATCAAAAACTCTAAACTTATCCACTTCAGACCAATGGGAATATGTACGTAAAGTTCCTTAGCAGCGGACCATTGACAGGAACTTACCAAGCAGGTCGGGTGGCCCAAACCCCACACCGTGACTTTTAGTTTTTTAGTTCACTTAATTCCCCTCGAAAAGATGTGAAAGGGTTAGGGTTCCGCCTCCCATCTTGGGGGGCAGGGGTGGTCACTGGCATCTCCTTTATGTTCCTGGTCCTTCCCTCCAGTAATTCCACTAGTTTCCGTATATGCTTGGTGGCCAGCCCATGTAAGAGCGCTCAAGGTACCTCCAGCGCTAACACCCTCTACCACAAGTTGTTCCACTCCAGTCCACCGGCTTGATCTGACTTGCTTCAGAAGGGTTCAGGCTTCCTTGGGGGGGGCCATCCCAGACGAGGCTCACAGCTGGCTTGCCGGACCCTTCTGCTCCCATCTGCACCACCACCGAGATCCGTCCACCCCATTTCATGCCCGTGGGTGACTATACTATGCAGTATATTTTGGCCCACGTCAGCACATACATAGGCGGATTGAGGGGATTCTGTCGATTGCATTCTATGGCTGTCTGAATTCTCTCTCTGAGGGACTGGACATGTATTTTTAAAGCATCTGGTAACCCCCTAATGAGAGGCCTGAGGTGGGCGGGATCTACTGGTGCAGCCATCGCTGTCCCCTCTCATATGTCGCCTGTATACAAGCAGCCTTTTGTACCCCTTCTGCCAATTCTGACAATCTCCTTATCCAAATCATATTAGGCTCCCTTCGTTCTTTGGGGTCTATACCGCCAGCCCAGTAAGCCACCCAAGGTGTTATAGACTGGTTGCCAGCTGGCCGATCACTTACAAACACTGCGGGTCCCCAAAACCCTCGAGCCTCGTCATCACTCAATAATATCTGATCACCTCCAGTAAGCAAAACACACCACAGATATTCTGTCTCCGTCTCGCTCAGTTTGCATGAAAATTTAACTTGCAAGTCACTGAGCTCAGGTCCTGTCCATGGGGTGGTATCGTCAGTAGCTCGGGCATTCCCACCCCATGAGTTTGTATGCCTCTCTGTTTTGATAAGAGGTCTTACCTCCTTTTCCTCTACCTCCTCCATTTCGTCAACACTAGCTTCATTAGAATCTCCCAAGATGTCCCCATCCCAATCCTTGGGATCTGTTCCTGCAATCAACTTCCAAATTTGGACAACACTGGGGAGCTTTTTCACTTGGGTTAACACAGTCTTGATCTTTCATTCTAGTAAACACGTTCTCTCTCTCGTCGTAACTCCACTGTTAAGAATTCAATCTCTAGTTGAGTCTCACAATTATCCTTTTCCACCTCCCTAAAAT
The DNA here is from genome assembly GCF_035582795.1 of Mycteria americana. Taxonomy (NCBI): domain Eukaryota; kingdom Metazoa; phylum Chordata; class Aves; order Ciconiiformes; family Ciconiidae; genus Mycteria; species Mycteria americana. Next base: position 24,721,612 of record NC_134396.1, on the reverse strand, counting down.
ACCTGTGCTGGTCCTGTGCTTGCACCAAGCAGGCACCCAGTATGGCACACACGGTCCCTTTGCCTCTGCCATCTCGCTTGCTTCCACGACATTTCTCTATCCTTTCTACAACAGACTCGGGTTCACACCACTTCTTCACCCATTCCACTCCTAAAGGAGAAGGATCACAACCGTGCTTCTGTAACAATCCCATCGACACCCTGCTTGCTGTGCCAATTATAAATGTCACGGAGGTACACTAAAACTAACTGCAATGAGGGACAAGCTCAAACAACTTTATTTCACAACACAGCCAAAACTGTAAGAGAGAAACCAAGGAGAAACAGGGATAAACCAAAATCAATGAACACTCCGATAACATTTAACACATAACAGGTTCGAGGTGTCAGTCCGGGTACTGTTACTACACGTCAATGCACACAAGAATGATGATCCAAAGCTCGCACACACCCTCACTCACAAAGGGGGAAACTCTCTGTCCCTCGTGGGTACCCAGAAGACAGAATTGCTCACCTGGGGGGGTGGAGAGGGCGGTGAGGGCTCACTCAAGGCTCTATCCAGCAGAAATCACTCACCACAGGAGGTGAGGGCACTCAGTCCCAGGAAGGTTCCTCAGGCTGCGTCCCAACCCGAGGGGAGAGGTCCTGAACACAGGGCCGCTGCTCTGAGAAGACCACACTCAACGGGGGTCTCCGGCAGCGCCCCATTTATATCCTGGGTCGGATCTGAGCTGTACTCATCATTGATCTAGAAGCTTCTCTGAGCCAAGGCCCCTCACTGGCTGTGGACCCTGTCAGGTGGCCAAGGGGTCCCGCCTCTCCTGCTCCCCCTCCCGCAGTGTGTACGTGCCTGGGGACACGGCAGAGCACAAAACGCGCAAAAATGAGAAGCAAAAACCCAGTGATGGTCATGTTAAAAGCCACGATCTTTATCGGAGGGCGAGGGGGGGGGCGGAGCATACCTGTCATACCTACTAATCTAACTTCCTCTCAAACCACAAGCCTTCTTGCTTTTGCTCTTTCTATTTTCTCCCCTATGCCACGAGGATGGGGAGAGTGAGGAAGAGGCTGTGTGGTGCTTAGCTACTGGACATGGCCGTCCCATCGCAAGAGTGGAGAGCTTCCGGACGGCCTAACAGGGGTCCTGTTACCTGCTGAACTGTGTCTTATATTACTAATTTGCCAGTGAGATCTGCAGTATTTTATAGCAACGTTAACTCTTGTCAAACAGCTTTTCACGGTATTTCTTTGTCACTGACCTGTCTCATAGCCACAGTTGACAGAGTTCAGAGATGGCAATCGACAGGAAGAAGACATTGCTTACTTTCTTGCTGACATTACACAACAGTTTTCGTCGTAAACACATGACCTTACCACTCAGCAACACTAGGTAACTATGAAATGGTAATGGTTAAGTTAGTGGTTTCCTTGTGAAAAACAAAAGCTCCTTAGCTTCATTTTTCCAATCTCAAAATTTGTGTACGTGTTGTTAGACAACTGGCAGGGTGTTGATAAGTCAAACCTTAATATTTGGTCTATCTCACAGTGAGAATTTGGCTGGCTGTCATGAAGAATGACTAGAAAATCATGGGGATATCACCGATCATGAAATCAATGTGTTAGTTGATGAAGTCAGCTTTATGGCTATCGGATAGTTTTAGATCGTCCTTGAAGACTCTGCTACCATGAAAAAGGGACAGGTGTGAGTTTTTTTGTTTATGTAGATATGCATACATTATGTCTCTATATTACACTAAGCTTTTCCAGTGCGTTCACCCTGACGTAAAGAATATGAATTGTGCACAGCTTCATGGCTATGTGTTTTAAAGATCAAATCCCATTGTACCAAGGAGTCATCTAAATAATAGCACAGGATTTGTTTCTACCCAGAGTAAATAGAATAGGGACTTAAAAAGTGTAAATTTGAATTAGCAGTTAACAACAGTACAATACTTTTTTTCTTCTCAGCATATCACAAGCTCAAAAGCTTTCTATTTTTTTACTATTATACAGAAAACTTATGCATCTGTAATTTGAGTAAACTATCATCGAATTAAACAATTTAGATTGAATATGCTAATGTAAAGGATCATAAAAAAAGAATAATTACAAAGGGACTTCAAGAGGATAATTACAAATGGAGAATGTGGGATCCAAATAAAATTCTTATGTTCTTTAATTACTGAAAACCCATCTAAACAAAGGATTGAGAATATCTTATTTAAGCATTGTGCACAATGAATGTCTCTTCAGACCCTTGAAAAATATTAATTTGATCTTGTGTTTTTTAGATATCACCTAACAACTTCCAAAACCTATGAGCTTTAGGGGGGAAGAAAAAAAAAAAAAGGAAAGAAAGATCCATCAATGCTCCTTTTCTATAGGTCTGTTGGTAGAGCGCCAACAGTGTTTCTCATCCCAACAGTAGGGCAGCTCATGCCTGGGTTGGCATCACATTCCTGAAGCTGTCAGAGAGGGAGTTCTTTCAGAAACCCAAGAATCTACAACCAACTCTCCACCTTAAACTTGAAAGGTATTAGTTGGAAATAACGTGTATGTAATGAAACACTAAAGGGAATATAAAACAAAACTGTCCTCAGTCAAGATATTTTCCCTTGGGATACAATAGGTCGTGCACAGTTATGCAAAATTCTCCTATTTATATATATCGTTCTCTTAGTTTCTATCAGGAAAGGCTTGATTCTTAATATCCTGAAATCATGCCAGGGTACAAAACAGGTTCCAGTATTAATTTTTTTTTTAACTTTTCAAGATGTTTTTCAGTTTCTTTTACAATCTAAGATTATCTGTGACTAGATTCTTCAAGCTCTCGTTGGCCTCAACCTGGGTGCTTTGTAACCTTTGTGTTTTATGTCCTAAAAGTTTTATGTCTTTTTCACTTTACATCTAATCACATTCCTAAGCTGTCAGAGAGGGAGTTCCACTTACCCAAAGTGACTTAACACAGCACTATCAAAAAGATTCAAGCTGCTTAGGAAGAAGAAACAAAACCAAAACCATTTAGTCCAGCAAACAGATGCACACATATATATACAGAGTACTGCTCTGCAAACAGGTCTAACGGTAGGCTCTGTTCCTCTAATATGCCCTTTTCTACAATTAGTGGATTTGAGTAGCTCTCATATTTATGTCAAAAGACATAAAACTTTTCCTTTTTATTTTTTAAACCCATTTTGGATGACCTGGAAGCACAGCTGAACTAGAGGTATATTTCTGGACAATTTCAGCATAAAAGAAACACAGTGATCTGAGAAAGAAAACCTGAAAAATGTCTGTTCATCACACCATCAGAATATTTAGCCAAGTACACAAAGGTTACAAAGCACCCAGGTTGAGGCCAACGAGAGCTTGAAGAATCTAGTCACAGATAATCTTAGACTGTAAAAGAAACTGAAAAACATCTTAAAAAGTTAAAAAAAATTTAATACTGGAACCTGTTTTGTACCCTGGCATGATTTCAGGATATTAAGAATCAAGCCTTTCCTGATAGAAACTAAGAGAACGATATATATAAATAGGAGAATTTTGCATAACTGTGCACAACCTATTGCATCCCAAGGGAAAATATCTTGACTGAGGACAGTTTTGTTTTATATTCCTTTTAGTGTTTCATTACATACACGTTATTTCCGACTAATACCTTTCAAGTTTAAGGTGGAGAGTTGGTTGTAGATTCTTGGGTTTCTGAAAGAACGCTACTGAAAGCTAATAAGATTTGCTTAGCCGTAAGAGAAACTATCAAATAATGGCTCTGAGTTGACTACTAAGTAGGGTATTCAACCTGATGAACTTGGGTTATATGGGTTAAGCAGTTTGCCTTGCTGTTGAAATAATTCAGTAGAGACACACTGAATAGATCAGCGCTCTAGAAATATTTAAGTGAGACAATACAATACATAAATGCAATAAATATCTGAATTTCCTGGGTTTGGACCAGAAAGTGAAGTCTATGTTGCACTGCATATTGTACTTGTGAAAAATCAAGAGATGCAAACTTGTGTAAACTTCAGTATGTGTGTACACAGCCACAAACACATTGCAGCTGGGCTGCACTCCTGAACAACAGGCACAAAATTAGGGAAAACATTAGAAATCTGCAAACCTACCTATAACCTACTACAGAAAAAGAAGGTAAAAAAGATGGGAAATTGCTTTTACAGTTATTTCTGAGGTATCATAAGTTGTAGGAACTGAGATAAAAGAGAAAGAGAACCTACCACCTATGATTGAGGAGAAGGCGTGTAACCTTCATCCTTAGGAAATAAGCAGTCTCACTCAGCCACCTTAAAATTCTCCAGTTCTATTTTACCTTATTTACCTCAGTTTGGTAGCTGTTAGATACAACATTTTCCCCGACAGAGATTCTTTTCCTCCTTAACAAATGCAGGATTATTGAAAATTGAGTCAATCTTTAAGGCAATTGTGTTGCGATACGATCCTGTGTGAGCTGGTGAACAAAGGCTCAGGATGACTCAGATGCGCCTTCATTTGATGGCACCATACTGTTTTCACCTACCCAATTATCCAGCACTCAAGGGGAAGGCACTGCAGCTCCCTAATTGGTAGAATTTATGGCAACTTTTTTTCCCTTTGAGGAAAGTTGCCCTCCGAGACATTGACTGAAACAGACTCTTTAGAAGCAGCAGCAGCACTACCCAATATAGCCATGTCTCATTCTAATTTCGCAAACCACAGGTACAGTATGTGTTCTTAATAGATTAGACAAATCTTCTTTCTAGGAGTTTCAATAACTTACCAAAAAAATATTTTCACTAGACTGTTGGTAATTTCAGCTACCAGCCTATTCTCTATTCCTGGCACACAGCTGCTTCATGAATCTAGCTTGCCCCAACTGCCACAGCTGGACTTACAAAGTTTTGTTAACACTTTGTGAACTAAGATTTTCTGCTGCAGTTTTCACACGAAACTTCACAGAAGCTGTCTCTGAAATAACAGGAGGGGTGTGGATGTCCTTTCTAGCAAACCCAGGAAATATTCAATGCTGTAATTAGTAGGCTGGGATAGGGGAAAGTCTAATTAAATTGCAAGCTCTTTGAACCCAATGTCTTCTGCCAGAGTTCATCCTGATCATTGACACATAGACAAACTATAACATTAAGGTGATGAAGAATACCTGAGATGTGAGCCAACAGACTACAGCTGGATAAAGAACCAAGAGTCACACATGTAGAAGTTCAGTTGACTGAAACAGACAAGTTTTTTGGAACTTCATACAAGCAGATTGTTAAACAGGCTTTTTTCAGCCTGGCCTGAAGTGAAGAAATTAGAGTCTGAGGAGACATGACTCCTTGCAGTCTAGCTGAAGTCCATTACAAATAGAGGTTACCTACTTTGTGCTGCAAAGTAGGTCCTGACTTTTAATAGCACCAACACAATCTTCATAAAGTGCAGTGGCTATGATCCTCAAGAAAATGTAGGTATCTAATTCCTTTAGAAGCGAAGCAACTATATAGCTTTGAGGGTCTGGGCTCCATCTGTATTAGTTGTATGGCTAACGATTACTTAATTCACCACAATTAGATAAGTATTTTACCCAACCAATACTCACTTGAAACTGTATAGGTGTTAACCTGAACTCCAAGGGAATAAAAGTATCATTAGATGAGGATGCAAACACAGACACAAAATCCTCCCCTTCTAGAAATCCAGCTGAGATAAAATTACACTGACTCCAATATATTCACTCCAGCATAAACAGTATATTGCTTACTAGCAGCAGTCTGTGTATCAGATTCCAGACAGGGACTCCACTTCTACATTCCACCTACTCATTCCCTTCCACATTAACAACTTTACCTAAAACAGATAAAACATAAACTAAGTGACTTGGAATATATTCTGTTGTCTTGAAAAATAATATTTTAATATAATGAAAGATCAAATTTTCATGTTAAATCAGACAGATTTGGAGCAAATTGATGTCTGATATTCGGGTAGTTTGCTTTTCAGGAAATGTGTCAAATTAAAGTTATTAACTTCTTTGCTGAATAACAAATTTTATAATATTGTCAAAAACCTATGGGAATGTTAAAATTGTTAATTTACCGTGACAATGCTTGCTGCACCACATTTGTTGATTGCTTTACTTTAGTAGCTGTACGCTTGCAGTGGACAATTTGTTATTTTGTGATCTCTGGATTTGCTGAAATTTCGATGCAAGAACACCAAAGATATCTAAGATAGCATAATGAAGCTGTGAGTTTATGGCATTCACAGGCATTTTGTGTTTGAAGGTGTTATATTACTAGTATCTGAACTGAAATTACCATGTGTTCCACTAAGCGTAATTACATTATATGTAACTACAAGTTGTTGCACCCGAGTAAAGAATTTTGCAGTTCTGCTTTGGAATGCGTACAGAATGTATTGAACTGAGGAGCTTCAGATGGCAGGGTACAGTTACAGTACTTTGAGAAAATGTGGCGACCACATGCCCAAATACACTTGAACTAGCTTCCAGACCGACAGCAGAGATGTCACAGGTTAAAGGTCTTCAGGACGGGTTTTGCAAACCAACCTGCCATCATTGCTATCACCATGCAGCTTTGCCAGATGCATTAGATAAGCTACACCTATAGGTGCTATGATCTTGTTTCTTGTTCTGCAGACATATCCAGAAACTGGACTTTGCTTGGTTCCCAGATGAGACTGCCTACTTACACACACTGCCATTCAAATACTCAGCTTTTCACCTCGGGTGCATAGGTGAATTGTGTATAGATTGGCAAACTGGGGCTGAAGTGTCAGGTAATACAGATTTTACATATAATATAACATGGCTATGATTGGTTTTCAGTGTGTAAGTGCAGAATATCCTATTTGCCCTCTTCTCAGGGAAATACCAACATGCCTTGGACCATTTTTACAGACTGTGTTTCTCAAAAGCAAATTTGAATCTAAAGTTCTTTGTCCCTTTTCCAAGGTCCAGCTCTCCCCAAACCACATCCAAACTTTCATTCTTGGTGCTATCCCTTAGTCCTGTTCTGTCTTGTACTGCATCTCCCTAGATCTCAAGCTAACCTCAGCTTCTGACAAAACTGAGTAGTTTCATTTCCTCAGGATCATTTCCATTTTGCTGAGCCTGCTATGAAGATAATGAAACAAATTGCCAACTCTAGCCAAAATGGCCTTTCCAAAAAAAAAAAGTGCCTCCATTTCTGCTCTCACTGACAACCAAGCACAAATAAGCACCTTCTCTAGATGGGGCTTTTTCTGCAGTTTCATTCAATTGTTTTTTGCTCAGGGTTTCCAGCTGCAATGGGAGCAGGCTTTTAGAGCTTTTCTGAAGACAGTCCTGCCAGCATTCAGTATCACACACACGTGTCTCAACTCTGTACACTCTGCCCCCAAGAACTGTCTTTTGGGCAACGAAGGCCATTAACACTAATAGCAAGGTGTAAATCACATAACCTATGAAACCAGCCCTCAAAATCTTGTCACTCTTTAAGCAAAGAGTATACAGAAGGAGTTAAACTCAACTCAGTAATGTGTGCTGAGTTAGATCTGAGAAGCCTCCTGCTATTGAGGGGTGGATCCGAGTGCTGACAGGGGAGGCTCCTGACTGAGCAGGCGGTATAATAGAGCCTGTATCTCCTGTTCCATTGCGGGGATCCACAGTCTGCTCCGTCTCGGATCAGCTGTTGTTTTGCAATTTCTTTAGGCCACCTGCTGTCTGTACTAATTTCGTAGCTAGCAAAGCACTCAGAGGATAGATGGGGCACAAATACTGTACTTTAGTTGGAGTAGAAAAGAATCAGAGACTAATACTATTATTAAAGTTAGATTGTGTGTGCGCTACTCTTTTCTAGGCATTAAGTACAATAAATGCAGAGTTTACAAACCATCAAGTTTAATGCACTACAAACAATTAGTAAATATGATCGTCCAGGGAAGATTCCCTCAGTGTCCTTTCCTTCCAAATATTCCTTAAGCTTAGTAGCAAAATTGAGCATCTCTCACCTCATGCTATTCTTCTACTTTCTTAGTAATGCGTGGATGGTTGGTAATGACACTGGAGGAAATCTTGCTCCCAGATTAGCACTGCAGGAGTGCCTATCTGCAATGCAGATCCCTGCTGCTTTCAGTATATGATATCCACAAATGTCAGTGATCTTAGAAGGGGGGGGGGGGGGGGGGGGGGAGCAAAGATAAAAAAGGAAAAAAAAAGAAGCTTTGACAATTAGGTGTCACGTTTTTATCCATGGATCTCAACTATTTTAAAAATCTTAACCATGTAATCAGATTATGTGAATATAAACTCACAATAAGCAAACAATTTTTGCATCACTTACAGTGAGAGTGAAGAGTACACAGCACAGAAATATTGTAGCTCAGTTGATGGGTGGTAATTCATTAAAGCATGGTAACTCCTACACTTCTAGGCATTTGCCCATGCCCAGAGCATCTAGAGGCTTAATTCTGCTCCTAGTTCTGCTACAAACTCTGCCATTTAACTTCAGGCAGGTTACTTCATCTTCTTGGCTCGCTTTATCATTATCCCAGTCCCCAGGGCTTTACCTATCATATCTCTTTAGATTGCAAATATATCAGGGCAGAGGTGGGGTTAAGACTGTAGGCTGTTTTTTAAAGACAGTACAATGAGCCTAGATCTATTTGGAGCTTTTATTACATAAACTAGAATTTCATTTTTTTCTCTTTCTTTAAGACAAGGGACAGAAAGATTAAGAGAAAATGAATCCAAGGTAATCCTAGCAGTCAAATCGACTCCTGACTTTCAGTTTTATGTGCTGTCCTTTCATTAATATGTCCTGAAGCCATAGCTTCAACCTGTTGTTTTCCATCTCTAGAGAGACTTTGATATGCTTGAGGGTAGACTTATTCACAACTAAAGAAATATTGTCCAGAGGGTTATTTATGATTGTTTTTTTAAATCGGTGTTGTCTAGAGTTTAATACTAAGTTCCATGCTAAAACATGGAAATAAAAGTAATAAATCCATACTGATTTAGACTCTTCTTCTTTGCCCAGCATTGTTTTCTCCATTCAGGAAGCTAAGCCAGGAAGGGCACTGAGGTATTTATGCTTCCTACCAGCCAGGCAGATCACCCACAGTATCACAGCAACATGGTAACGCTGGGAAAAATGGGCTCTCTTGCTGTCTTCTTCCATGAAGCAGAACAAAAATTTTATGTACTTGCACAGGTGCTACCAAGATTTTCCTGCAGTTTCATAGAATACAGCCAGAAGGGAACAGTGTGACCTTTTTTTGTAACACAGGGCACAGAATTAATTACCGTACGAGCTGGAGCATGTCTGCTACAAACACCACCAATTCTGATGAAAAAAATTGCCACAGTTAGGAAATTCAGCAGCACTATTAGTAAGCTCTCTCAATAACTAATTATCTTTGCTTAATACTTATGCCCCTAAATGACAAAATTGTAAATTTAAAAAGAAATAAAGACTGCTACTTACATGACTAGCATGTTAAAGCAGGCCAGTTCTGAGACCGGATGCTGTTTCTTTTTATTTCCTGAAGTTCTCTCTTAAGGAAAACTGTTAAAATACTGGAAATACCTATTTTTCTGTGGGAAAGCACAATGCAATACCATAAGAAAGCTTCTTGGTAATGATAACAGTTATAACTTTGGTAGAAACTAATGAACAAGTTAAATTTATGTTCCATTTCTGGAGGCCATACTCAAAGACCCCTTTCTAGTATGTGAAGACCACAAAGGGGCCATGATGGGGCCTCTTGGGGTGGGCAGGGGGGCGGGTGAGATCACATTTGTCAGTTGTCTTCTGAGATGTGGCTCTTTCATGTCTGTGCAGGGTGCCGGTGCCCAAGTGCTGGCAGCAAGGGCTGCAGGGGTGGCCTCTGTGAGGAGAGGCCAGGGGCTGCCCCATGCTGGACGCAGCCCGTTCCAGCCAGCTCCAACGGACCCACCACAGGGCACAGCTGAGCCCCTCACCCAAGATGGTGGCCACTCTGGGAAAGCAACTAAAGAAAGGGCAAAAATGCCAGACAGTCAGAGGAGGAGGGAACAAAAAGGAATAAGAAACAGCAGAGGAAACACCAAGAGCAGAGAAGGATGAGGGGGAGGAGGTGCTGCATGGTGGAGCAGGTATTTCCCCATGGCCCATGGACAGCCCATACTGGACTGGGTTTATCCTGAAAACCACAGCCTGATGGGAGAGCCCATGCTGGAGCAAGGGGAAAGTGTGAGGAGGAAGGAGCGGCAGAGAGGAGCTGTTATGGACTGACCAAAGCCCCCACTCCCCATCCCTCTGCGCCACTCAGTGTTGGGAGCAGAGGAGAGAGGAGTGAAGATGAGCCTGGGAAGATGGGGGGAAGGTGTTGTTTTAATTTTGTCTTTGTTTCTCACTACCCAACTCTATGTTAATGGGCAATAAATTAAATTAATCTTCCCCAAGTCAAGCCAGTTTTGCCCATGACAGTGATTGGTAAACAATTTTCTTGTCTTTATCTCAACCCACGAGATTTTTCATCCTATTTCTCCCCTTGTCCTGTTAAGGCAGGGCAGTTAGTCAGCAGCTGGGTGAGCATTTGGCCAGGCTTACCTCACCACAACCTGCCACAGCACTGGAGGACAGCAGAGCAGTAGGGAGACTTTTGACATGGAAATACGGTAACATTACAAAGGTAGGAAATAGCAAGGCAATAATTGCATATGCACCTGCTTATGCTTAGCGGATTGACTCTGGCAAGCAGCTAAGCACCACACAGCATCTCGCTCGCTCCCTTTCCACCTCCAGTGGGACAGGAGATAAACTAGGAAGAGGAAATTCATGGGTTGAGATAAAGATAGTTTAATAAGCGAAAGAAAGAGGAAGAAAAAATATCAAAACAAGTGATGTAAAGGCAATCATTCACTATCTCCCACAAGTAGGCCAATGCCCAGTCAGTCTCGGAACAATGTCTACCTTGCCAAAGAAACCCTCCTCTCTGTTTTTATTGCTAAGCATGACATTATATAGATTGGAGTATCCCTTTGGTCAGTTTGGGTCAGGTATCCCAGCTGTGCCCAAACCCAACTTCTTGACCAGCCTCAGCCTACTTCATGGGGGGCAGAGTGGGAAAAAGAGAAAGCTCTGATGCTGTGTAAGCACTGATGAGCAATAGCCAAAATACTGGTCTGTTACCAACATTGTTTTAGTCACAAATCCAAAACACAGCACCAGTCAGGCTGCTATGCAGAAAATTAATGCCATCCCAGCCAGACCCAGTACATTACACCAGTCTTCATATCGGAAAATTAATCAGCGGTGAAGAGATGGTGTTTAAGAAAGTAAAAATGAACATTTTCAGGTTTGTATTCACCAGGGTGGTCACCTGTGAGGTGATGATGAACGAGGAAGAGAATAGTTATCTGTGCTGGGACAGGACAAGAGACAAAGCAGAAAGATTTTGATGCTGTCAAGCTAGGTTCCTATCTCCTGCAGAGAAATACATTCCTCCATTTGAATTTTTCATGGAGCTGATATGAAGAAAGTATTGCGAAACCCTCGCTCACCCTCCTCCCTGCCCCGGCACCCCCCCGCAGTGGGATGGGGAGAGAATCGGAAGGGCAAAAGTAAGAAAATTCATGGGTTGAGATAAGAACAGTTTAATGATTGAAATAACATCAAATAAAATTAATAATAATAGTAATAATAATAATAATAATAATAGTAATTGTAATGAAAAGGAAAACAACAAAAAAGAGAGAGAGAAACAAAACCCAGGAAAAACAAGTGATGCAGCTGCTCACACCTGCTGACAGACGCCCAGCCAGTCCCTGAGCAGCGATCGCTGCCCCCCAGCCAACTCCCCCCAGTTCCTATACTGAGCATGACGCCATATGGTATGGAATAGCCCTTTGGCCAGTTGGGGTCAGCTGTCCCAGCTATACTCCCTCCCAGCTTCTTGTGCACCTCCTCGCTGGCAGAGCATGGGAAGCTGAAAAGTCCTTGGCTTGGTATAAGCACTACTTAGGAACAACTAAAACATCAGTGTGTTGTCACATTATACTCATCCTAAATCCAAAACACAGCACTATACCAGCTACTAGAGGAAAATTAACCCTATCCCATCCAAAACTTGGACAGTAGGTGACATAAGCTCTGCCATAGGAGCCATAGCTCTCCTTGATTACTTCTAAGCTGATTCCAGCTTCTTGCTTTTGACCGTGCTTTGCAGCTGGGGTTTTAACATCTTCCCTGGCTTCTTTAGGGATAGTTTCATAGCTATCTCCTTTCTGATATATCCTGAAGAGCATTACCTTAGCAAAGGATGTCAGCTGTGCTCCAGGTAGGTGCATGTAAAGTGGACATGAGTGGACATGTACTGTCCTACAACATGATGATTCTGGCTGCAGGAGAATGACTCAATTTTGCTACTAAGCAGGGAGATGACACACAGTAGCCTGGCACAAAAGCAGTTGAGGCACATTGACAAATTGATCAGTTAGTCCTAGCAGGATGCAAAGCACTGTGGGATACCAATTGGAAGTTGGTCAATTTAATGTGAGGTAGAGATGTGTCCAAGGGAATGTTAGGCCCCATTAACTTAATATGCTGTTAAGTTCACACCCTTTGCACTAAAATGTAGGAAACACATTATCTGGCCAGTTAATTCACCTAAAGAGCTGCAGCAAGTAGAAGCAGGTATTTTCAACACAAATAAATTAAGTTTGGTGTGGATTAACCCCTGATCCCAACCGAGATATTTATTTATATGTACATGTTGCCCAAAACTGATGAGCTCATTTTGAAATAGATGGAAATGTATATTACTAGTCCCTTTTTTTTCTGACTACTACATTTTCAAATTGTGTTAAACATAATAATTAGATTGCAAATTGGCATCAGCGGAAAAAATGTAGTGAGACTGACTTTTTATGATGTTTTTCCCAGATATTTTTTTCCTTTCTTCTTCTTTACAATCAGTTTCCAAGATAATTGTGTCTCCCTTCACTGAAAATGATGACTGTACTTACGTATTGCCCTGTAGAAAGTGAAACTGCATGCCTCAGTGAATTCTATCATCATTTCACCCCCTAATGAGAGAGATTGTTTGCAGGCAGATGAAATTAAATTGTAAGCTCTATTGACTTCAACAACAGGTGCCATTTGTGCAAACCCAAAGGGAACCATTGAATTGTCAAAAAGATTTAACTCTTCCTGACACAGTAGCATCAGATAACATCTTCTTGGTACCTGCACCTCACATAGTTCCCACACCCACAATATATGATCTCATCTATAACATCACTGGCAAAATGGCTAGAAAGAGCTGAATTAACTGCAAATGAAACAGCTACACTTTCTGATTGCGGGGTTGTATCAGGTCTGCATAAAGTAAAATGAGGAAGGAAGAGAGAAATTAAGCTGGGGAAAAAAATGAATCTGGAAAGCAGTAAGGATTTCAGAAACTTTCCTTTAAAAAAAAAAAAATCCTCCATGGTTAAAACAAACTCAAAACTACTTGGCAAATTTCAGTAGGAAGAATTTAATTTACAAATGTTCCACACTTCCCCCATAGCCCCAGGCTGTGAAAGGTTGCCAATTACTGGATCTGCATTTGCAATTAAATCAAGATGATCATTGATAAGCTATGCAAAAGAAATCCATACAGAAGCAGGCCTTCACCTTTTTTGAACAATACGGCACAGTTGTGATCTTACAGATTAAATTACTATTAGCTCAATGGCTGGTTTTTGTGCAAGTGCAAAACATAGGCATTCTTAGTTCCAAAGAGAAAGAATGCCCAAATCCCAGTGTTACACAAAATAAGAGCTGGTGCTCTTTGAGTTACTTCCTTAATGCTGTTTCTTTCCCTGACATAATTCTGTTCTTGTCAGATAGAGAGTCAATCACTGCTATCTAGCAAGAGAATCCTCTCTGTTTCTGGATATAATTTGATATTTCAATGATGTGAAGAACAATTAAATACTTAAGCATTACATAACTTCAAAAGTCTCTTTTGAGATGAAAAATATGCAAATGATAATGTCTAATATGGTTATGGTAAAATTCTTTAATTTTGACTTGAAAGCAAAGAGATTTCAAGACAGCATGATATATTTGATCCAATGAAATAATCAAACCAACTTTGTATCACTTTGGTGGCAATTTATCTTCTCTGCCTGAAGCAGAAAGATATTCCTGCTGCAATAATGGATTTATGTAGTTTCTCCCATATCTGTTTCTTTCAGTTTAAGTATTCAAAAATGTGAAATCCTTTAGTGGGTAATAGCTCTGGGCATGTAACAGATAGGAGACTTCCAGGAGATGAAGGTTAGAACATTCCCTTGTTGAATATGGTTACAGGGCTACAAGTCAGCACTCTTGCTCTGCTAACAGGCCCTCACATTCACTCCCTCATTATACCAGTGGAAAAAGGAAAAAAGGCTCAGGAAACTAATGGCCTGCAATTGCAGAAGTGGCACAGAATGCAAGTTTAAATAGTCAGCCAGCAGGATCCCAGCATTAACAACTGCCGTCCCAGGTTTGCAGCAGCCGCGGCGAAATCTGTGCACGCGCCGCAGCTACATCCGTGCGAGTTCCTCACCGGGGTCCTCACCACCACGCACATTACAAGCACTGCCTGCTGTCTTCTGGGCACAGTCACCACCACCTAAAGACAGGGAATAGCAAGGAAGTCCTGCAAGCGCCTGGTGAGATAATGCCTGTTTTATTCTGGTAAGAAGTAAGACGTGCTGATAACATCTTTGACATTTAATGATGTTGCTTTCATTTTGAACACATCATTGAACAGATATTGAATCCATTCATTTTGGTAATAGACTTAGAGCTGCAGAGCTTCTGTTTTAATAAATAAATAAATAAATAAATAAGTACAAAACCCAGACACTTTTCTGTGTGGGGTGGAGGGTGGGAACAGTCAAACCCCCCCATATTATATGTGTTAGCATTTCATGAGTTTTGCTTTTCTGTGGGCATCTGCATACATCTCTTTGAAAAACAAATTTCATTTTCCTGTTCTTGTCTGCAGCTTTTCCAATTTTGAGGTCAAGCTGCATATTATTCTTTGTCAGACTGGCTATTCCAAAATAAATGCTAAAACTTAAATATATTACCCATGTTTTGCAATTTGGCTGGCGAAGGTTTGGTTTAGATATTATTTTTCAGACAAAATGGTAGCATTTTTTCTTATCACACCAGTTACATTTTGTAATTATATTTCTCCAGCTTGTAACAAAAAGGGGAGGCCAAAATTAAATCAAATTATTTGTAAAAACTGCACGGAAATTTTCAGGTTTTGTTATGGCTTTTTTATAACTGGCAGAGCAATGCCATGCCCTTTGCCACATTTATTTCCCCAAATTCAGTTATTTGTGCTCTTATACAAAGTAACTCAATTAACAGTATTTGGTCAAAACTAGGTATGACACATTCAAAGCTGAGGATCACTGTGAGGCTAAACAAGCCAAAATGTATACCAAAATCCAAGTCTGGATTTTCCTCTTATGTTAGGTGTGTATTTTTGGCCCGTGCATCTCCACCTACTTCAGAAGTCCCACAACATTTATACCACAACAATTGACATGAAAATCTGCTCTCATGCTAAGATTTAGACATGTTTGCAAAAAAGAATTTTGATTTGTTACTGAAAATTACTATTTAGACATGAAAATAATTACAGATGCCTAACTCATTATATGTTTAGTCAGCTTCCAAAAATGTGCAACTTATTTAAAAACCTGAGTCCCCCTTTGTACATAAATGGCACAAACAATTTAAATAAGATCAATCCCATATGCTTTTGAAGCATGTCCAGAGAGTTAATGTCTCCAGGTCATGTAGAATCGCATGTAAACTGTGCACCCATGTCACCTAATGAAAACATATTGTACCAGTTACAGACATCATCCTCAGCTTTGCTTACAATTTTAGCCGATTCCAAACATCCACCAACATTTTCTCAGTCTTATCCTGCTAATCAACTTCAGAGTCCAAAATTAAGTTGGTGTTTCATGGTTTGTTTCATTGCCCCGGAGAGCTCAGGCTTAGCAGAGAAATAGGAATAAGAGACTTGGGAACAGACAGTACATCATATCTGCTCAACGATCTTTAGAAATAAGCAAACTGCACAGGGGGGCTGACATTTTAGATTTTTTTTAAAAAAAATTGGAAATAACAGGAACTCCATGTGTCTTCCTATAGAAATATGGCTCTGTATAAAAGAAAAAGAGATTATTCCTGCTCCTTCTGTGGCTGTGACCACTTGCAATATGTTCTGATATTTATCTGTGTAGCTACTGGTTTTCTTCATTTTTCCTGTCAACATCCAACTTCTTCCCTGTCTTATCACATTCCCTTTGCTGAACTCTCTGCCCCTGTGGAGAAAACTACATGGTCTCTCATAAAAAAGCTATAATGAAACTATAATGAAATCACAAAAAGGGTATTGCCTTACTGGGCTTTTGCCAAATTCTGCCTCTGTCTTTCCTCTTTTTGAGTAAGCAATAAGATGCAGAAACAGCACAGTGGATGGTCCAACAGTTTTTTCCACGGTCATAGGGTAAAACTGTTTCAGCAGGAAGGTAATATGCTGTTAACGAAGACGTTTGAAGCAAAGCATGCTCATAAGATGAATAAAAGGAGTCTATTGAGTGATACAGATGAAAAGGTGGGATAGAGGTCAACCATGTAATGACACCAGGTTGGCTATTCTGTGTCCCATAAGTTGGTTATGACTCCATTTAGCTTCACATATTAAGAGAAAGGGCTGCACTGCTGTGATTTGCTGTTGCAAATCCACAAAAAGAAGACACTCTGCAGGCAGCGCTCTGCCTCCGTTCTCAGGTTTGAACAATATCTGAGCTGCAGGGCAGTAAGCAATAAAGACCTACACCCTTTTAAGACGGAGGAGTTGGAGAATACTCCTGATTTGTTGTACATGCAGGTGTCCAACCTACTCCCTGCTGCTGATTCTACCAGTGGATCCCACAAGTGAGTATTTCTACAGTCTTCCTTTTCTTCTCAAGAAACTTCAGCATACAACAATGCACAAAATAACCTAACTTAAAGTCATTAGCTACGCACTAATGTGGATGTTTATATATGCAAATCTCTCTCATTAAGTCCCACAAGAACTTTCCTGGCGTTTCGAGAATTACCTACCCACATTCTTTAAGAAGCTCCAGGGCTAAGCAGCAGCTACCCATTGCACTTTCGGATTTAGACAACCAAAGTGGCAGGTAGCTGCTTAAACCCTTTATGATCTTCTTTGCTTATAGTCTCTCCATTTTTCAGTTTCAGAATCTACACAATGCAAAAATGGGTTCCTACATCAGTTTTCTGAGAGGATAGGTTAGAGATTAAAAAATGGTCAGGTAATCCATCAGCACATGAATACCACTGAGATGTTAGAAACAATGGTAAATTTCTTTTGATCAAGCCGTTTAAATCTTCAATCACACAGGACCAAATATTCACAGGGCTAATGAACCACCTGGTAATGAACAATAAAAAAGAAGTTCTCATTTCATTTCTCTATAGTTGAAGGCAGTCTCCTGTCACTTGGTATCAATGAGCAGGTTTCCAGCACAGCTGAAACAACACTAGGTTTGAAAGATGTACAAACATTGGTATCATCAAACATATAAGCAGCTATGAAAGCCAAACCAAGCTTTTGCCAACAGCTGCAGCTAGTTTCCCCAGTTCAGTAGAAAGGCTGCAAGTAAAGAACAGCTCACATTAAATCCTGGATGTGGCAGGAGGCAAATGATGAGACAAAATCTCCTTCTAATGCAAACTACCATCCTTACAGTAGTTTCCATATGGAACATAACTAGAACTTGAGTTCTAGTCACTTTTTTCAGTGCTTGTACAGTGATTAGTCTGTGAACCAATAACTTTAGAGCCACCTTGCTGGAATAGGTGGATAAAATAGATATAATAACAGGTGGATATTGAATAGATAAAATTATCTTTTTAATCAAGCAAAATTTGGGCAACAGCCCAGCACAAGTCAGCTAGAACTATGTTCCTTGTAATGGGATACAAACTGAATTTCTCATTTTGTTACTACGTATGTCCATACCAAACAGTTCTCAGTAGCCATTTCTGGCATGGCAATAGCCTTGCCTTTTGGAGAGCATGCAATATGAATCAAGTAATAAAACACTATTGAGTGCTTTGGATGAGACTAAGTAGCAGTGAAATCGCCTTCATTCTGAAAGGAAAACAGTACTTTCAGGGGAAAGGGGAGAGAAACTTGATCATTACAAAAAGAAAATATTATTTTTAAAGTAATATTTATTATAAAAAGAAAATAAAATTACAATAACCTAAAATTACCAATCTCAAAATTCTCCAATTGCCTTGGATTCCCTTTTGTGTTGCCAGAGACAGACTTGGACTTTTTGCTAAATTTTGATATGCCTAGGTCTAGTACATTATATTAAAAAAAAAACAAAAACGCATCACATAAATAAAGTAAGGGTTTCATTATGGTAACATGATTAAAACTGCAAATCTAACATGAACTATTCAAAATGTTATCACATGCAGAATCAAATTTTGTTAATTCATTTCAGAAATTCTTACCCTAAAATTGTGATGTTACACAAATTTCTACTCAAAGAGAATAGAATGCTATTAAAACAACAGATCTTCTGAACACAGGCCATTGTTCACCACTGTTTTGAACTAATAGACATAGCCAAAAATATCTGGAATTCTCAACAGCTCATATTAAACTAATTTCCTTCTTATAAGCTCTAAGTCAAAGACTGTACGCTTCAGTTCCATATTAACAATAAACAACAGTTAACAGAAAAATACATGCATAAAGCTTCCACCTTCTCTCTGGGCTCCCACTAAATATGCTTCTGGAATCAAATATTCACATAGTTCTACAAAACATGCTTTGGGACAAAGCTAAGGTGAAGCTAAGATTGAAGGCTTGGTGCTTTCTGACTGGTATGATTGTGAAGAATGTATTACGCATGAAACATGTACAAAGGGAGGTTACAGCCTGCTCCAAACATTTCTTCACTTGTTTTGATATGTGATGGATAATTTTAAAATACTTCTCTAGATAGTTACAGCATAACAGTTATGAACTGTAGTTTAATAAGTGCTTTTTAATGCACATGGGATACAAAAAGATGCCTTCAGTTGCACATTTGCTTTCCCAAGGGAAAATGATTCATTACAGGGAAAAGTAATCTACGATTCTTTACTGGGAAAAGCAATCTACAGGCTTGCAACACTGCGTTTTGCTCTCTGTTCCACAGATGCAAAGCAGCCATTGAGTATCTCGCAAAACTGTCTCTGTAGAAACAAACACATACATAATTGACTGTTTGTTGGTTTAAGACACGTACGGGGGAACACATTTTTAACTGATTACCTCTTTTAGGTAAAACCACATAAATATGCAGATTGATCATGTATTTGAAATTGTTAACTCTCAATGCAAAGTCAATATTTAAATGCATATCCTCTAGTTCTGAAAACTGTTTATTAGCCAGCATATCAAAGCAGGCAGAGAACTAACTCAGTTCCCATGACAGTATCATGTTGCTGCTGTTCTACCATCAAAACTGTGGTTTTTACATGCAGGAGAAATCCAAAGCAGTGTGTTAATAATGCATGCCAAGAAGGTCCTCAGTCCATCTACAGAGTGGCTGCCATGCATCTCCCTTCCGACACGTTTCTTTAAATGGTTTTTCAGCTTTAAGCAACTTCCTGCATCCTCTCAAGCAGACTTCACAAATATGAAAATGCCTACAGCCCAAAAGTAATGCCCAGATCCTCAAGCTCTAACATCAGCATGGCTTTAAAGGAATGGTAAAAATGTTTCATATAGTAAACTGAAAACATACCTCCTGCCTAGCCTACCATGAAAAGAACTGATAATGCACTGTGGGTATTTATATACCAATTACAGAGACGAATTTTCTTGAGAAGACATGCTTGGGCATTCACAAGGATGCCCTAACATGTGGACTTTTATTTAGCAAAACATACATCCAGAAACTGTGAAAAATCATAGCAAGAAACTACTGTGCTGTAACCCAAGGTCATTGTTCATATTATTAATTTCCTTCTACATGCCACCAGTACCGTTCTTCCTTTTTTCCTGGTGCATTTTTCAAGCAGGTGCCAATACCAAACTGAAAAGTAGAAGCAAGATCCACCTACAAAGACAAATTTAGTACTAAGGATTCAATTAATTTAAAGATACTTGTCCCCACACACAGATCTGCCTAGCTAATCAAGCAATAGTGTAAGCCTTAGATAACCTGAAACCCTGGCTCTAAAACAGATTACTATTGAGTTCTCACTATTCATGGGATTTCTCTTTTCTTCCAAATCTCCTTTGGTAAACAAACCTGTCTAACAAATTCTAATCCAAGGCTAACAGGGCCAGATTTCCCTTAGCACAGGTTGCACAATACAGTTCAAAATCTGAAATTTAATATTCGTGGGAGTATTATTAAGAGCTGGGTGACTTTAGCAGAGCTGTATTTCAAAGCATGAGAGCAGCCTTTCACAACGGATTTACTCTGAACCCATGGAAGCAGCCTCCCTCCCCAGAGGAAGGGAAAACGTTGAATTTGGTAGGCCCAGACTCTGAGCAACATTTTTGTTTTCTTCTGGTTCTGAACTGTAAATTCAGATTGTAAATTGTAATTCTTCTAGTGCATTTTTCTTTCAAAGTGAATGCTCCGGTGTCCCTTTTCTAGGGAGGAATATGATAATAAGCTCAGTGCTTATCAGGAGAGACCTTCCATGTCGTACCTAGCTGTGCAACTTGATATAGTTCCCTGCACTTGTGCGTTTCTAGGCAGAAATGTAAGTGCAGGAATGCATATGGTTTTTGGGGATGACTGCTTTTTGCAAAACCTCTACGTTTCCCTGAATGTAAGTTATCTTCTTCTAGCTGCTCTTTTCCTCTATTTTTATTCTTTTTCCTCAATATACAGATGTCATTAAGCATACAAGTCAACTTTTTTTTAACCATATAAAACATTCAGACTGCTCAGTGATAATAATCCTACTAATGCTCAACTTCTGTTTATCTATTTTTGCTAAAAATAAATGTCCTTGGTTTAAAGTCTCCAGGAAATTCTCTTCAATAATAAAAGTTTAAAATTTGAGAGATGCTAATTTTTCTTTTAGAGTACTTATGAAACTTTGCAAGGATTGCACTTTTGACTCAATCTTCTTTTTAAGATACATTACAAAGTAAAATTAGTTGCAACTATTACTTAAGGAAAAACTCATCTCATTTTGGAAGTTAGTAAGACTCAGAAAGCCAAGAGCAGTGCCTTTTAACCGCTTCCCATTTATGTCTTTATCTGCCTCCAATCTTTTTTAAAATATATTTTATCTCTCACCTGTCTTTCCTATCTCTTTTTAAAAAAATCTAATTTAACAGTATTTTATATTTTCCCTGACAAAATACTCTTAAACAATTTTAAATTGTTTCAGAACCCTTTTCAAAAACATGGTCAGCAATTTAATTTGTTATGGTTGTCCAAAGTTTCGGGCACATTAAAATTGTGTTAGTCTAAGAGAATAACTTGGTTTGAAATGTTCCCTTATTTGCTCACTAGCATCCTTGACAGTACTTTTTTAGCATTAAAGCAGTATTGGGAATTGATTTCTTTAGTGAATTGTATTTACTTTCCCATATCTGCAGCCATAGGGCCAAAATATTGGAGGGGATATAAATCACTGTTTGTCTCTGTTGTTTTGGTTTGGAGGCAGAGTTATGGAAAACAATAAAATCTGATGTCCTGGGCCAAGGGTTTGGAAACCATGAGACTTTATCCAATGAAGTACAGCTCAATATATACAGCAGAAAACATCCGATAATTTGCAGAGTTAAATGCAACATCCAAGAGGAATAATCTTGTCCTATTTCATGCACATAGCACTCTTTGACAGTAACAAATGTTATGAGCATGCATGTAAAAAAAAAGAGAATAAGAAACAAGCACATACAAATCCTTGTATGGTAATTGCTCAAAATGAAAAAAGAAATTAGTATGTTAAGATACACTGAGCTGGCACTAAGAAGTCCAAGTAAAATAGTGTTATAAATTGATCTGATATTACAAAATATCAAAAATACAGATGCAGTGATTTATGATACCAAGAGACTGAAGACAATCCCTCAGAAGAGGACAAGCCACAAGGGGTCTGACAGAGAGAACAGGACATCATGGTGCCAGCAGTATGCCCAGTGGCAATATGGGCACCTCAGCCCTTGAGCCAATAACCATAATAATATCCTGACCAACAAGATTTTTCATAAACCTAAACTACAAGTCACTTTAAAGCTTTTCCCAGCACCTGAAGCCAACAGCTTGGGAGAGTTTGTGAGTTGTAGGCATAGAATTTTGCTGTGAGTTTCATATGAATTTTGACTTGGGGCTGGTAAATGATATCTCTAATTGAACTGTTCTTTCCCTGTTACCCCTTTTTTCACTGACTACCATGACTAGCAAACAAGAATCTAGAAAAATTAATATGTGCAACATGTGAACGTCATGTTGATTTGTCTTCCCACATTTCCACCCATTCTAGTTGCAGAGTTCCTATTCTGAATCACAGATAAAGCTCAAAAGTAAAAGGACGGCTGACTCCTTGAAGAAAGCACAGGTCATGTTATAATGCAGTGGTAATAGCATGTTTCATGACACCTGACTTACAAGAGGGAGAAGACCTTTCTAATGGACTGGTAGAAATTAAATGTATTGTCTTAGTACACCATCTGTAGTTCAAGTAGTACAGTCCCTTTGGGTGCACAGAAAAGAGTGAAATATCTTGTAAATGTGATTAATTTCAGGCAATTCAGGTAGCTTTCTCAGCCATATTCAGTCTGACACAGAAAGATAAAACTTGCTTTTTATTCTCCTCACTCATTACATGAAAGGGCTAGCACAATAACAATGAACTTCATGTCTAAACTGAACCATTTGCTCAGCATGCTACCCTTCAATATTCCTAGGTGGCTTCTTTAAAGAACTGACATACTATTCATGGATTTTCTCTGAGATGGGGTGAATAAGCTAGACTTTCTTTAAATAAGCTATGGGATCCTGTAGTTCTTTTCTTAGAGGATTTAACCTACCTAACTCATTATACACAGACAAATATACTCCTTCCCATTACATTGAACTGAATCATAAACTGTGGCACTACATGAACTTTAATGATGTGGTTTTTATCAAAGCCACAAAACATTCAGCATTCAGACTTTTTGGAATATCTCCTAACTTCATGTCCATGGACAAAAAAGATAACACCAGACCTTTTTGCCCGTGTCCGTGGTGACAAGCTGCCAGCATAATGAAAATAAATACTTCTGATTTCATGAAACCTCCTTTATGATAAATCGTCTTCTGCAAACCAGTGAATCTTTTTCCTGACACGAATGGCACGCAGAGGTGGATAGGTTAACAAACTCATAGATGTATTACTACATGGCAGAGTTACATCTTTCAAGCAGGAATTTTACTTACCATGGATGCTATAGCAAGTATGCTATTTCTCCAAACAAAGAGATACAATTGATCTGTCTTGGGAAATAGAGTAAAATCCTTTTTAATTCCAGAACAAACTATACTTTGCAGTTACGTTTAATTATAATGGGAGAGATTCAGAGCCCATGGAAATCAGTGAAACTATTTCAACACACTTTTTGATCAGGTCCTTAAATAGAACTGCTTTGTGAATTGCTGTATCACAGCAGTTCAATACAAATTGTTTCAGAAGATTTACTGAACTTCCAGAGCGGAAATGTTGGAATTTCACAGAAAATAAAGAAAAACTCCCATATGTGACTTGGATTCTTGCAGACTGTCCCATTTAGAATGCAAGAGAAAGAAAAAATATGCTTGGTATTGTTGCAGGGATTAATTACCTTGGCACTCCTTTTAAGTAACACTGCTTCCCCACTACCAGGAGCCATTGGTAAGAATGGTACATTTTTTTTCTTGAGTCATACTGGCTGCCAGACAGATAGCTCAGAAGAAACCACATCAGTCCTATGTGGGGAGCCTAGCTAAAACCTTCTGTGCTTACAGATGCTTTGCAATTTAGATGGACAGCAAGTGGCTATTATTTAACCAGTGTTTCAGGACCTGCCTTCTGGGTGCTGAAACAAATGGCAGTTTACCCTGGCAGCCATGGCAGATCCCAGGTGTAAGGGCACTCTTCTGCTTTTCATGTATCACTGTCTTTTCCTGTTTGCATCACAGAGCAAAGCCTTCTAGAAATAAATCAACCTCAATGACAGAATGAACTTAGAAATGAGCAGACCTATAGCCAGAATGGGACATCTTCTCCCTGGCAGTACTTCGTAATCTCCCTGAAGACTGAGTATGGATGACAGAGAGGGGAGAGACATCTAGGTGTCAGGACACTATGAGTTCTTTGATCGATCAGTTTTGACAAAGCATGTAACTTCTCCACCTGTTCCAACATAAGCCTTACCCTCAGCTCTCTGCCTACAGAATAGATCTGCCTAAGGGAAATTCAGCTCTATAATATTTCTTTTTCATTTGCCTGCATATTCTATTTACGCATACCTATTCCAGGAAACAGATGCTCAAAAATCAACAAAACCAGTCATTTTTTCCATTTTCTTAAGTTTTATCCCCTCTGCATCTGGGTATTCTATTGTGCATTCCTTTCATGTCAGGTCCCTTGGTTCTGTGCAAGGGACCTCTGAGCACCAGAAAGCAGCTAAGATGGGAGACTTTCCTCCTTTTTGGCTTATTTGCTGCTTAGGTTTGATAGCATCTGGATGGCTCCCGTAATATTAGCTGGTTGTGCTACAGGTACTGGTCTCCACGCTGCAGCATGTCCGTGAGCAGTAACACAGGACAAGGAAATGTGTGTTCCCTTTTTTTACATTGCTACACAGACACGTTCAGGAATCCCAGTTGATTTGCTTCATCTTCCCCATTCCCATTTCACATACAGATTATCAGGCAAAAATCAGCTGAGTGGCCTCCTTGCCCAAAGCCCATACATGGCAGTCCTTCATTTGGGCTAGGGTAAGAAACAGCATGGAAAGCAAAGGGTAGTTGTATAAAATCAGATACACAAAAAGAAAAAAAAAATCTCAGTGCACTGCCAAGTACTAGAAAGGTGTCAGAATTATTCATGAAACCAGCTGAAGAAGGAAAACCTACAATTATTGCATGCTTACTTTTTTAACGCTTCATATAATAATGGGTTCCAAAGTATAACCAGCAATGCACCAAATGTACTACTGTTGTATCTTCTGAGAGGATGAGATGCTACAGTCAAAGGAAGTGATGTGAAGATATATCAGGGTTAGAAGGAAATCCATGCCACTATTAGAAAGGGAATATTTTTCTTTGTTTGTGTGTTTATTGTATTAATGCTGTCTGTGCATGTTTTTCATACTCTTCTATTGATGAGTTTACAAAATATTAAAGAGCAAATGAAGCTCTTTTATCTTTTTTGTTTCTCTGCCATACTGATAAGTAAATCTAATGAGGTAAAATTCACATAATCTACAAAGCACATACGTATCTTTTGAAACTTTAAACATAGACCTATAGCAATGAGTCCAAAACATGGCCAACAACACATGAAACCTGTGGGCTTACCTGTGTTTGGTTAGCCATACTTTCCAATCTTCTGCAAAATCCTGTTATGGCGCAGGGGGGGACACAACACACTACCTTGCTGTGATATTCCATACACAAAGAGCAGACAGATCCTTCCGTTTCAGCCAAATTTATTTTATAGGGAGAGCAACAGTAGCTACAGCAACAACAACAATAAAATGAAATAGCGATGAGAGTACGGTTTCTCTGAGAGGGCAGTGTTGTTCTCCCCATAGCTAGCAAGTTGCATCATTGCAAAAAGACTTAGTTACTTCCATCTAAAATAAACAAGCCAGCACAGCTAGAGGCTATATGTACACCAGGAAATTCACCTATGAAAGACAAGAAACTTTCAAGCTAATGGCCCACCTTTCACATGCAAACAGAAGACACAGCCATTACTTAACTGCAAAATTTCTTTATTATTTCTCCCAAGCATGTTCATTGATACTGTATATGCAACAAAACAAAGAGCATTACTTCATTCTCCTTATCCTGTTCTGTATGTTTATGAATTCCCTGTTGGGTCTCTCCACTGCTTGATATATCCAACTTTCAGATATCCAACTTTCTCAAGATTTAAATTGGAAAATTTCCTGGCTGCTAACATACAGCCTCAGGTCTAGTGCATCCCTCCAATGAATCAGTAAGGGTGGTTAATGAAGTGCTCTCACTGCGTGTGCAAGAGTAGAGCAAAGCTCTCTGGCTGCCAGCAAATCAAAGATCAAACCAGTCTGAGGCAGGACACACAGTTGCATAGCATTGGTCTTGTTGGAAGCTGGTTGGAAAAAGGATCTGATAAATAAGGAAAAAGATACTGAGGGTGTGTGATGTGCCAAAATAGAAATAGAGAGTGAAAGAATAGCAGACTTGCAGCAGAGTTCAAATGTGTCTTTCCCTTTATACTTTCCTCTAGCTAGCTCTCCCATGTATTTCTCAGATTTGCAGGCTGGGTGGGTGGCAGGGGAGGGCCGTTCCTTCCTGAGTTGTTTGTAATTATTAAATAATGAGAAGGTAACATTTGAAAAATTAGGAGATCGTATGGCATCAAATATATATTCATACTTCAAACATCCATCTTTATTAAATGCAGCCCAGCTCATGCCCCTAAATAAGGAAGAAGAGAGGAATTGTTACATTGCTACACTTAGGCTGGAAAATCTAAATCATGTTACAATGAGGGTGGTGAAACAGTGGAACAGGCTGCCCAGAGGGGTTGTAGATGCCCCATCCCTGGAAACATTTGAGGTCAGGTTGGATGGGGCTCTGAGCAACCTGATCTAGTTGTCCTTGCAGGGGGCTTGGCCTAGATGACCTGTAAAGGTCCCTTCCAACCCAAACCATTCTATGATGCTATGTGAAAACTAAATCACAAAGATACTTTCCACAAAGATTACCAGGGCTGCTCTCTGGGCTCAGACATTTGTTTCATAACCAGTGTTGTGAAGGTTCACTTCTCAAAGAATCAGATTGCCACTGCTTTTATTTATAGTGTGAAGAGGTATTCAGCATTGTACAATGGCTAACACTGACTTTTCTCCAGCCTGTCTCCAGTAACAGGCTAGTTTCTTCAGTCTTTCATTTTCGCTAACTTTGCAATCTATTCTGCAGTGGGACTGCTTCAGTAAGCAGCATTAAAGAGCAGCTCCAGCGCCCGCTCTCTGAGGTCACTGACCACCTTTTACATGGGGAGAGGGGAAGAGGCAGAAGCAGCTGAGAAACTCAGGTTGCAGAAAAATCAAGTCAGCCACAATAACCATTGTATTCATTTGCTAAACCATTCAACTGAGATTCTAATTACACTAGGACAACTAATTTTGTTCATTAAAGCTCAATTAAATTAATCTGAAATTCAAGATAGTAGCATTGTTGTAGAACAGCCATATTAAAGATGAAATATAATCTCTCCTGATTGTTTTCCTCTGACAGAATATATTTTTCTTCACATGGAATTAAGATACAGGCATCTTCTTTAGCAGGACAATGAAATTTTACAAACAAAAGATTGGATATTTTTAATTAGTCTCATCATAAACAGACTTCATTTGAAGACAAAATGGAAGTCTCTGTTCTCAAAAAAAGAATTACCTAGTAAATGTCTCCTTAATGCTATTATAGCGAATATTTCCCTTGACTCACCACAGAAAACTTATTTTAGAGTACCTATCTTATAATCAAAGCTTACACTTCACTAGCCTTAGCTTATTCAGTTTAAGGTCTTTGAAGAAGTCATCCATTTTACATCACAAAATTGGAGCAGAAAGAAGCACAGCTCCTCCCTCAAAACAGGTCTTGCTATCCCTGAGCTATTTTACACAGATATTGGTCTAAGCTGCTCTTAAAGACCTTCAGCAACAGAGATTTCACAGTACCCATTGCAGCACTTGTTTTTTCTTAACAGAGCTGCCCCCCAGTTGGCAAGAGAAACAAGGGACTGAAACTATGCATTTCTGCAGGGTCATTAATTACCAGCTTGTCTTGGTAATCTGTATGGTTTCACCAAAAATCACCTCCATCCCTGTTGGTGTCTCTGTTTAGGACCTTACGTGTATTTTACAGATCTTCATGTTGTTACTGTTATTAGCACGTGGACGGTCAGCGAAGCCAAGCCACAGCTATTAATGTCCAGCCAGGCTGGCCTGGGCAGGACGCTCTCTTGGAGAGTGTATTCCAGTCACGCTATTTGTAATTAACTGCAAGGCTTTCTGCTCACCCAGGGAACAAGTACTTCTTCATGCTAACTAAGTTTGGAAGAAAAATTCAGACTTCTCCCCCTTCAGTGAACGTGGCTCCCTCTTTCACCAGTATCTTTGTAGGACCTTTTTATCCGATGTAGAGAGCGATGTGTTGTTGTGTAATAAGGTAGGTTTCACCTGATGCCAAAATGCTAATAAGCAAAAGAAACCATTAAAAAAATTAACAATAATTGGGGAATTAACTATTGAGCAGGGTTCGGTAGTTTCCTACCAAACACAGAAAAGAAGTTGTCCCTGAAAAGCTGGGGGGAGGAAGTAATTACTGCCTCAATGACTATTTAAGCTAAAAGTCGGCTTAAAAATTAGGTTTTTAAAGACTTCTTTTTTTTTATTGATGAAAAGCTTTCATATAAGGCTATGTTCCTTGTACTTAATTGAAGAATACATCCAATCTTATTAAATCCCAATGAGATTAAGGGGATATCTTGTTCATGTCAGCAACCAACCAACAATCAAATCACAAGAAGAACAGGGAGCACAGTGATGACAGGGCACTGGAGGGAAGCCACTTTCCCATTCATCGCCAGGACCAGCCACCCCGTCTTAAGCCTCAAAACCTTTACCAAGGGAGCAGGTTTCACTTTCTCTTCTAGGAGTTTTAACGGGGTATTTTCATTCTATTTTAATTGAAGATATTGTCAACATTTCATTTGAAGCAACAAATTGTTTAAATCATGTGTTTGTATATTGTCTGGAAAAAAGAAAACAGGAATGGGCTTTCATTCAAAATTATGGATTTAGATGTACATTGATCTATCTGTTGCAAGACAACTTTTTGAATGCTTTGTTTTAAGTAGGTGTTTTAAATACATTCTTTGGGTCTGTAGGGCTTAATTGAGAATACTCTCATTTTTTTTCATTCCTAATTTTTTAGACTAAACTTACGTGACTAAAAAAGTGATGACCACATCTGCCAGCTAATCTAAGAGGAGAGAACCATTAAGAATTACTTTGTCTCATACTTTCTTTTCTAGAATATGCATTTTCAGTCATATAAGAAAAAATTACTTTGCATTTATGGACTTTAAATACCCCATTCTACCCCATAAAAACATGATTAGAAGAGATAGGCCTACAAAGTATATGTATTCCCTTATTTTACTTTGCTTCAAAAGCAGATAATCGGGATTAATTTTGCTGCAGAGCAGAGATGTTTTTATGAGCCCGTAAATTCTAAGTAAAATCCAGTGAACATTCATTCTGAATCCTTTGTTCCCTTCTTTCCCTTCTCTGATCCATGTGTTATTTTATTTCTTCAGGAATGTACGCTTGAGTACCTTGTGCTGTGCTATAAGCTCACCTCCTGCTGTCCTATTTCACCTGCTTTTAGAGCTGGAGAGCAAACGGAAATACCCTATTTTGCAGGAATCCATCATCCTTTACTTCCAAATAGTTTTTTTAATTTCTGCAGCAGCCAGCTCTTTTCCTATTAAAAACAAACAAAACAAAACCAAAACCCCAAACCAAACAAACCCCCCAAAAGCAGTACTCAGACAGTTGCCTTACCTTTTTAGAGTACAAGAAAAAGTATGCAGGTTCCTGTTGGAGGATGGGTGTTACATTACAGAATACATCTGATTAAAAATTCAGCTACAACAGATGCTGAGTCACAGATCAAACGTCTTAGAGTCATTTACTGCATTTCACATGTAAAGACAAAGCAAAAATTAGAAATTGTAGTTAAATTACTGCTTTACTTCTGCAAACGTGACCATTTGTTGCTAAGCATACTTCCTTATCTTTAAGGACTGCTACACTATCAAATGGAATACCTTCACAGCTTTTCAGTAGCTCTCTGAGGAAGCTGCTAAAAGACTCCCAGTTCAAAAGATTGCACTACTGATGAGTTACTGAAGTCTAAGGTTGGTCTGAAAATATACACTTAGAAGTATATTTTACATTCCAAGGCTGCTGCTCCAAATGTCCAGATACAGAATTTGGGCTTTCTTCTGTCACTCTTTTCTTATCAAAATTATGTTTTAGAATGAGGTCCTTATATGGATATGTGGGAATAAATTTGGTAAGATTAAGTTCATGAAGTATGGTGAGACAAAGTAACAAGGAAACACTTGCTTTTGCTGGATGTATTTTCATATCAAACTGGAAATATCCATGTTGAAAAATTACTAATTATACATGCTATTTACAGAATCTTTCAGAAACATGTTTTTGATATAAAAATCACCAAGCAATTAGTTCTAATGTAGTTATGGATCAACATTTTTGCAATATACTACCACAGAAATGCTAAAAGTAGAACAAGAAGGGTATTCATGAAGTCTGCTGATTTAGCAAGGGTTCCTGAGATATTTCCACTCTGGCCTGAACTTTAACCCCAGAACCGCACCCTAATGAATTCTAAAATTTTCAGAGCAAAGAATACAGCATTAAATGCACACTTAAAATCTTAACTCACTCTGCAACAAGACAGGAGAAAAACAAGCACATGATGGAAACTAAGCATTAGTCTGCCACTGACACTACAGGAGTATATACAGAACTGTATAGAAGATAAGAATATTTTCAGTCATCCATATTACCTGGCCCTTCGCATGTTAAAAACTGCTGGGGAAGGGAACACCAGACAGAAAAGGAGAGATCCTAGTAAGGAAATTATATTGGCTAAGGGCTATATGCAAAGCATAAAACACAAAATCCAGATAAAAAGAAATGTAGCAAAATGCAAAGCAGTGTTTCTGCCATAGGGAATACCACATAATTCACTAGAGAAAATGGATTACATGGCCTGACAACAGTAAGGGGATGCCAGACACTGTTCTCATAGCAGAACTAAGCTATAATTGCTGTATTGTTATAATTTTCATTGGGCCAAAACTTGCAGCTTTCACTCAGCCAGCTCTCACGTTAGTGCTACCCAGTGTTTAGCAAGGGATTTGGGCTTCCATCCTGCATTTGAAAAATCTGGTGTTGCTCTATGTGGACAAAAGGAAACTCTTGTCCTTCCTCATTTAACATACTGTCAGACGAGTCAAACAAATTTATGCAACGGTACTCACTATGGAGTCAGACCTGCTCTTTCACTACATCACCATGGGAGAAGTAGAGATGTGCATGTCTCAGACCTGAACTGTCATTTCATCCTTGACTGCTAAGTACAAGACTGGCTTAGGCAAGGAAGGGGAGCACACAAGCCAGAGAAGTTGTGAAACTGGTGAATACACGTGTGACATATCCCAGCACATCTGGTAAGGTGTACCAACCCTTTTTGTCACTCCTTCCCCAGCAATCATAGCCATGTAGGACTCTCCACTGGCCGAGAAGTAACATCTCCTTTTCAACTGGAAGCTTTTTAACTTGTCGCTAAGATCAGTTGCTTTTAATCACTGAGAAATCAATTGTGCTGATGTATCAGTATTGTTTTCCTCCAGGGCCTCCCTCAGTGTCTACTGTGTCCTTTCTTTTAAAACACATCACGAAATTAGTAATTCTGATGGCAAGTGATTACCCTCCTGGGGTTTCCCAATTGGTTTCCTGTGTCTTTTTAAAACATTACTAATTGACATTAATTTTCTCACTACTATCCCAGCAGTTAATTTGATGGACACTTCACAACAAGTGTCTACAATAGCGTTTTCTGTTTATTTTTCATAAAGTACCTATTGTTACATAGCTTTGCGGGAGTGCCGCAGAACAAAGCACTGAAACTTGAGAGCGATGCACACTGGTAACATGTTTATGGGTAGGGGCTGTGGTCTACGTACACCCGTACAGCACTTGTGAGTTAGTATCCCCAGCGATGGAAGCCCAGTCAATAGCAGGTGAATCTTCCAGAGACACAGGCTCTTCTTTGAGAAGAAGATCTTATTCCAAAGATCTTATTCCAAAATCTTAGGGCACTGTAGCACAACACTGTTACTGTATCTCGGGCATCCACCTTCTTTTGGAGACAAAGACCTCGGAGAGCTCAACAGTTGCTTTAAATCACCCTTTTTACCTAGTGTTTCAAAAGGTTGGGGAAGAACTTCTGCATGCATGGTCGTGTCTTGGTCCTGCTTGTTCTCTAAGCACATGGTGATGCACCACTGTCTGAGTGGTATCCTACAGCTCAAAGTTCTTTCTGCAAACATGTACCTCCAGTTACAGCAACTGTAGCCTCCGCTTGACTTTCCCTTGGTAGAAAGGAGCTACTGAAGAGTTTTATTCACGTAGCTCTTTGTGTTATATGACAACATACCATCTATCAGACTTTCCGTTTTTAAAATATACTTACTGAACCAGCTTACATGGTGTCACATTCACTAACTTCTCTAAGCAGAGAAAAGACAGGATGTCTGGACGCACGTCCAAAATCACACAGGAAGGTGGTGTCAAAGGGTGCGAGCTCTTGCCGCAATGTGCTCTGCCATGTTGTTGTGTTCCAGCTGTGGATGACAAGAGTGACTGTGAGACTATTGAAAAGCTCATGTTTTTTGCTTTTAGCCTGTGGCAGTACTCACCGCTGTTTCCTGTAGCTACGTCTTTATTCAGTAGTCTCCAAATACGCAGTACAGCCAACATCCATTTCATTAGGCTGGGGTAGCGCTGCTCCCCATCTGCAGACCATACGGGCATTGCACAGGAGCAAGTGAAGCAGAACATACTCAGCCTGTCTCAAGCCAAGTCTTAAGCCAACAGGTAAATAAAAATGGACAGAGGGAGCGTGGAGACACAAGAGTGACAAGGTATCTTCCAGATAGTATTAGGGCATGCTAGGAGCAGACCTCATCAGCTATTCGGCACTATTCCTAGCCAGTCCACCCTGAACTGCAAAGATGGCATAGGGGAAGCACTCTGGGGAAAAGCAATGATGTTTCCCTGGGAACTGGGTTCCTGAAGGCCAGAACTGACTGCTTAGTTCCCTAGTTCATGTCTCACCTGTGACAGGTCCTGCCCAGCCCTGCACAGATACTGAAATTAATTTCTAGCTTTATTTCAGGCATCATTATTTTTCAGAAGTCAAATCCTCTTCTGTTTATGCACATGTATTCGCTGTTACAAAGACACCCTATCAAATAGTTGTAATCACTAGACAAATTGTAGGAAGGAGTCATTACACGTTTCTCTGAGGTACACGATTGTTGTGGTTTAACCCCAGCCAGCAACTAAGCCCCACACAGCCACCTGCTCACTCCCCCTGGGTGGGATGGGGAGATGAATCGGAAGAGTAAAAGTGAGAAAACTTGTGGGTTGAGGTAAAGACAGTTTAATAAAGCAAAAGCCGCGCTCGCAAGCAAAGCAAAACAAGGAATTCGTTCACTCCTTCCCATGGGCAGGCAGGTGTTCAGCCATCTCCAGGAAAGCAGGGCTCCATCACGTGTAATGGTTACTTGGGAAGACAAACGCCATCACTCCGAACTTGACCCCCTTCCTTCTTCTTTCCCTTGCTTTATATATTGAGCATGACATCATATGGTATGGAATAGCCCTTTGGTCAGTTGGGGTCAGCTGTCCCAGCCGTGTCCCCTCCCAACTCCTTGTGCACCCCCAGCCTACTCATTGGTGGGGTGGGGTGGGAAGCAGAAGAGGCCTTGGCTCTGTGTAAGCACTGCTCAGCGGTAACTAAAACATCCCCGTGTTATCAACACTGTTTCCAGCACAAATCCAAAACATAGCCCCATACTAGCTACTGTGAGGAAAATTAACTCTATCCCAGCCAAAACCAGCACAACAATAGACAGTGTAGGAAGGAGAGCGGGGAGGCACTGCATTCCCACAGGACATGGAACTGTGGCCCTTTGCTTGCAGGGACTGGGATGCCTGTTTTGTGAAAATAAACCTATGCATCACATACTACTTCTAGAGCTTTATATATAGCTTAGGTCCCCATAATAATTTCCATGAAAATCTGATTTCTTATTTACCCCCTGCCATTCCCAAGTCAGCTTTGCTGGTCTTCTCTTTATTGAATCAAATACATTTTGTGCATAAATGGTATCTTAAAAATGCTTAATCATGAAGAAACATACAACTCCATTTCTTCTTATTTCAACAAATCAGTGAAGTCACGTATGTTGCTATCTAATGCATGCTGGTCATTTATTCATTTCTGATCAATACTATTTTCTATTCAGGAATATACTGTTTCATTAAAAGTAAAATATATTATTCTTCTAGTTTTTGCAACTGCAAATATTGCCCTTAAATTAAGATCAAGGATTGAAAATACATGATCAAGGGGGAACATATCATTGATTTTAGTGGAACTGGGACTTCACTCCAGATGTTATTGATAAGGATGCTTCAGTCATGAAAGGATGCTTTCAGCAGAGAACTTCAAATCTGGGGTATGTGAATAACTAGCTACTTGACCAAATTGCTGAGCAAGACACTGGCTTTCAGCACATGGACACTAACTCAGTCAGATATACATACCAAACTAACACCCATTAGGCAAGGTCCTTTATGTATGCCAAAGTTGCATACAGAACTAGAGACATTGAACTGCTTCCCTCACAAGAGACCTCTGTCCTTTGCATCTTAGCTCCACACAATTGTCAAAGGAAGACGAGAAGTTGTCCTTTTTGCTAATTGTGTGCTTGGAGTTGGAAGAAAAAGTTTAGCTCGTTTTCCTCTGCCTTTTGGTGGAAGACTTTGAAGTGGGAGCTACAAAAGTGGATAGGCAAAGAACAGAACGGCTCCAGCCCTTCCTTTGAGAGGACTTAACACCGGAAATGACAAAAAGGCATTCAGCACAGAAATCCGTCTTATTACTATTTCAATACACCAATAGGAAAAGGAAAAAGAATACCTTGTTTTCTGCCCCTTCTTCTTTCCCGTTAAAAAAATATCAAATTCTCCTGTTCCTGCTTTCGCTCACCTAATAGGACTCTACGGGAAACAACAGGGTCATGCAAGTCGCCCTTGTTTGCCGCATCAGGGCTGGACTGAGGTTACAGCTTTGTTTATTACTCATGTCCACTGCACATGCTCACAGAGAAAGGGGGAGACGTGGATCACAGTGGACTGCTTTTAGACACGGAAACTTTTCAAAGATAATTTTGTTCCATTACATTGTTCCTTGAGCCTTTTCTCCTCAATAATGCAGCGTGACATTGCCATCAACTGTTAGTACTGTGTCAAGGAATGCCCTTTGGGAATGCAGTGCCTCATCTCTATTCTTCCTTGCTTCAACTCCTGTGCATCCCAGAGAGTCATTATGGTGATTCTTTCCCACAGTTCCTCTAGTGACTAGATCTGTAAGGAACATATAAGGAAGCTTCAAGCATTATGTTTCTTCTGGGAAAAATCTGGCATTGGCTATATACCTCATTTTGCAACCTTAACTCTAGCATAAAAATTTAAATGCACACAAACAAACAGTTTCTTCTAGTGACCAATCTGAAAAAAAAAAAGAAAAGAAAAATTTTAAAACTCATCACATGTAACTTACTTTCAATCTGTACAGCAGGACCAGCTCCTTGGGAGAACAAAGATGACTGCTCCTTGAGTTCATGCAGTAACCGGCATCAGGAATAGCTGTTCCCAAAGGCAACCTGTCAGTAATTTGCTGGTACATTTCACAGCCATTTGCTTATACCAGAAGAAATTTGAGCCGCAGGCATCCCGGGTTCTGCAGAGGACTGTGAACAAATCTCTTTTTCGGAATCTGGTCCCCTATTTCTTCCTCTTCCAGCTCCATGAATTCTCCCTACCTGCCTTCAACTCTTTACACCTTTGTACTGAAGTCAGATTCTTTTTCTTCTGGTTTTCTATACCACTGCAGCAACGTTAGCAGGGCATTGAGAACAAAGGAGAGCCTGTCTCTGTCCTCCATTTAAGTAACTAGAGTGAACAAATAAAGGCCCTCCCAGCTTGCAAGCCTGGCAAGGTCAGTGCCGAGCTGACGGTGCTGGCAATACGGGCACAGTCCCCTCCATCACCGCAGAAGGGCACTGGGGTGGGACAAGCACCACAAGTGGCACAGCCTCTTCCAAGACATTATCTCAATCCCCGTCCGCGATTTATGATAGCTCCGTCAAATGACAGCACATCAATAGAAACACTAACAAACCTATCTCTGATACTTAATGGGAATCACTCTTTCCCCATGCACCAGCAGCTCCCTGTTCCACTGCATAAAGGAACCACAGAGGTTCTGAAATAAATGGCTGGGAAACTTCAGGACAGAAAGAATGAAGATTTTTTTTTTTTTCCTTAATCCTCCTCTTCCAAATGACCAAAATGCTTAGAGTTCCCTGACTTTTTTTCAGGCACAAACTGACACAAACATTTCAACTCTAAGATACCTATATTGTCAGTTTTTAGTAACTCAAAACAGGCTCTTACAGAAGAGAGTTTTGGCAGCTACCAGCTCTGCCTACAAATCTAGATATAGAGGAAATAAAGTATTGAGAATAACATCTCAGTAGCAGGACAGTTCAGTCTGATAGTAACAGTGAAGCCATAGCCATAACCAAGTAGACAGTATATACAATAGCTCAGATGAACTCCAGTAAAAACTTTATGCCCTACCATATCATCACTCATTTTCTTCTTGCTAGATGTGTCAGAGGAAAATCCTGTCTAAGGTATTTGGAATTCAAGATTAGAAGTCTCAGAGATGGCTTTTGAAGTTCAAAGGTGTGTGATAAATTTATCAGATGGTTCTGCAATTTAAAAAAAAAAGATGGATATGCCTTTTGTGCACATGTGCAGGAAAGATTTCTCTTGCCCACCATACATAAGCTTTCTCTCCTGCTAATATGCTATTGGACACTGGCATGAAATACTTCAGTTGGTCAACAAGAAACAGAAATACCACTACAAAATTTAGAAACTGAAGAAAAAGCAGCATGACAGCAAGTGAAATTATCCTTTTGCCTTCATCTGTTATCAAAGTTAACAGTCGTGATTGTGCCACTAAATAGAGATGGCTAAATCAACCAGAACAGGTAGCAAATACAACTACTTGTTACTTAGCCAGCTGACCATTCAAGCAGTATTTAGCTTATCAGTAATTTCTCCTATTACGTCTTCTACACTGGCAAACATCTCACAATATCAGAAAGAGTGGAACTGCATAAATAGGGGCACCTTTTATCCTGCTATATTTTGCTATATCCTGCTCTGTTACAAAAAATTGGTGTTCACTTACATCACAGCTGGAAAGCATAAACAAGCTTCAAAGGAAAACTATTTTGCAGGAATTTATCTATTACTCCTTTTAATTGAAAATTTTTAACCACTGTAGCACAACACAATATATTGTAGAGCTCCTATTAAGCAACAACAAAATTGCTTTCCTACAGTAATACAAGAGCAAACAGGATTCAAGAGAAGTAATCTAATTTTTATCTAATTCTAGTAATTTGATTTTATCAGACCTTAGCTATAGCTGTGGAAATCACAGTCATAGTGTTAAAGCATCCTACTTCACAAGTCAGCATAAATTCAAGTACTCCAGACTCTTCCTTGATACTTTGCATCACATGAGTGTGAACATCCTGAAAAAAAAAAAATGCATGTATCCTGGTCAAACCAGTACTTTGTGTGTGTACTCTCACAAGCACACCCATAGCCTTTAGGTTTTCTGAATATGCAAAACAATTACTTTGCTCTTGTATGAATAAGATAATAGAAGGTGCGTCATTCCTCTTTTCCTGAGGTGTGGAATGCTCTCTTGCTACGGATGTTCAATTTATTTATTTTTTTTTTAATCCTAGGAAAACCACCACTGATTCAGTTAGCCCATCTTTAAAAGTAACACTCCACTCTTCCTACCTACTTCCCTCTTCCTTACATAGACACTGTAAGTGAAACGGTCATGAATGCCAACATGCTTTTTCGTCAGAAAAGACATAGCCACCCCTAACATCAGGAGAAAAATAACACGTAATGGTTTTACTGGAGTGAGAACCTGGCTATTGAGAACTGGGTACATGGACCTGGGTAAATGAGCCTGTTTTGGTGCCCACCTACCCAATTCAGATAGTGGCAAGCTCCTGGTTTCCCAGAGCATGGCACACTAAACCACGGCATTTGAATCTGCTCCCTCACATACCTGAAAGGTCCATATCAATATCTGACATGGAACTGAAAAATGTGGCTTTTCAGGAGTGGTAAAGGAACAGGAAGGCTCTTTAGGCCAGTTGTTTAGCCAATCCAGTTTGCAAGGGCCATGAGGTCTTGAGACAGGAGGCATGAAACTGAGATCATGACAATGGCTATGCTTTTCATTTACATAGCAGGTATTTTATAGCACCTTACAAAGGTCAGAAATCATTTCAAAGCCTTCCAGAACTTGCAAAATAAAGCTTTTTTTGCTGAAAGGTAGAAGGGGAAACAAGCTAACTGATGTTTTTTGCATGAATGTTTTCAAAAATTTTTGCAGCACTTTAATCATCAAATTTCAAGGAACTTGAAGAGGAAGATGCTGGATCCATTTTATAGAGATGAGGCAGTTTATTCAGGGTGTCATAACAGGTCAAATCAGATCCAGGCAAAGAACATACCTTTGATTTCTAGCCTCTGTAGTACCGCATAGCATCATCTATTTAATCACAAAGTATGTTTATAGGTATTTAACCAATTAATAATGGCATAGTTGTTTTGAACCTTCATGGTGGATCATAAAAGCACTTTTATCCTAGAACAGTATTTTGAAACGAAGCATCAATAATTAGGTTATCAGCTGCATTTAACTCTAGAAGGCAGCAGCAATCTTGCATTTTGCAAAGGTATCATTAGTTTTTATTCTTCCTTTACAATACCAGAAAGAGCTTTGATATTCTGAAATACACGAGACAGTACCCACCAGAAGCCTCTACCTCTAGAGAAAGTGTTGTAATTTAGAAACACATTCCAATTGTCACAGGTAAGCAATTTCTTAGACTAAAGGGATTCTGGGTGATTTCATGGTACAAGAAAAGATAGTTAATGTAACACAGAAAAATTAAATTGTCAATTGAGGTGTCACATAGTAAGTGAAAAGATTTCACTGTCCACTTGAAAAAATAAGAATAATCATGCAAGGGCTACAGTGAAACAAAGATCTGCGTGCCTCAGCATACAAAGGACTGGGTTTGTCATGAAAAATTCTTTGGGTCCATATATTCAGGAGTTTTTGCAAGCAGAACCCTAGAAATAGCAGTGCTCAGATTTAAATTGGATTTTGAGAGGGCTCTTTTTCCTGTGGCACACAGTCAGAAATCCTGCTGAAGGTCCAATTTACAAGAAACAGATGATGTCATTTTGATAAAGTTTCTCTTCTAGTTTCACATACCCAAGTGTTCAGACAAATTCAGACTTTCTGTTTTCTGTGAAACATCCAAAAAGGTCAAGATCCCAAAGACTGAAGGGAAATAGAAAGACAAGAAATGAAAGTACAGTATTTATCAAGTCCACATTTTAATACCAAGCCATGTGAGCATCTGTGTGTATATTCTGCTGTGTTCAGGAAACTACATGCATACTGCATATAGTGAAGTTTCTTGATTCCTACAGGTATAAAATAATAGGATTGAAAATCACATCAACAGACAAATGCTGCAAGTAAAAGGACAGTGTTTATTTGTTTGTTTATTTTAAAACATTATTACATTGATAGAATATTATTTTAAAAGGAAGATCATAATATATTCATTCAAAACTAGGCTGTTAAGCATATATATTTAAACTCTAATTTTTTCTATACATAATGAAAGAAAATTGTATTTTACAAATACCTATTTTTAATAGACCTTATGAAAAAAGTTTGAAAATAACTGCCAAAATCTGCCTCTTTAAATATACAAAACACCCTTTCTGCACTGAAGATACCTTTCTTAAAAGCCAAAAATATCTAAGTCAACAGTTGAGTCCACATCAAACCCTACTGAAAGCAGTAGTGACATAAAAATGTAAAAGCACTGTACAAAGTAAGTACAGCTTTTGTTTGTCTTAATACTGTACATATTTGTATTTGTTTTAAAAATGTTTTATAAAAACTATTATTGAACTTAACATCCTTTCCTGTCTGCAGAAAAAAGTGAGCCACTGAAATTATCTGTTTACTAAAATGTCTCCTCTTCTGAATGTGACTCTTCTCTCAT
Organism: Mycteria americana; assembly: GCF_035582795.1. Taxonomy (NCBI): domain Eukaryota; kingdom Metazoa; phylum Chordata; class Aves; order Ciconiiformes; family Ciconiidae; genus Mycteria; species Mycteria americana. The sequence goes on along the minus strand of NC_134396.1, from coordinate 24,681,195 downwards.
AATTCAAAGGGAATTTTACCACTTATTTCAATGAGACCAGGACTGAAAGTTTTCTTCAGCACATCACTGTGTAATCCCTCTAACTCTCACTTGGTTTCCCCCTTAGTTTCATAATGCAAAACATTACAAAATCTTTAATACATTAACTGAAGAAATCAGAACTCAAGTACTTCAGCTTATAAGGCTGATGTATGGATTAGTTCATTGTAAAACCGAGTGTTCAATTAAACTGAAACCAATTGCAAATAATGCTGCATGCTTTTAAACCAACATCCCCCTCTCTCTCTTTCTTCCTTTATAGCCCCTTCTGGCATTTCTTCTGGAACGAACTTTTTAAGAAGGTGCGGTATCCTGGATCATCCACATATTCATTCCTAAAGCGGGAACTCAATACTCTCTGCCTCTTCTTCTCTCCCAAGATAATATCTGCTCCATAAAATGTGTCTTCAAATCTCATGTCAGAGGCTGTAGACTAAAACCAGACATTAATTACACATACAGCTTCATACAGGCCATCATACTCGGACATATTTTAGACAAATTACATGGAAACACAGATATATTTCATGAGATCATGAGATCATATGAAGCTAGCCACATTACTGATTATGCAGTTACAACTGTTTTCAGGAAAATGTCTAGATATTAAATATGTATTTTAAATATGCATTTAAAATATAATTTTTACTTTTCCATATTTTGCATGTACTACTCATAATTTAATTCTCTAGGTCTGTAGTGTTCCTTAGAAGCATGTGACTAACACCAGTTGTTAGTTTTGATTTTATCCAGAGGCCACACAATCACTCTAATTCAAGGTGAAAAACAGCAACACGGAAGTGATGCAATTGTTGGGCAGGCTTGATCCTAGCAGTATGAAGTATTATCCACCACCTTGTGTTATTCAGAAAAGTTTTAAGTGCAAGGTACTACGGCATGGACCTCTGAAAAGAAACCTGCACACTGCCTAATCTGCAAAGAATCAGACTCACAAGTTCAGTCGTTTGTCAGAAAACTTAAAACAGTTGGGAATCAACTGAAACAAAGCAGCAGGACAGCAAAGAGCAAACCATTTGGGAAAAGGCAGTGGCACAAATTTTTGGACCAACTTCCACTACTGGAGTCATGGTAAAATTCCTAGGATGAGGAAAAGCATTAGAAGGAATTGGTGTCATTTATTTCAAGAGATGGAAACTATATTATAAGCTGTCTTCAACTTGCACTGTCTTCAGCATGAGGAGGGGAAGGAGGTGTTGGGCATACCTTGAGGACTAAGCTACATATTTATAGGATTTGAGGCAATAGTATAAAATCATGCAAAGGCTGTGGTTTGTTTTATTTAGTTGACCAAATTCAATGGTTTTAACCTATACTTAACTCCCCTATGAAGTTAAAGGTGTCAAATACAAAAAAGTAAATACTGATCTGTAAAATCTTCCATTTTAAAAAGAGTAGCATAAACTCAACTCTATTTGTATTGTTATCCTTAGTGAAATGCAACAGTTTACATTCTACAGAACATGCAGTTAATTATAAATGCTTTTTACACATAGTCTCTAAAACAAAAAATGGTAATGGAATGCTTTCCGTGTGTAATGAAAAACCCCATTGAATATAACCAGATGGTTCATTTAACGTTTTCCAAGATATCTATCCGAACCCTAGATAGTCAGGACACTGAAAGATGTGTGCACTTATCCCAGATACATTGACAAAAAAGTGTCTTAGCCAAGATGATTTGACCACTGCACCACCCATTAGAAAGAGATGTCCTAATCTTAACTCTATTCCTTCAGTGAAACAGGGCATACTGCCAGTGAACACTCCCTCAGCAGGCTGACAGCCTCACATTTCTCTCTCCTCCCTTCCCAGCTTTACCACCCCTTTCATACATGATGCCAATCCTTTCCTTTGACACACTGTCAACTTCTGAAATATACAGCATCCATGTTGGGGTTGGCTGCTAAGAACTGGATGAAAGGAAATTATGATAATAACTATGATGGCAGCTGCATGTGGCAAGAAGCAAAGAAAAGGAAAGTCGGACTGAAACCTTCTTCAGCTACCTGACCATGTAATGCTCTGTTAGTCCACCAAACTTGTATAAGCTAACGTATGCCTGAAGAATCTACTCTACACATCATTCCCCTACAACTCCTTGCACCCAGCTTTCAAGAATCAGCTAATTAATGTCACATAATGGATGTGTGAACAGGTATTGTGTATGAGCCCACCTCCCTGCAGCAATGAAAAATATACTGTACACTGCTCTCCCTTTCAAAGCTTCACTGAAAGGATTCTTCAAGTAAGAGGGAATTTTTTATTCACAACAGTGAATTATTCTTTGTTCTCAATTATGACAAGATTTTTGCATCTTTATGCTTTGGTTTTACATGTTAAGAAAGCTAATGTTTAACTTGCAATGCAGTTCTGAACAAACAGCTCTAAAATAGAACATGGACATGAGAAGAACATGATGCTCTTCTGAGTAGACTTGGTAATGGATTGAATTGCACAATATTTAGCATTAATGACAAAGACAGGTAACAGCAGTCGTCTTGCCTCCTCCAACAACTGTATGGCAGAACTTTCCCTTTTCAACCTTTAAGTGTTATGCTCTTTATGAACCTCAACACTTTTCCACATGGCATACATAAAAGTGACTAGCTGGTGGATGATGTTTGAAACTGCAGGAAACTTAAAAAATACAGCAAAGATTTGGTTATAACCAAAGACTAGTGAAAGGTTGATGAGTCCTGCCAGTGACATTAAGGAGTTCTGATCAGGCACTTTGTTTCTTAGAACAAGTTAACTGCATTTTTATTAAATTCAATGCTTTTAAAATTGCAAAGCTCTGAGAACTTGGAAAGTTTTTTAAAAAGTATACACATGTTATAAGCATACTGAAAGAACAGAATGTCTGTCAATTTAAATATTTACTGACTTGATAATTCATGATCTGACAGATGATCAACCAAGATGTCCCTTTTAGGAGAAAAGAGTTATGTTTGACAACAGCATTTGCCTGTACTGGAAGAACAACTAACCATTCTCACTAGCAAATGGACACTTGTGCTAATTGTTGTGCTGATTTAGCCAGGCATATTAGTACAGGCTTCACAAAACATTTGGCCAATTTAAACTGAAAATCCAGAATAAAGCCAAGGTTAGTGTTATTGGCATTTTGAGCATATATATACTATAAAGTTACCATCAGCAAATACTCACAAAACGTGCTTTTACTCTCTTAGGAAGCTCTTCATCTAGTGTATAGATCTCTTCTCTCTTCATTACTATTTGAGAACCATCTTCAAACTCAACCTAATTGAAAAAATGGGTATTTAAAAATAAAATAATAATTTAACTCTTGCCAGCAGTTTCTGGGAATGTCTCCAGAAAAAAATATATGTGCAAACACAGAAGATTTATATACAAGTATTTTGCTATCTATTTTAAGAAGGTAAAATTAGGATAAAACATAAAAAATATTATTTCTTAGGAAATGCAACACATTCATGAGTTGAAAATAATATCTAAGCAAAGAGACTTCAAAATCAACACTGACACATATACAATAAAGTAAAATTTGTTAGATTAGGAATGCCGAGCAGTAGCAATACAGACAACATTATTTTGTAGGAGTGACATATTAAAATGTCTTCATGTCATTTTTATTTGCTTCTAATTTTTTTACTTCCTTCTAAAAAATAAAAAATTAATTTTAACATCTTGTGCTTCAAGGTTGAGGAAGACCATGTCAAAAGAAAGAAAGTATGAGTGACAACTAAGGAAATACCAGTTAACAGAATTTTATTGAATCTGATGGAATTTCTTTAAAATGCTCTGTTCAGAAGATGAAAAGCTTTATCATGCTTAGGTTTAGATTTAATCCAACATGAACCCCGTTAGCAGAAAATGAGAAAGGAAATGTAACTAGGTGTGGGGAATGTTAAAATGCTGAGGCTTTGAAGCATTTAAGCTTTTTCAGTAGCTGCTGATTTTTTTAATACTTCATCTAATAATTGTGAATTTCTATTATCAGCTATTATCTATGACTGCAGTTTTAGTTCCCACAGAAACTGTACTTTAAAGTTTGGTATAAAATTAAAGGAAGTCCTATTGCACATCCTCAGGTGACTTAATGAAACCATGTGAATGACAACAACAGACTTAGGCTGGAAGAATAAGCCTGAATACAAACATAGGAAAACATTAACTTATCAAAAGTATTATTATATAAAACTGAAAAATCATATATATATTTGAACTTGTAAATGGACTGGGTTTTGTAGGTTCAGATTAAAACCTTGCCACAACTGAGTATGTCAGATTAATTGTGAACAGCTGAAAAATCCAATATAGTATATCCATTCTCAAAAGCCAGGGTACAGATCTACGAACTATTAACTTCTTTAAAAGCAATTTTTTTTTACAGCAATTAACAGCGACGCACAAATCTGGAATGCATTTAAAATCCGCAGAGCACAGATGGATAACAAAGTCACAAAAGTCATCCTTGCTTCTCTGTGTTCCTGTTACTAACCCCATAAGCCTAGTCTGTTAGTAGTATGTTAGAGGAACTTAAAGGTCAATTTGGCTTAAGCTTGTTTAATAAAATGATGGCAATTTAGGTATTTTTCACCAGGATGCAGTAGCAGCCTTTCTGCTATTCCTGCTTCTCACTGCACAAAACATTTGGTAATACGTTTTTGCATAATACAGTTGGTAATAATGTTTTTTGCATCACTGGTGAAGGAACTGGGCAGGAAATGAACTCTGCCAGGTCCATGCGATCAGAAAATCACCTCCTGAATGGGCAATGGTTTTGTTTTTACTGGTAGTGTGCAGCAGGAGGCAACTGCTTCATGCCACAGAATCTGGAATGCTTGCAATATGAAATATATTGAACATTTACAATGAAGAGTAACTGGAAGTTCTTCAGCTATAATTTAGCATACCACACTGGAAATAAATTTGCCTATAAAGGCAAACATAGTAAGAGCTCCTCTAAGACTTTCAATAGTATCATGATTCATGCAAATATAAACCCACCATCTCCAATAGCTCCAATTTAATTCAGACTGCAGATACTACATTTCAAATCATCAGTTTTATCCAGCAAGTTATTTTATTTGGACTTCTGATGCTGTACTGTGTCTGTGTAGTGTGTTATTCTCTCCATGAGATTTTCTTTTATCAGGACGTCATAAATTAAAGGGTGAGCTGAAATTATTAGAAAGCAATTAATAGAGTGAATGGATAATTTAATAATCTCAAATGAAACTCAAACATAAATAGTGAATGTCAATATAAAAAATGATCAAGAAATCAAACATAGATTGCATTAACAATTTCACTTGAACACCTGCTTCATTTGGCATGTATAACTCTGCTCAGGGATTGTGTAGGATACTGGGTGGCAAATGTCGAACTGGATGACACAAATTCTGGTGTATTGTGTCATAGCTCCTGCATGCACAAGTACTCTCACATTCGGTACAAATGTCTCATGAACATGAGGAAAATTCAGATTTATCCAAGTAGAACAGACTTGCCTTATTAGATTATAATTCTCATTTCAGAGAGTCCTTTTCAGTCTCTCCTTTTGTCATACCATCTAAGAGATCACACAAAAGACTTGGTAAGAGAATCTCAAAGGTGCAACAGAGATCTCACAACCCAGAAGAAGAATGGAGTATGTGTATGCATGGGTCCTGGGAGCTTTCAGACAAGCTGACTCCAAAATCCTATGTAGTGCAATCTGGACTCCCTCTAATCTTCAATCTTTGCTATTTCCCCCGTGATAGGGGTTGTTACAATGCAGTTTACAGTAATCTCCCATTATTGTTATGCTGAGGAACTCCAAACCTTACTGAACCTCTGCATGCTAATCCATTTTCCTTAAACTAAACTGGTTTCATCATGTTGTCTAAGAGTTCTAAAATAAGACAAAGATGTTTGTTTTGGCTATGTCACATTCCTTCAAATATGAAAGATAATAACATTCATCTAATCTACCTCACAGTATTTCTCAGAAGACCAGCTGTTCAGAAGATTAAATGATTTGAAGATTAGCGTTACTATAGAACAATAATCTTTATATTTTATAAAGAACTTTTCACCTTCACAACATAATACAGCTCCTAAATATAAGGGAAGAGGTAAGATTTAGAGACTAGCTCAAGGGATCAGGCATTTGAGGACTTGAGTTCGATTGCAAGTCATTGGCAAAGTGAGAAGGTCAATGCAGCAAGTCATTTAGCCTCCCTGTGCTTTAATTTATCTACAGATATAATAGTAAATTTGCCATTTTTGCAGAGTAATGTGAGGCCCTCAGATGAATAGAGTTACATAAGTGAAAATGATTTTTTATATATATAAATGAAATGTACCTATATTCTCATTCTTTCAGAACTGCTATTATTATCATGATTGTTTTATTGCAGTTTCTACCATTCACTTGGGTACTCAAAGCTGCTGACTGATTTTTCTCAAAGGCAAGCACATAAAAAAACAATTATTGTGTCTCTGAAATCAGAAGTCAGCTTTTTAGCCTTGCCTTCAGTGTTCAGTTCCCTTTTGCCTTTGCTGAGGATAAAACACTCCTTAGATTATGTGTTAATTAATTCAAAAGTGCCTCAGACAAATGAAAGTGGAGCTATTTATGCTCTTCTTTTTACTGTCCTCCCTTCCATCCTTTTATGAAATGCCTAAGGTTCATTGTAGTCACACACCAATACTTAATTTTATATCATTAATTGTATAATTACCTGACATCAAATAAAAGTAAATAACCTGGAGAAAATAACAAATGTTATCTTTCAATCTTAATGTTCCACCTGTTCACCTGAGTTCTTATTAAATAAACCATTTTCTTGATTTTATAAGAACAGGTGAAACCTCAACTCCCAAGGAGTGCACAGCACTTGTTAATGGTTTAGGCAGCTTTATTTATTAGTTTAAATGCATTAGCAGTGACCATAAGAGTCCACACTTCAGCCTTCTGCAGCTTTGAAGGTGTGGCTGGCCACTCCAATTCTAGAGCCGAATGAACAATTTGCAATAAAGATATCTGAAAACCAAGCACATGGTAATAAAAATAGACACTCACCTGATACATGTGAGCTGTGTTTGTTCCCAGATACTTTGCACCATACAGTTTTCCATCAGGCCATTTCACTTGGACAACCTCTCCCTCTGCAGGTGGGCCCAGCCTTAGGCAATCTTTGCTCTGTTTACAAAGAAGGATGGATTCTCAAATCAGTGAGTGAGCCACTACACTGAAATTACCAGTAAGCTGCTTTTTACAACTTGGTAATTGGAGGAGATTTATTACCATGCATGTTTCAAGTTTTATAATCCTGCTAATGGGCTAACAGAAGATACTGTTAGCCTTTATGAAAATGAAATACTGACCAAAGAAACGCTCTCTTTACAGCTTGATGCTGCATTGGCAAGGCAACATATGCATAAATCACATAGCTATCAGCAACTGTGATACATTGCCCCCCAAATTAATTTCCATCACACACACAAAATAAAGATCACTAAAGTGCAACTGCGTATGTGCAACACTTTCTCTTTTCCATACTGAAGTAACTCATGTTTTGTTAACCACAGCACATTTTTGCTAGATTTGCTGACTGAAACATACCCTGATGGATCAAACTATAAATGGTGAGAATGCCAATGAGTTCTTTGCTTAGCTGATGGAGAAACACTGAAAGAATCGAAATGCTTACAAAGAAGAATTAGGCAGATTTTTTTTTTTTTTTCAGAAGATATGAAGCAGGTTTTTTCCTGTGTTTTGGCCAAATTTTGTGCCTGACTTGCTCAGCAGGTCAGAGCAGCAGTTTACACGAGTTGCAATGTATCCTTGTTATGGTTTCTTTTGCCCTATATGGCTCAGTATGACCTAAATGACTCATTTGCAGAGCACGCTGACCACACACCCGTAACAACAGTTGTACACATGAGGAAATACACGAAAGACCAGAAAAGGATTGTGTCAGGTCTGCGCTCACCAATTCTTTGGAAGCTCTCTCCGCCAAATATTCATCCCAACAAAGGCATCTATACTTTGTACCGACTACATCACAAGATTTGTTATGTAAATTAGCGCTAATTTAGTGGTATTCTCCTAGGTGTGAGAGGACCTACTCAGTGACCATGTTACCTGAGCTCACTGCTAAGAGGTCTAGACTGGGAAGAGAAAAGATAAAGCCAAGGACTCAGGTACAAGGATTCAGTGACAAGGTCCTGCAGGACCAGGTATTATCTCAGGTTGCTGCAATACTATTACCATTTTCAAAGTCTCAGGTTTACATAGAATAATTTACAAAAATATTGTATTTTTGAGTTTCACAGTTCACTTCCAATAGAGGCCAACAATCATCACTACAAAGAACTCAAAACGTGGGAGAAAAATGCACCACAATGATCCTTACTGGGACATTATCTTGTTATAATATCATGCTAGCCAAATCCAGGCTTTATAAACTGTTTTTAATCACATGCATCTTAATCCATGAATTTGATTCAACACATCAGAAAAGAAATGAAAAGCTGCATTTTCACAGAAACACACTTTCCTGCATGACAATACTGCCTCTGTCATCCCTCCAGTGCTATGCCAAGGGGACAGCTCTAAAATATACCCTGCCTGTTTGCATGGCAAAGGTTGCTGTGACAGACACAGAAAGATACAGCCTTTCAACTCCACTGTATATTTGGGGTAGTAGGTGACATTACTGTATTACCCTTCCTGGTATTTCCAGGAGAGGCAGGGGGAAAGGGGAAAAGGGAAAGGACAGCTGCTGCCAACTTTCCAACAGTGGAATAATTATGACTTCTTGGGGGACAGGGATTGCTAAATACTATCATAGCTCTGACTATAAATTAAATGAGACTATAATTTTAATGCTCTCTCCTCAGTGATGAATGTGAAGATGGTTATTGTTATTATCATACTTCTTCCTCTCTTCCTTCTTCTTCTTCTGTTTATTGCTAAAGTGCAAAAAGGAGTCTTGGCTAAGTGTCTTGAACCAAACTTTTAAAATGCATCATGGAAGATAGCAAATTTCCTGAAAACAAACAATCTATCAACAATGTCAAGCCAAACATTAATTTTCCAAGAACAAAAGCCCAGCATGAATTGCTCCCTTTGCACCTTGCACAAGAAAAAAATCTCACAGCCTCTCTAGGATAGCTAATGGAATTGCTCATATGGAAAATTAGAGTTCTCATGCAAATAACTAGACAAATAACAATCCCATTCTTCATGTATCACCACAATGTCTTAGTCTATGGAACAATGTTTGGGAAACCTGTACTGAATAGTTTTTGCTGATTTCTACCTGAATTCCTACCTTTTATTTTCATATTACATAACCATTTTAGAGACTCTCTTTCTACTGCAAAAACAATTCTCACCATTTCCTTCTGGGGAATGATTAGACCCATTCCTTAGGCTGACAAAATTGCAAAAATGCAACCTCACTTTTCTCAGTCATATAATGAAAAGTCAGACATCAAGATATGGCAATCCTTCAACATTCCCATACACCAGTTGTAAATAACATATAGCGTGGGCTTAATCTACATTCAGCTTGTAAACCATGTACATTTCCCATACAATTACATAGTATATTTTCTTCTTCACACAAATGGACGAAATCGTGCATATCTGTGCTGAAAAGCCTATTCACTTAAGTGTTTGGTTTCACATTCCAGCTGTTTTACAGCTCAGAGCCCCAGCTCCAAGTATGGTCAGCTACAGAAGGTTGCTCAGGGACATGTCCAGTTTGGTATGAGTATCTCCAAGGATGAATACTTCACCACCTCCCTGGGCAACTAGTCCAGCATTCGACAACCCTCACAGTGAAAAAGCCTTTTCTTAAGTGAAGAAAAAGTCCATGTTAAGGAATTTCCTGTATTTCAGCTGGTACCCATTGCCTTTCATCCTGTCACTCTGTACCACTGAGAAATGTGTGGCTCCATCTTCTTTACTTCCCCCATGAGGTATCTATACACTTGGATAAGATCCCCCTGACTCTACTATTCTCTAGGCTGAACAGTCCCAGCTCTGTCAGCCTCCCTTCATATGACAGATGCTGCAGTCCCTTCATCACCTTCATATCCTTTCACTGTATTTGCTCCTCTGTGTCCATGTCGTTCTTGTACAGGTGAGCCCATAACTGGACACAACACTCCAGATATGGTCTCACCAGTGCTAGGTTTACAGCCATTGAAAAAGCCTCTTTTTGAGCAAAAACCTGTAAATAATAATTCTAAAACTTTTCTTGTTTATTACAGGTGGTATTTTCTGGTTTTAGAACATTCATTTTGGAGTTCATTATATGCATTGAACTAAAATAGTAAGCAATCCCTTCACTATAGATGTTGGAAAAATATGTTGCAATACTGGGTTTGTCTCCTATGCTGTCACTAAGGAATTCTTGTGTACAGCACTACAGATAAAGTAGACATTTTTGCTGTTTTTCTCTTCTGATATTCCTTTGTTTTTACCACAGAGGTTGAATAATACTTTGGTTCATTAAGGCTGGACAGAGCATTTGCAAGTAGCAAATCCAGTTGCAGTGGCAGGGTGGTGATGGTTGACACAGACTAGGAACAAATGAGGAGCCACACTAAGAAAAAAAAGGAAGTCTGCACCTGAAGCATGCACTTGAATCCAGGAACTGTGAAATGTTGCCAGATTCCCATAATTTGAATACAGCCACTAACACCTGAAGAAAATACCTTAATTTTGAAAAAGTTTTTAAAAAATATGTTCAAATGCTTTCCTAAATCAAGGCTAAAAAGTATAGATATTCTGGTCTAAGATGAATTTACGAACGGTTGAGACTATTCTCCAAAACTATCAGAAACAGATGTTCCTTGGATACCTACAATTTTATTTTGACAAAGTTTTGCCTGGCAATTATGTTATTAATTCAGCTATTTCAAATTCAACAATTATTTTCAAAATTATAAGAATATAAGAGCCTTTGACTTCTTCTAGGTTTGATCCAAAGGAGCCACACTGAAAACAAATATCTTTAGTGAATTCAGAGGAAACAGAAAACTCTGTGGTGCAATCCTTGAAGTCAACAGGGCTAAATTGGCTCATACCTTCAGGCATTAGCTAAAAGAAGACTGCAAGTTAAAATGATAGCAGAAAGGATACTGTAGTCTTTCATGTCAAGATTGTAGTAGGAAAGGATGAAATTATTCTGACTACAAATGTCAGCCAATGATAATTTACACTGTCTCTTGTCTGACAGAAAGCTAGATAGAGAGGAAATCTTAGAAAGGAAAATATTGGCATGGTCAAAGTAGAATATGTGAGTATTTAATTAAAAACAAAAAGTTTTCAGTTTGAGGGATTTTTCCCCAATAAGGAAGGCAGCAGTTGAATAAAAAGACCTAGAGACTGTAATACATTATTTAATAACACTTTAAAAAAAATTCTTTTCAGGTTCAATACATGAAAAGCAAAAAGCTCTCAAAAATATTTCTGAATATTCTGAAAACACAAAACCTGCACCACTTCATTCCTCCTGAATCTAGCAGCAGGAAAAGTTTTTCATTAGCTTGTACCATGTTCTGCCTTTCAACAGTGATCTTATAGCTCTATGTTTGATCTTTCAGGAGCTTAAATGGAATCATACCCTTCCAAATCTGAGTCAGTCTTTGGGAAAGGTGCAACGTGATTGGTGAAGAAGGGATCAATTAACTCCTTTAACTTAAAGTAATGGTCATAAAGGTTAATATTGTATTTAATATCATAGCAATAACATTGGTCATTTTATCTCAAGAATTTGTTTAAAAAGAGGAAAATGTGTCTCATATGGCATCTTTTAGAGAAGGTATAAACCCAACAGTAGTCAAATATTTAAGATTATTGCTCAAAAACAATCATATTAAAATAGAAAAATGCCAATACTTGTCTATTCCAATCAGGGGGCAACTTCGTCAGATCACCAGGCTCTTGTTAATTGTTTTGATGATGTGATCGTCCCCTGACTCTAGAGAGGATAGAAGAGTTGTGATGATGAAGGTCCCCGATTCGATGCCACAATTGATAACCTAGACTACTATGTCTTGTTTTAAAAGCTGGTTTTGCCTCCCACTCATACTTTTGCATGAGCATTCTGTGCAAGTTCTCTTATTAGGATGAAGAAAATCCATCTCCATCTTGATCAGATCAGAATATTTTCTGTGGGAGATTACTAAACTCAGTTCTCACAGCTGTGCTCCTACAGTGGGCTTAATAGGGAAGAGGAGAATGAAACATTGTGAGATAAAAGACATTTGCAATCCTTAAGTAACAGTCTGAAGACCCTCCTCTAAAGCTGATGAGTATTACTGGAGACCAGTTTTCCCTGAACATAGCCCTAAAACATTCATATATATATATATATATATGTATATATATAAAACCCAATACAGTGAAGACTGAAATTTCTTTTTCTGTGTATAAAAAAATAAGGCCAAAAACTTGGAAAGATATTGAAGAAAAATCAATCTACGGTATACAGTATTAAGTGGGAATATTGTCTGCAAGTGGTTCAATCTTGACATTTACTCTTATTCACCACTAACCCATCTGAATAAGCATAAATTTTTCCCTTATAGCTGCACTGTTTTACAAACGTGCGGTTTACATTCATAAACTGGCATCATTTAAAGTAATTTGTTAGACATGTAGTAATTTGTTAGACATGCCTCTGCCTTTTCTGAATCATTTCGTTCTTCTGGAACTTGCTAAATAATTTTCAAATCTACCATACCCATAACATTCTTCTACCCATTTCCCATGAGAGTGTCTCTACAAAATCCACAACATGGAGCATCAAACGGTCATCAAGCATTAACCAAGACAGCAAACATAATCAGGCTGGCACCTCTTTCTTCAGGAGAGTGTCTAACTGAGCATCCCCTATCCCATGAACAACCTCAGAAACTCCCATTTTATTTTCCTCGACACTAATAGTTTATCTGTTTAACTGGCAGACACAGTGCTGAGCTCTGTTAGTTTTCAAATCACTATGCTTTAGACTGTATTCAAAATAAAATATTTTTGTTTGTTTAAATTGTATTCAAATTACAGCATTTTTCTCAATGTCACTTAGCAAAAATTTCTGCATCTCCTTGACACTCCTGGGTTTTACTTGCTGATTTGCTTTGTTTCCAAAACAAAGCACAAAATGCCTCATTGTTTATTCAAATTCTTGTCAAATACCATTGATGGTATAGTTGACATAAACAATACAGGGCTAAAGTGGTTAAGTGTGGCTCTTGCAGCAGGTTTTGTGAGCTAGCACATACTTCTAATCCTATATTTGCGGTACAGCTCTGTAACGCAGTGACAGAATGAAATACACAGAAATCGTATAAATTATTTTACTTAATGGTAAAGGAATAGTAAAAATATACACAGAACGTGACTGGCATTATTCTTCCTGTGATGCTATGACTTTAAAGGCAGTTTAAACGTTATCTCAAAACTAGTATTTGTAACAATTAGTTTAGCTGAATGTATTTTTCATCCTTTGACGTTACTCATTATTTCCGTACCATACAACATCAAAACCCTCTAGGAAGACATATTCCAATCAATCAACAGCAGTCTTGCAGGAGGACTTTGTAAGAATCCATTTCGTTGTGCTGCTGCGGCTTTCTGTATTGGAGGGTTCTTGTGAATCGCACTATGCTGTTGTCATGCAACTTGGCAAGAAGGAATGGCAAAAGGCAGAGGTAAGCAGCAGCCTGGCTCCAGCCCTGCAATGTGCCTGGTGATACAGATCCTTCCCATATTGTTCCATCCCTGACGCACAGGGGCCATGGCACAATATTGTAATCCTCCTCCGGGCAAACTGAAAGCTGATAATCTAGCCCTGAGGTTTGAAAGATCAAAGAGAAACAGATATCGAAAAGACGAACTAGAGCTAAATCAGACTCTGTAATTGCAATAAACCTGGCCTTCCTATCCTGCGTATCTACATATTTTTTTACTATCACTCATCTTGTCTTTGTTTGTAAATTTATACATATTGTTAAAATCAAACTGTGAAATAGAAACTCTCCATTTTCTGTCATCCCCTGCATTGCTTAAATCCGTAAGAACGGCTCAGACCTTATTATTAGTCTATCTAACCACAACTGGCATGGAACAAGCCATAATATCAACTGATTTGGGCTTTTATCCTAGAAATTCCATGGTTTCTGAAGAATAACTTAAAATTCATGCATGGTCTCCAAAATTGAATAACCAACACCTCTATCCTCTTATTTTGGAGAAACTGAAATTCATTTCACAACAAATTCAATTCATAGCACATTCATTTCAATTTATAGCAAATGAGCATTCTGGTATTAATCACAAAATTAACAGTTACTTCTCACAACACAGACAAAACACACTAACTACGTCTGATTTTCACTCATAAGACTTCAAGTGGGTTTCTAGTCCCCAGATTCACAACATGAAAAAGTGGGAAAAATCCAGGCCTGATTATTGGGCTTTTGCACAGAAATGGTCCTCTCGCTGACTCTAGTTGAACTGCAGCAGTCATTTCTAAATTTTCCCCTTAAAATAAGTGCCTGAGTTAAATTTGCTATCCTACTTCACTGCTACTAGGGTACCTACCATGAGATGGTGCTCTCTGTACTGACAGTAACCAGCTGCAGATGGTTTGAAAAGGAAGGAGTGCAGAACTAAGCACAGGGTGACGACGCTGTGAGGAAGAGTTAGCTCTTGCTGTACAGACCCAGGAGAGAAAAAGGCTCCCATGGCAGAGCAGGAAAGGTACCTCTGAACAGTCCTGAGCTTCAATTTCCCCAAGGCCATTCTGCAAAGGCACTTAATGCAAGTTGTCTCCTCTGCGTACGTTACTTCAGCTAACATTAACTTTCAACGGGAGTGCTAGTGATTAAGCTTCCACAGTCATGCTCACCAGTGATTGTTTCATAAGGAGCACGACTAATGTGATTACAACTAACACCTCTGATTTAGAAAAGCTTGTCATACCGACAAATAACATACCGCAGCTGCAAACAGTGAATATATCTACCAACACCATTAAAGTGGAAGTGGAGAAACAAATTGTGGAAGCTCTCCGAAACAACCGCTGATCTCAACAGACTGTCAAACTGTGTTTTTCTTTTGGGAGCTGATAGTATACGGTAGTTAACGCAAATTTTTAGAAACACAAAATTAGGTTTCATACGTTCCAAGATAATTTGAATGGAAAGGAGAGTGGTAGCTAATTTGCCACAGTCAGAATTTTATCTAAACAGGAACAGCAATTTACACAGTGCATTAGCATTTGAAAGAGCAGGCCTGATTCCCAGGAGTGCAATTCTGGTTTTGAATTGGTATAAATTCAGTGAAATCACCAGATTAACAGAATAGTTACTGTAATTCAACAAATTTAGCCTTGGATCACAGAATGCATAGTATAAAAATACTTTGAATTTATGTATAATATGTTGTCCTTAAAATCTTACTGAATCTTCTCTTACAAAGTGAATATATGCTTTCACCAAAGGGAAACAGGAAGGCAAATTGGATCACGGATTCCTGAATACATCTAAAAATTTCTTAATTTCCACTCAGCTTATAAAGTTACTATTTCAATTGTTACATTACCTTTCATTAGTAACACAAATACATGCATAATACTAACTGACAGATGCAGAATTGTCCAGAAGGCCACAATTCAAACCCATATTGCAGAATGGGGCTTAGGATGTCCAGGGTGGTACTGAGCATCACAATAAGGTGCAGCACAGAGGACACTGAGGAAGCCTTAATTTGGGGTACAAAATACGCTTATGGGACAAAACGCGGTGTCAGCAGTAGGAAGGTGAAGTTGGCAAGGACACCAGGATGTCTGATTTGCTGTGCCTGACTGAAGTACAAGGCTCCTTTAGTGCAGCAGAGAACCCTTGCTTATGCTTACATTAAAGTTAGATGAGACTGAATCCTACAGTAGTACCTCGTATCCTGCCCACCTATATATTGGTGAAGGCCTAAATGTTTAAAGTTCCCAGTAAATCAACTGCAGTCAGAAAAGTACAAAGAGCAGCGCATGTTCTGCTCCTGCCCCTGCCTCAGGATGTAACACACAGGAAGGAAAATGCTCCTCCTCCACCCACCCACCTCCTCCCCCAAACACACATGGCAAGTCTGGAAATAATCTACTTCTGAAACACACAACAAATAGGGTAAATTACCAGATCTGAAAATCCTACAATTCCTGGGTTACTTCAGAAAAAAGGTGGGAGGGGAAATAATGCTCCTTCCCCACTCCCAGCAGTCCCACCTCATCTCAGTGGTTCCTGTGTGATTCCAGGGATTTCACTGTGCTCCACATGCTCATCACATCTGTGCTCGTTGTGGTCCTGGACATGGATGCACACTCACTTTGCAAACACAAGAAGCATTGTAATATAGTTCTGTCTCTCACCTGCTTCACTGCAAAGTCAGCCATCTTATCGTAAACTGCAAAGTAATGGATTATCTTCCATTTTGTTTCTCCTGCTGAGCTGTGGGGGCATTGCCTTCAACTCATCTAAAATCATTATTGATAAGGAACCATAAAGCATTCCATTATAATGTGGAAAGGACATTATACACAAAAAAACATGTAAAGATAATATTTATATTTGAAGCTTTAATTTGCCTTTAATCTATCCTATATTCATTTTTTATGCTTATCTATTAAGTTGCCTGTCTTTCTACTGTAACAGGAAACAAAGAAAAAGCAAGAGCTGTAGAAAAATAACTTCTGTTCTCCATAATGGAGTAAAGTGAAACTCACTTAAATCAATATGGTTATAGTACTGTACAACAAGTTTCAGATTAGAATCAAGACTATTGCATCTTTTGGTGTTTTGCAGCTTCAGGAGTTAACCAATGGAATAAAAGCCTCCAGTCTGAAGCCTTAGAACTTAGTCTTTGCTTTTGAAAAAGTTTTATTTTAACTTAATAAGACCACAGTTTTAAAAACAGGAATTCATTTGTGTTAGTATTCAGAAGATGCAAACAATGATTTGCATGTGCAAAGCATAGCATTCTGTGTATCAGCACTTACAAATCCAGTGCAAAAGTTCACAGTCACAAAAATGTGTTAAAATAAATTTGTCGGCTCACACAAACTTGAAGTAAATTCTTCAAAACATATATACGTATTTAACTTCTTGGAGTATTTCACAGAACAAGAATGCAAAATCCTACACAATTTTTACAAATTGTGTAACCACGAAAAGAAACCCAAGTTTTCTCCTCAGAGACATGTCATGCAGCTCTCAAATTTCCTTTCCAGAATTTTTCAGAATTGTCTGTCAATGGTCACACCATACAAATTGCTGAGTAGTAAGTTCAGCTACACAGCAGGTAATTTTATAATGCTACAAAAAAAATTGTGCCAGCCCAACATGTGTAGCGCATTATTCAGCTCAGAGACTCAATGTTGTCTCAGTTAAGAAATAAAAAAAAAAGGTTGCTAAACCTATTATAATTCATTAGGTCTCTTTTCCCACATCACACAACTAGTTCTGAGAACTTTTTGAACAAGTTTATACCAAATATGATCTATGCTCTTGTTGCTTTCAGAAATCCATTGCTTGCTTTTCTATTTCACATTCTCAGCAATCACTGGTGATGGTGATACTGGAATGCATCCAAAGTATCTATAGATTGCCCAGAAAGAGTGTGAATTCAACAGTTCTAATTTCCTTAGCCATTCTTTACAGATTTACATGCCAGTGAATAAAACTGAACAATAAGCTATTATTGTCTGCCAGAAGTCTAATGGATCTTTCACAGATACAAGGAGGCAGGTAAGCACTACTATTTAAAGTTTTGATTTGAACAGGTAGACAAGCAGAAAACAGTTGTCAGAAGAGATAAAGAGAGAAAGGCATACAGAAGAGAAACCACTGGAAAAAATGCTGGAAACTAGTCAGGAGTTTAGTCATTTATAATGCCAGACAGGGTTGATGGAGAAAAAGTTACATACATATGTCTGGTTTGTAGGACAAATTTTCAAAAAAACACAGCATCCTTTGGAAATTACTAGGGCTAGAATCAAATCTTCTGGTTTTTATATCCAGGTGGACATTAATGGACAGTCAAGACTTACGTGCTAGCCCAGTATTTCCAAATGTCCATTGTTCAAGCAGTATGGTTTTTCAAAAGCAGTAGCAAAAGTATTAACATTTACAGAAATTGAGAAGCTGATTTGAGTGTCCACATAGACATATGCAGACACATATTTATTGCACCAGTGAAAGTCAGTAGTCACAGACAAAGTCATTAGGGAGAAGTTCTTCTAAAGAAGTAAGACTTTGTTCTTGAAGGTACATCCTGAGCACTGACACTCACAGCCCCCAAAAATGAGCTACCTTTTCTAACCTGTACATGCAAAAAGTCCCACCTAAATAATGGCACATTATGGTTTTAAACTAATGTTCCCTTTAGATAGCCTGTGGAGGAAATAATTTTTGAAGAGCCATCCAGCTAAATCCCATTTGTTCTACATCTCAAAGGAGGAAGAAGTAAATCCATTCTGTCTCTCATTAGTCTAATAATACTATCCTTGGGACAATCTGTATTCAGCCTGACCCCTTTGCCTGTACTTTACCCCAATTAGTTCATCTCATCTTGAGCAACTTCTAAGATTATAAATGCCTATGCAGCTTCAAACCCCTGCCAGGCATCTAGGCCAGGAAGGATCATTCAGAATCTCAGCGAGTCCACAATCATCAAGAGAGATAGGATAATTGGCAAGCCTATGCACACAGTATGTATATACATTGGACTGTGGGTCATGAGATGTCAAAGCTTTCATTCCTTAATTTCATACGGGTGTAAAGTGAGCATTTGTGGGCTGGGGCAGAGGTAGAGGATTGCAAAGAAGGTCACTGGCTGAGAAAGTTTGGGGTTTTTTTAATAGCTTCTCAAATTACATTGCTATCATAGTGGCAGGTTTTTCTTCAAATACTGGCAACTAAAATGTGCACCATTTTATTACAAAGAAAGCAGAGGATAGTAATTTTGGACTTTGTGAAATTTAGGTGCACACTGTAAGAATTTGTAGCCTTCGTGATAATTTCAGTGAAGTACTTTGGCTGTCAGAGTTCTCAATAGCCCTGTTCCTCCCTCCCCTGACAGTGGTGAATTTAAAGTATTGATAGACACAGAAAGATAGAGCTTAATCTCCTCCATTCTATTCACACTGAAGGCTCTCTTGGGTCCACTACTGAAAGAAGGTACTTGCATAACTATCAGCATAATTCTGTTAAGGATTCCAGGTATCACTGTTGGTACATTTAAAAATCCCCTACTTGGTGGGGGTTTTTTCGTGCTTGAATTTTTTTCAGGTAGTGTGTCATCCACTTCAAAAAACTGGTAGACAAAAAAAAATAAAGCAAGATGTTGGATGGACCAACTTGACATACACAAAAATAATTTCTTGTTCCTGCTTTTGACAGCTGCAGTCTGAATGTTTTCACCTGAACTAATATACACTTTTTCAATAGTATGCTTTTTGGATTTTATTGGGACCTCAGAAAATTACCACAATGGGGTTCTGCAAAACAGACTCATGAACTCCTGAATATAGCATCCAAGTGTCCTTCCAAACATATTTCACTTCCTCAAGTCTTAAGATGCTCTTGTTTGTAAGGAACGTTTTCATCAGCATTCCATAAGTTGCAATACCACTTAGGATGGGATTCAATTTAAAGATTTTAATAAGTAAAGTCCATTTTGGGTTGTGGGCATAACAACCTACAGATCAGCTTTACCTTCTCAACGGAGAACCCCTCCATTTATACACTTAATAGTAAACTAAAACACAGTGTGGGTATGTCATAGCAGCAAGAGTAAGTACACTCATTTTTGCTCACCTAGTTTGCTTGATAACCACAAGGTGAAACCATGACAGCAAAGAATTCTGTGTAAACTAGTCACTGGAGGACCACGGCACTTACTGGGGCAAGTGACCTGGAAGGATGTTTACATTTCAGGAGAGGTAATCAGTCTGTAATCAGACCTTCCCACAGACTCAAAGTATGCTTGACTCCAGAATGTTTTTTTTTCTTCCTCTCTTCCTTGCAATCAATATAATTTGGTGGGATCTTTCTGCACCCGACCAAGTATACTGCAAGGCCTCCCTGTTTAGCTGGGATTTTAATAAGGTAATGTGGGAACAACTTCATCCTTAGCTCTAATTTCAGGTTACATATATATGTATATATATTTTAATTATACTTGCTGTTAAGGCATTATTGACAGCCACAATATAGAGAGAAACAAATAAAACTCCTAGCTAAATACCCAGAATATTCATTTCTAGCAAACTGCCAAGATATGCCAGTGGAGATATGTCCATCAGCTACTAACAGGAAAAAAAAAAAAAAAAAAAGAACTGTGGAACACTCTCCCTAAATGAGCAGGCCAAAGAACTGAGACATTTCCTGATGCATAATCTGTAAACTGACATCTGGCCTGTTGGGCAGGACAGTACTCCTCCTGGTGCTGAGCTAGGGATCGTGTGACAAGTTAAATGCATTAAGAGCATTAAGCCTTCAAGAAGTGGCAAGTGGCACACATACATGCTGTCTGTTGGTAGCAGTTACTCAGGACTGCAGCATATGCACTCCCCACTTGTGTGCATGCATAGTTAAACTAACTGCTAAAGCTGTCATCTCACCTCCTTTAAGATATCACGTACTATCCCCCTCACTGCAGTCTTTCCATGACTTACAGAGGAAGTTGTGCTGCTGTTTCTTCCAGCAAAAAATTGTACCCATATACTTCTTTGCACCCTCTTACACCTGCTGGGTTGAGGAAAAGCTGATTGGTTAGCACATCAATAAGCTATCTAGTGGGTTTAAACATTGTAATTGAGGAGTGATTATTCTAAGAAATTCTGACAAGGTAGAAGTCAGGTATAGTACCCAAGCAATAGCTTGAAATAAAAAACTATTTTAGTTTTTTATAATAAAATAAAAAATAGCTATGCCTATATCTAACACCTACACTTAAAAAAAAAAAAAAACCTGATATATTTAGCAAATGCTAACACAAACCAGGCAAAATACATATGAGAAGAGAACTGCTTTGGTAGTTATTGAATGCTTACATGCAAACAGTTTCATGAAGCTTCGAGACTGAAATTTCCCTGCTCCCTGTTTTCCTCCTTAAAAATAAATCACTGTGTCTGAACATTGGAATTGTGGTCTATTGTGAGCAGAGCTGAAATTATGTAGTGGATTCAGCACATACTGGAAAAGCAGAAAGCTCTTGCTATCTTTGTGAGCTAGTTGAAAAGTGAAAACAGATTAGAAAAATAAGTTCTTCAATAGGCAGCAACATTGCTTTCACACCAGATTTGATGAATAAGTCCTCCCAGCGGCACTAACACCTGATACGCACATTGCATGGATTAGCAAGTTTTAGTCCAGGCAGAAGAAAAAACATTTTTTTTTCCCTTCCAGTAACTGCTGCAGGTATATTATCTAATGAAAACACAACAAGATTTCTCTAAGGATTGTGAAATTCAGTTGGTCTTTCCATCAAACAATTATATGTTGTTCATCTACTATCTGAGAAGCACTGAGGCATATCCAGACCTGATTACATTTATTCTTAGCTCCAGATCAGACTACCCCACTAGGGCGGCAAGCAGTTTCTCATCTCTGCCTTACCAGATCCTTGATGCAGGCATACACAAAAGAGGGGTTTCCAATAACAATACAGCCACATTTGCTTAATATCTTGATCATCCCAAATCAGAATGTCTTTGATCATTAATGGAGCCTTTTGGAGTGTTTCGAATTAAAGGATAAATTTTCAAAGACATGTAAGAGGGATTTGCTGACTGTCTTCTATTCAGACCAGTGGGAGGTAAACAGCTCAATCCCCATACACTGCTCTGAAATGTACCCTTTCAAATACCGTATTTTCAAAAGCCATCAGACTTTTCAATAACTAAGAAGCTTCTAAGAACAACAGTATCATTTCCACTGATGTATCTGTCAGCTATGCTACTTCCAGGAAAACATTAGGCCTGCAGGAAACAGAACAGCTCAAAGACTTTCACAGGAGAAGAATATTAAGTACTCCTAGGGATTGTGCCCCTTGAGCTGCAAAGTGTATATTCTTTTGCACCGCTGCATATGCCAGGCTCTCCCCCTCTACATACAGAACAGGACATAGGGCTAAGTGAAAAGTGGTCTTGCAACAAACAGCACTTTTCCATACCAGTGTTCACTGAAGGCTCTAACTTTTAGAGATTATTAGCAGGAGGTACACCAAAAATATCAGTTCAGCACAAAAAAGACTCAGAGAAGCATGAAGGTAAACAAGGATTAGAGTCATATCATGAGAAAGATGTCAAGCGGCACCTGATGAACACAACAAAGGTTAACATCCCACGCATTCATTGCAAATGCGGAGGGAAACAGAATCTTTCCCCAATTTTCTGCAAATTTTGTTCGTATGTGCTAACTAAGTGCACAATATGGTCCTTAACAGTTCTGAGAAACATGGTAGTTTATGTAAATGCATAAGGGAAATCAAAATCTCAATTGCTTTTTGCAAATGCAATAAACTACACATTCTTCTCCCTGATGATTTTTATCATTAATAATGTAATCTCACAAACTAAATATCAGAAGGTCTAAACAAGTTGTTAGAACAGATTCTTGAGAGCTATTCTTCCCATTACAGCAGGATTTTTCTATTCTGCAAGGAATTTTTACAAGTTATCTCTGAGAGACAGAGAAGGATATATGGAATTCCCTCTCTCATATCCTTTATTAAATATATATTTCTATTTTAATTAAAAGATTTTCTAAGATTTCTTTTGATTCATTTGGTCAAATGGCAAAGACTAATTAGAACAACCAAGGTTTGCAAGCCCATTAGAAAATAATAATCCTCAGCAGCAAAAGTAACAAACATGAACCGAATATTAAGACATTATCTCCTCAAGGTCAAAAGTAGTTCTAATTTTAAAAAAACAACCAAAAACAACCAAAAAAAAAAAACCAACCAACCAAAACCAAAAAAACAAACTTGCAAGAACAGGTATCTGAGAAAGTACTTACTACAATGTCTTCAGGAAAAGTATCCAGACTGAAAGAGCCATCATCAAACATGACTTCATAGAAAAGCTGAGATGTCACTCCTATGACTCTGCAACTATAGTATCGTGTATTCCTATGTTTCGTGATGACTGTCTGCCCAACTGTAATGGCCTTCTCACATGCTTTAGCTCTCTTGAAAAAAGGAAGAATTTAAAAGAAGAAGTCATTTTAAAATACCAGCTTACTCATCAGATTTATATGTCAAAACAGAATTGATAACAGTTCACCACTCAATATAAAAACTTCAAATGCAAAATCATTCCTTCCAATCATGATCACACACATTTGTTTTACATACAAAGGTTCTGCATTTTATGAGAAAACAAATGGCATCTGAAGAATAACAAATCACAGCACTCAGAAATATTTTTGGAACTAATGCCTTCTAACTATTCTGCATTAGATCAACAACACAAAATTAGCAATATTTGTAAATTTTATTTGTCAAAGGATTCATAGAATTTCCTTGAAGAGGTAAGATGTGATGAACCCAGACTATGGTCTTGCATTGTTTTAAATGATGCTATTTTTAACTACTGGATTTCAGTATGATTCTACATAGTTGCTTAATACTTTGCTGAATGGGATGCAATAACTAAATGCATATCCAGTTCTTGTCAGAACTGTCTACAGCAGTGTATCTGAGTGATTTCTTAACCCACACTGTGCAGAACGTTTGCTTTAAAACTTCAGACAACATTGAGGACTCTTCATTAGTTATTTATGTAGTAAATCAGTAGCAATAACTTTTTTTCATTTCTCACTTTTAATTCCCCAGAGCTAGTTATGTCAATCAGAAGAGTAGCAGGGTTGTTAAATTATGCAAAAATTCTACATCAATAACTGCTTGATGGATTCTGTAAATAAAAAAAAGAATGGAACCTTGTAAGTAAGCAAACGCTCAGAAGCTTACATGATGCAGACAGCTGTTAAATCTCAGCTCCCAACTAATGTATCCTCATGAACTTTCCACTTAAAAAGCAACCTTCTTCACCAGGAAAAAATAAAATCAAGATCTTCTCATCCTAATAATGCAAAGAAGGCAATTCTTTCTTATGATCCTGGCTGTCTGTTCATTACCTCACAAAGGTCGATTTGTTTATGCAAAAGTGAGTTATTGTGACTTTGGCTATATCTGAACAGTTGAACTTTTCTTATACTGGAAGATGCTACTATAAGGGGCAACTACACTGGTATATACTGAGCATAAAATATTTTTTATTAGAAATGTTTATATAAACAGCATGAAAATATTTTATTATGTACATATGCTAAAGTAATTACTCAGTTTCCTAGCACTGCTTTTCAAACCTTCAAAGGCAGTGAATTCTTCAATCAATATAATTGATTGAATAAGAAAAACCCACCCTAAACTTGAACATTTCTGTTTTTGCCGAGACTGTAGTCACTATCGTGCCTCTTTCTTGGACCAGGTTCTGGCATTTAGAATTTTTAAACTTCTCTGCTCCTGCAAACTAAGGGCAAACTAAGTACAAATATTCTGTAGCATTTCTGGAGACAGTGCGCTAAATCTCTGTGTGTCAGAGCTCTGCCTGACATACGCATTTGGAGGATTTAGTTGAGGTCACCTCAGATAGTAAAACCCAATGATGTTTCTAAAGCATTTTCAAGTTTACCTAGAAATAATGTCTGAGCATACACACAAATTATTTAACCATTTACATGTATAACAAAACTGTTTCTTCCCCATTTTACCTGTCTTTAGTTAGACTAAGTAGCAGAACTAACTACATAAATATCAATTTAGTTATATTATCACAGGATTGATAACATGTCAATTAGCATTTTTTGAAACATATGTAAACATAAATGTTAATTTACATTTCAATTCTTGACTTTAGTCTATTTAGTTACTTGGCGGGGGCGGGGGGGGAGATCAGAAGTAAACTGGAGAGTATTAATTTATTTACTTATATGATATAATAGAAACAGTTTGATATTACAGAAACCCAAGGAGAAATAGCTCTATTAAAAGGTTTAAATGTTTTTAAAGCCTGAAAATGGAACTCTTCAGCGAAGATGGAAGGCAAAATATAATACTTGAAGAGACAATACAGGCTCATTTAATGATAAAATTTTCAGAGAAGAAATGCCATTGCTCATTAGAACAAATAATAAAAAACAGAAATGCATCCTAGCTCAAGGAGAAGATTATTTTTTAGTATGTTATCTTGGTAGGATTCTTGATTTATTTCTCAGAAAAAATATTGACAAGCACACTCTGTAATTGATTGCATGTCCCAGAAAACATTTCCTGTCAGAAAATCTTAAGAATTTATTGATGTTAAGAATGTCATTTTTCATCAGAAAGGACAGTTGTTATGTAAGGGAGTCTATCAGATTAAAGAAACAGCTGTGGTAGTTACCAGATTATTGAGAAAGCTGTGGTTTAAAAAGCATGATTTTCTTTAACAGTACCTAAGCCAAGGATGAACTAAGATAGTGGCAGAAATACAGAAAACAACCAGATACAAAGCAAAAAAAAAGTTAACCTCCTCTTCTGTGTGCAAACTTCAAAAAGATAAGAGGGAAAATTACTTTATCCTTCATTTTCTGTATAGCAGGACACAAAAATCTTGTTAAATAAAATATATAAACTACCTGTATATGAAATCGTAATAACTATCATGAAATAGACATCTGATGTATATCCAAATATCTAGAAACTTTGTCCGACTACAATTTTTAATGGGGGATCCTCAAAATTCTAAGACTTATTTGATAGAGGAATATAATTCTCATTTAATCATTTTAAGCTTATTCCTTGGAAATCCAATTTAGGCATAGAAATGATGCATGACATTTCAAAAATATGCTGGCTCATGATTTTTTAATAATATGTCCTTCCTAAGGCATGCCTTAGTCCCTCTGAAATGTTAAGGGACTGCCAGTAATTAGCAGACAGTAGCAAACAATGACATTGCATAACTCAGGTATTCAACAGAAAAAGGATTTACAGCTTCCATTTGATAGCATCCCTTCATTCCCTGTGTGCTACAGATTTAAGAACTAGACGGTAATAGAAGAAGATAATTTGAAATAGCTCAAAAAGCAGCAACAGTAGGTTTTTGCAACTCCTGTCCAGTGGGTTTTTGCAACTCCTATCTTTGCCTCTTCTGAAGACAGTTAGTCTTTCAAAATGCATGTAAATGGGGCTGCCTAGATGGCCTCTTCTGATCACACTTTCCAAATTAAACATCACCTGTGAGTATATGTTTGCCTCCAGCTGGGTTTCTCTGACCCTCAGTGCTGTCTTTGCTAATCTTGTATGGATCCTTTGGGGTTTTTTTTCCTGTTAGTATAGTTGCATACAACTTCTTTTTCTCATTTCCTTGTGTATGAAAGAGTTCTTTTAATCAAAATCCATCTGCAGCACCTACTCTCAACACTACTTCCAAGTGTTCTTGCAGTTTAGGACAAAAAGGTGTGAGGGATATGTTACATGCCCAGAAACAAGCACAGTCAAAGAGGAAAAATGAAGAAAACATGACCTACTGTCTGTAAGTAGTAAATCGCAGAGCCTTCCTTGTATATTGACACTCCAATTTACATAACAAAATAATATAGGCTGCAACAGGAATAATCAAAACCATTCTGTATTAAACAACTTTTCCGCTAGAAAATTTTTGTGTTATTTCTAAAGTTGTACCATCAGCAAATACAAGAGGCATGCTTAGTTTTGAGTCCATGGAACTCCAAAGAACATATTTTTGAAAAGTCTTATCAACATTTAAAAACTCCAGTTCTTAGTATTTCTGTATTTACTTCATTTGGCAGCACTATATGGATGCAAGGATTATGCTTTCTCTTTTGATTGTCTTTTTGATGATTTTTCATCAGAAGACCCGCCAGTGTTTTCCATGGTTGACATTAAAACAGTATTCTAGGAAAAAATCCTGAAAACAATACAGAATCTGATCCCCAGTGAAAAAGACTTGTGAAAGTATATTGCTGAATAATTTGGACACAATTTGCTTGATATCCCAGCCATAAATAATTTGGATGCATACTCCACCTCATCATTGCAATAAGCCCTTGCCTGAGGTGAAGAGATACACTAATACCAGTAATAATACACATTATT
Organism: Mycteria americana; assembly: GCF_035582795.1. Taxonomy (NCBI): domain Eukaryota; kingdom Metazoa; phylum Chordata; class Aves; order Ciconiiformes; family Ciconiidae; genus Mycteria; species Mycteria americana. Next base: position 24,653,924 of record NC_134396.1, on the reverse strand, counting down.
TTACATAGGTAGGATTTTTGTTGAGCACCCTCATTGATTTACGTATTACAATACTACTATAGATATATGTCACAATTTTTCCTAGTGCGCAGAAGCCATCCTTTGGTTGTTGAGTTGTGGGTTGTTTGGTATTTTTTTTAAACTTGAAGAAAATAGCAATCACAGGTATTCACTGAGCATTTAGGCACAATATCTACAGCCTATATTAATGGAAAAACAGACAATTTTAATTTTGTTTCCTTGAAATGAGGAGAAATAATAGTGTCCTTGCTTTATGTACAATGTTTTCAACTGCTAAATACCAGAAGAGATTTTTTTTCTGGCTGACAAGACAATCTATTTGACTCCTGTAAAAATTTGCAAATTGAGTATAATATTTCCGTTTGCATGATTCCCCTGTTCTGCTTTCAAGCAAGGAAGTTAAAACAACAGGCAAACAAAAAAGTTCATTAGAAGTAAGATACATTGCTATGCCTAATGGTGAAGAGCAATGTAATTTCTGCATGAAAGAATAGCTAATAGCTAAGAAAAGCATAACAAGAAAACCAATGGTGAAAAAACTTCCAAAGGCTTAAAGATGTGATTAGATTAATTATCCAAAAGACAGAGTACAAAATCAAGCATATACAAACATATGGCAATCTCCTTTGTCTCAGGAGTAATTTAAGAATTTCACAGTTAAAGATTCTTTAACAAAATATCTGATCATTCCAAGTTTTGGCCCAATGAAAAACACAAGAGTATAATTTTTCTTTCTCTTCTGCAAATCTGATTTTGATTTGAGCCACAGGAAATAAATTTTCAAAGTTTTTCAAAAAGGTTGAAAAAGAAGTTTTTCAAAAAGGTTGGTGCTGAGTTTCAGGAAAGGACGTGATAGTCTCATTCCAAGCTATTTGAACATCCTTCACACAACCTCTTAAATAGCAGCCACACAAAACCCTGTTTCTCCATACCTAGTGGGTTTTTTTTTTCTTTGATACTACCTAATATAGGTCAAGAAAATCACTAAGAAAAAAAGGATTTTATGGGATTCCATGTCACTCTATTACTATTGCGTTTTTTCAGATAAGCATGTGTTTTGTTTCTTACCATTCAAAATAATAGCTATTTAATAACTTCTTTTCTGTTCCAGAGAAAGTGTACACTAAGAAAGTTAAGTGCTAAAGTCTGCACTGTTTTATATTAGATTGAAAGTATAAATTCTGGTTAAACAACCTACCTGGTTTTCATTAATATTTTGCAGCTATTTCTATTAATAAGTAACATGAACATAGAAATGCCAGAAAAAAGTCTGTTTAGGACAGATATACCACTATTAAGTGCTGTATAAACATAGAAGAAATAATCTGAAACTTCAGCACATTTACCATTTAGCATCATAAAAGAGAATAAGGTGAGGAAAATCACATGCATTATTTAACAGCATAAGGGGATTCCAGCATCAGAGACATGTATATTAGAGGAAGGTGGAAAAATTAAGGGGCTGAGAAAGTGGTCATAATATACGTATGAAGTGGGAATAGAAGAAAGTATTATGCAGAAAGTCCTATTTGATCAGGAAATGATTTCCCAGCTTCTGATCCAAATCCCACTGGGCAGAGTATAAAGACTTGTCCCAAACAAATCCTAGAAAATATTTGGGAAGAACAGCCCTATTTTTACTGGCCATGATTTTAATCCAGTAATTTTCAGCTAATGGTGACGTTTTCCAAGAAAGCCAAGTATCTTAAGTTGCCTGTACAGACAGAGGTTTAAGTTTGTTTGTTTTTCAAACCAAACTCATTTTCTTGAAAAATGTCTGAAGAAACTAAAACCACATGAAGTGTACTTGTTTCACGTATTAATTAATTTTGGAAAACAAAAATCTTTAAAAGGCTTAACAGTTCTGTGGAAGTTTTAAACAAGGACACACAATTCGTTTCCCTTTTTAAGAACCACCAGCAGATTGAACACTCAGGACTGATTACTCTAGTTGGGAGCATTACATTTTACTACACTAGAAAGAAAATCGTACTCTTCGGTAGTCTTGTCATTAAGACCAAGGATTCACTGACAACCTCTTGAAAGAAAGACATATATTATACAGACATTACCTGGGTTTATTTCTTTCACTTGTAATGTATAAAGGAGATAAAAAGTTTGCAACTTGCGAATTCTCAACTTGACTAACTTACCAAGCTATTTCCTTACTAAGACTACATTAAGTCCTTCTAGTTTGCTAGGAAACAAAATACAGTTTTAAAAGCCCAAGATAAATGGCAAGAGTTCTCTCTTAACTGAGATAGTAACAATTCATTTGAATAAAAGACATTAAACTAATTCTTCAGGTGTCTCATCTAAAATTAAATGTTCCTTCTCAGCACAGGCTAGAAATAAAAAGGCACAGTAATAACATGAATTTTCATGACATACCAGGGTTACTTTGCCAGATGACAGAATAACTATAATTGGATATTTGCAAGACACTGTTTGGCTGCAGAACAAAGAACCTACATATACACCATATCCTTTATCTCACAGTATCTGTGAGTATTTGCAAGATACTGTGATCTGGGTATTTGTAATATGCTCCAGGTTAAGAAAAGAGAGAACTCAAAGACTTGTTCTGGCTCTCAAAACAATACATTCAACAATGACTCTCATGCAAAAATGCGTTAGACATATCAAGTATCATTTCTCCCAGGTAATGGCATAAGGAAAAATCTTCAAGATGTAATAGTTTGCTATGTATGGAAATATGATAGATGGAGCTATTATAACACATAGTATGGATCCTTTCTTCCATTTTCTCTGGAAACATACTTTCATTCTGCAATTCCATTTTTTAACAAATAAGACAACAAATTCCTTACCACATTTTGGTTGATCTTGTGCCTGAAACATGTGATGTAGACAACATATGGCCAGTCATCAGGTTCCATCAGCACTCCTGCAGCATGGGCACAGGTAACATGGAAGGAGGCTGGGCAGCGTCCATATGAACACTGAATGCAGGCACCAGAGATTTTCTTAATTCTCTGTCTGCAGAAGATACATTTCTGTAGAAGCAAAATAAACAGAATATTTACTATACTACCCCAACTCCACCAACTTCTGCAAGTATCTCAAGGACTGAAAAGTTATTTGTTTTTCACTGATTACATTTTATACCTTGCAATAGGCATGGCAAAAGAACCAGCATTTATGAATTACAAGGTAACGTAGTAATATAATAATTAATAGATAGCATTTTTGCCTTTTTGACATTAATGCGAAGACAATCTGTTCTGGTGCTATAGTAAGAAAACTGATATAAAGATAACTATTTAAAAGTTTAATTTCAAATTCCATACACTCCTCTGAAAATTAACCTGCTCCTCCTAAAATGGGTAAATCAAAAAACCTGCCCATAATTCTGCAAAAAGTAACAGCATGACTCAAAAATAAAGAGGATAGGCCCACAGAAATGTAGGGCTAGATGGGACTTCCACATATTTAAACGAGCCCCCTACTTTGAAGCTGCAATAAATATATACTTAGACAGTCTTTGGGAGATGGCTAATCTAACATGTTTGTGAAACAGTTTCTACAACATCCTCAGATAACCTGTTACAGCAGATAAATCTCCTCAAGGTTAGAAATGTTTTCTTTATCTCAAGCCTTTGCATAATTCCACAGCTGAAGGCTTTTCCTAAGCCCCTTTTTATTTTTTCTAGTCTGGTTTTCATTGGCTGTGTATTTAATATAATGGTGATTGAGTAGGCTGTATTTCCCCACTTATATTAAAACATGTCAACAGCTTTACCAGTGTCAAGACATACCACTTTTTTTCTTTTTGTCAAAATAGAGACCACATCAAAATATTGTCACTATTTTGTAAGTAACGTAAGTAAGTGGCCCATATGAAGCAAATGAAGGGACATGAGCTAGGTTAATTAAGTCTGGGAAATAAGGTCCACCATACTAAAAAAGACAAAGTACAAGACAACTGGTATCTTGCCACCAAAAGACATTAACAAACACGCTAGACAGAATAATTACTTTAGTAACGTCTGTGGACAACTGTGTTATATCACACATGGGAACTCTCCTCTGATAACTCGCATCATGGCTAACAAAACTGCAAATGTTATTGATGATCATAAAATTATCTCAGCTATCCTAAAATACAGACATTTTATTTAAGGACACAAAACAGTGAATTCAATAATTTGAAAACACTGCTAGAATAGTGATTACTTCCATTTGTTCTCAATTCTCTAGTCACTGATTTTGTCAAACGCCCTCTTGTCTGCCTATGCTCAGAAAACGAGTAAGAATAATTTTGATTTATTTTTACTGTATGGTTAATAATTCAAAGCATTTCAAATTAACTTTCATCAAATTCTTATTCCCAGGTTACCAGAGAATTTTGTTCTATTGTTTATTAATTTCCATATTCTGAAGAAAATCTGCAGAAATTTTATTGTATAATTCAGCACTTGCATAGTTTCAATGACTTCTAGCACTCAGTTTGTGACTGAAATAATGCTTTTTGCAAGTGCTAGCCCTGTCAAACTCATCGATCATGCAGGGTTCTAGTTCATGCATCATTCTGAACGTGAAAAACTCTTCAAGTTCTGCCTTCATATCCACCCTCTGAAAGCCAACAGCCTGCATGGCTTTGCACAAGCAGAAACAAGAGTAGCATCTGGCATCTGGAACTTAGTTAAAAATTTTACCTATCATTCACTAAAAGGACCAGAACTCAGCTCAGTCTGCTGTAGCAGCATCAGGTCTGAAAGACTAGTGAGAGGTAAAGATGATTTCGCCATCAAAAGAAATGTTCCAGAGACTTCACTGATATGCTGATATCTCATTGTGCATTTGTATTCATGTGCATGAAACCATTTTCAGATAGATCAAGTAACTGTTTCTCGAGGGAGCTTAAGGATTTTTTTATATGTACATATTCAGAACCAAGTAAAATGGGAATTCCAGAAAGAAAATACTATTGAAATCTATTACGTGTAATGTCTAGACACTGAGTTCATGCAAATACACATCTCCTTTTGAATGCTTTTTCACGCAGATATACACACAAATTCACCAGTCAGCTTAATGAAAGAAGAAAGACTGAAGTACAAAACACGTCTGAGTATTAAAAAAACCAAAACCAAAAAAAAAAAACCAAACCTGGCCGCATGTTCTGACTAAAACACTCCAAAAATGCAGTTCAAACAAAATGTAGAGAATGGGGAAAAGGGATAAAAAAGTAAAGTGCAGCTAAACTAGCAGTAACTGAAAGAAGTATGTTACAGCAGGAAATGCTGATCCCCTTAAATTATTGGCTGCACTTGTGCAAGGCAGCAAATATGCAAACATTACAATGTGGCTGTAAGTTTCTTCAGCATCTTACTAAGGTATCATGAAAACTTGGGAGATGCACAAATCTGAAACATTACATTACAGGAGTAATGCTTCCGAAAAAGATGCACTTACAACTATATGTTGTACAATCATTCTATTTTAATATTTTAAGGCTTATCACCTTTCAGAAGTGGAAAAACTGAGGAAAATAAAAGCAATATGAGGACAGTAAGAGATGCTGGAAGGGAAGCTGGAAGTGCAGTTAGGAAAACTGAAAATGTAACACATTAAATGGGATGGCCAATTCCACAGAAATTAGAGCAAAACTTCATCATTCCCGTAAAAGAGACCGACTTCTCTGTTCTCTTCCAGCGTAGGTTAACTTAATAAGAACATATCAGACAACCTGATATATTGTAAGAAAAGTTATTTCTCACAGTACTTTTCAGAGTTGCAACTTGAAAGTACTGATAAAAATAATAATAAAAAAGCTGTCAAATTACTATCGACTATATTCTTATTTCTGCCATGCTGGTGTAAAATTACTGTAATACTGATGAAAAGTGAAATTACTTCACATTTACTCTTATATAAAAGGAATACTTCTTGGCCATATGTAACTATGTGAATGCAGACTTCAAGTCACATGAAGAAAGTAAAAATACTTCCTTCCTGTGTTTTCACCATGAGATGAATCCATCTCACTGCCAAATATAGGGAAGGTAGTTGTTACATCAGTTACCTCCAAACACACATTAATATTTTGTGCTACACTCTTATACTCTTCAGGTATCAAAAAGATTAAGATCATGGATATGAACAGGGGAAAAAAAAGTTACTGTACCTGCAGGAAACAAAAAATCCTATTTCTTCCTGTGCTTATGGCATACCAGAAAAATTCTGAAAATCATTCTTCTTTCAGAAAGCACAAAAAGAATCAAGGTTGACAAATAATGAAATATGTTTCCTATTATTTGTAAGATGCTGTGTCCTTTGTACAAGTACAACACTGAAAGGGGTGATGCAGATGTACCTCAGCTTTACAATGAGTCTCAAACTTAGGCATGAATTTTGAAAACTACACATATGCACAAATAAAAGGCGTATAAGCAAATTCACAGCTTGCATAACTGTCTCAGGCAGCATGGCCCCATTCAGAGATAGGAGAAAAAGCTCCTTCATCTTTGAAAATATAAGTCAAACAGTTTATCTACCATATTTGATTAATAAAATCAGAATACACAGAATAAAAGCAGAACAAACTATAAAAATATGCTTTGCATAGACTTTTGGAACCTTAGCTGAGCTACATACCAAGCTGTACATTAGCTGTAATAGTAAATTGAACTGTGCTGTGTCTGACCCATACTGGCAATTCTTTCCCTCCCTAGCTTCTAACTAATAATGTATTTCTCATACTCTCACTTGGGCTTTACAGCATATGAATTTAAATGAACTTTTTCACCTTTTTTTCTCTCATGTTAATATTATTTTTGATAGCATGGTGATACATGAAAAAAAAAGGATGATATAAATATAAAATAATAATTTAAAAAAATCACTGAAAGTGACCAAAGGAAAAAGGCATCAAAATTATAAGAAAGGGAATCACAGGTTGTGAAGACTGAGGTTTCATTCTCACTCCCACCCTTGCCTGAAGTCTGAGTTTTGTATGTTCGTAAAATGAAGGAATTGTATAGAATGGAACCAGTCTTGAACCACTCCTGTAGAGGACAGAATCTAAAGACCTCTCTGTCTGGGCGAACCTCATCTTTAGGTATGTAAGTGTGCTACTTGTGAAATTAACAAGCTTGACATACTATGAACACATTTACTGAAATACAATCATGCTAATTCAGTGCCCAACTGACAGTTTTTCAGTAGCCTGAAACTACAGCTGTTCCTACCAACTAAAGCAAATTCAACATCCTAGATAGCTAGACAGAATGTCATTTTGACTTAATGCTTGCTAGATATTAGTGCAAAGCAGAGACAATGGGGGAAGTAGCTGAGGATCAATCTTAATCAGAGATTCAGATGCAAAATGAATTGGAGAATAAATAAAATTGTTTATATAACTGGAGATTAGGAATATAGGACAGAACAATGTACTGCAATTTTCTAGATGGTGAAATGACCTCTTTTTGCCCCCCAGATGAAAAATATTCTGCTGCAAATAGATTTCATAATCATGGAATAGCTCTTTAATATTAATAGGTTGCAAATATATAAACAGAATGGATTTTAAAGAACGAGTCTAAGGAAACTGGATGCCAGTATTTTGCAGAAGAAAGCCCACTGATAGCTTTCATAATAATTTTTATGCATCCTTATATAGAGAATTTGATATTGCTTCCCTCAAAAAGAGTAATATTTACAAAACAAAATTCCAGTCCCTAACAGGATCATGAATTAAACACAGTAACACTGCTTTTTGATGCAAGGATTTATGAAAATAAGCACAAGCTGAGGTTGCAGCAGAAAGCTGGGGCTGGATTTTAGGAAACAATTTGGAGTATTGATTTCTCACAAAAGTATTTCTATGCCTTGGCAAGAAGAATGACTTATGCGAAGAAGCTCACTATATTAAGGCATTAAATTCTACAAAAATAAGCTATTTCAAGAGAGCCTCTACCGCTGCAGATGGTTATTAACTACTAGTCAGTAACTGAATTGTATATTTTCATCCTCTTTTATATATTTGGCATTTTTGGCCTTCTAGGTATCATTGGAAATAAACACTAAGACAGAGACACCATTGTAAGTTTAGGAAATTAATGAAAAACCGTGGGTAATTTTTTTTTTCCTATAAGATCTGCTTAGCACCTCTGCATTTCATAATGAATCTGCTTTGCTTCAGAATTTATATTACCAGACAAGCAATATTGCTGTTGTGTATGATCACACTGTAGATATGAAATGTTGATACTAATGTAACCAATAGTAAAATACCCATAGATTTTAACAGAGGAAAGATTTCACACAAAATATTGACAGAAGGAGCTTCATCAGCTTATCAACTGTTATAACTTGAGACATACAGTATAAATGCACAGTGAAACTAATCTTTTCTTTCTCCAATCCAAAGCCATAACATGGATAAGAAGTGAGAAAAGATTACAGTCTAGTCATACTGCAAGAGTCGGTAGCAAGGCACTGGCACAAAGATTTGTTAATGATGCACAACGCAATCAGAAGATACATACGACGAAGACATTTGACACATTATCTGCAGATCAGTGAGCACATGTCATCTGCACAACCATCTTTCAGAATACAAAGTCAGCACTTAATTTTGGCAGAGAGCATAGTGTGTTTCTATGGAAACAAGCTCATTACTTTTTTTCATTTTATGTTTCCTTTTATTCCTGATTAATCTAAACCAAGCTGAATATTTCAGCTATGAAACTGACAGAGCTTAGAATCAGAACATGTGAAGAAAAAGAGTTTCTTAGATCATCTATTCCACTTTTTGTTCAGCATGTTTAGACAATTATATAAAATTAAATAAGAATGTTGTTAGATAAAGTATCAAGAGACTGTTTTGCATCCCTCTGGTATTTCAAACATAACAACCAGTACCTCACGGGGGAAAAAAACCCAATGCTTGTAGAAAATTATTTGTAATTTCCTGCTACTCAGTAAGTCTGCCTATAGCATGGGGCTATGGCAAATTAAAGATGGCAGACATTATCTAGATGTAGGTGAAATTCTGTTAGTCATATATTCCAGCAAAGAAATAGACATGACACTTACACATCAATAGCAAATAGAAAGGGTAATCTTATTTTCTAATAACTCAGAAATAATGTAGCTTTGGGTCTACTCTCAATGAGTGAACTTGCAAGTCATGTTGTTTAATTTTGAATTAAACATGAAAAGATCTTGAAATGGCACCAAATATAGATATTGTTTTAATATATAATTTTAAGAGCTGATAAAATATTATCGGGACTTGCCAAAATTATGTATAAATACAGTATACATCTACTATTTCAGTGAAACTGCTAGGTACCAATAGCTTTTTAATTTGTAGGAAAGGAAAGACAAACATACAGTGTAGAGTTAAATAAAACCTTAGCTCTTCTGAAGCACAGATTGTGTGATTATAATGAAAGAGTCCTTACATTGCAGGTTAAAAGAGAAAAACAATCAAAGAAAACAAAACACTTGGTGAAGAAGTTCTTATTTTAGAAAGTGCCTGAAAAGGTTTATGTTCCTGTGATATGCAATGTAATCTCCTTAACTGGTAAAAGGTGAGTGTTGTGAGGCAAAAAGGAAGAAATAAAAGACCTTGTTAGAGCTCCAACTGTTGCCTGTACAGTGGTACTCACCACCACAATACCTACAACTACGACATATCTAGGGAAGTAAACTGCTATGTATTTATTTTCAGTATTCTTGAAGTCCTCAATATTTGTAATTAGATTTCAACACCAAGCACTGCAGTTAAGTCCCTACTCGTTTTTCAGGCTACAGCAGTACCATCAGTGTTCTATGCTGTCGGAGATACCCAGAAAGTACTTGAGAGGTCTGTAATCCTACCCTAGAGATCTACTGATAAACATACCATATACCTATATCTCTATTATGTCCTCAAAGTCTTATTATGAATAAATGCTAAAAGGAGAATATTCAATCACGAACACCTCCTTTAAAAAGAAGAATCACTACATATATAATGAATATGCTGCTAGCACATAGTCATTGAACACAAGAATACCCCGTCACTTCCTTCCAGATTCATATACACCTGTGACACTCTGAGAATTTAGTCATCCTAATTCTTCTTTTGCCCACTTCATATCTACCCCCTTTCTGAAATACTAATATGTGACTGTGAGCCTTCACTTTATAAGGAGACTCTTGTGATTTTAGCTTAACTCTAGCTTTTATGTATTCATAGATACTTTTTCAAATGTTTTTTTATTACAGGACAAAATGAATCTTTATGCCAGACAATGCTTCTTCCTCTGCAGCTTCAAAATGTTGCATGTCTTCTTTTGGTTTTTTTCCTCATAATTTTCACCTTTTAGCTTCTATATTGTACCATATAAACAATTAAACACACAGCCTTAAAAAGTGTAATTTTACAGAATTATCGTGCCTGTATTCAGTGCACCTTTCGGGCATCCTGAAATGAACAAGAAGAAAGGTTGTTACTAGTATTGGAAGGGCAAAATTCCAGGAAGATAAATATGGGAGGTTGGAAAGAATCTCCTTTTCTTTGTTCTCCAGGAAGAAAGCATTTTTATTAAAACTTTGCTTTGGATTTGCATAGACCAGTTTGAATAGATTTGCCATTTACATAAAGGCTAAAATACCTGACAAGCTGTGAAAGGCCACTTAGGCTGAAAAGGTGATGAGGCATCAATTCACTGCCTCACTGCTGCTGCCTCCACCAGATATGGTGGTTAAGGGTCCAGTATTATATTGTAACTGCACTCTTTCCAGCCGATTCCTATAGGCATTACTAGAAATTAAAGGCAATGATCATCTTCAGATTCTTTTCTGCACTCCAGTCATCCAGTCACAACCACATATTTCTTAACCCAAGTACATAGGGCAGAGACAAAACAACTGTGCAAAATGAGAACTAAACTATTTCCATAGAGTCAAAGAATAACGGAGGTTGGAGGGGACCTCCAGAGGTCATGTAGTCCAACACTTTGCCACAGCAGACTAAATCAGGTTCCACAAGGCCTGTCCAGCTGAGTTTTGAACATCTCCAAGGACAAAGATCCCTCAGGTTTGCTGGACACCTGTTCAAGTGTTTGACCACCAGCTTTCATAGTAAGAAAACCCTTTCTTTACACAACACTGGAATTTACCATGTTCTAAAACAGACCCAGTTTCTTCAGTCTCTCCACATACGTCCTGTGCTCCAGCCCTGACCATCTCAGTGGCCTTTCATTGGACTTGCTCCCGTATGTCAATAATGGGGAGACCAGGTGCAGTCTTACAAATGCCAAATAAAAGGGTAGGATGGATCAATTCCCTGAACCTGCTGGGTACAGTCTTACAAATCAAACCCAGGATGCAGTTGGCCCTCTTTGCTGCGAGGGCATACTGCTGATTCACGTTTAACTCCTCCATCGTGATCCCCAAGTCCTTTTCTGCAAAGCCAATCAAGATAAATTCTAGTGGCAGACTTTGTATTATTCAGATTTCAAAAGAGACAGATCCCCAACTAAACATGACTACACAAAGTAATTAGAGAAGACATCTAGAAATTGCTAACTCAGAAAAGTCCTTAACAGACAATGAATGGAGAACTTTAAGAGACTGCATGACCATTTCAGGCTCCACTCCTTCATGAGTTGTCATTTAATGCAAAGCACTGCTCTGAAAAGTAATATCGTTATTTATACTTAGTACAGAGAAGATCACTGTTTCTGTATAGTTTATTTTATAATAATTGTTTTCTAATACTTCATATGAATACATACAAACACACAGAGAGAATTTAACATTTTAATACGAGAGCAGTTAAAATTAGAACATTGAGATGCAGCATTGAAAGGATTATATTCTTAGCAATATCCTGCAAGCAATTTACTGAAATGAAAAAATGCAAAGACAGTCTTTATCAAAATAAAGGTACCACCATCTCTTATCTAATAAATTCTATCCTTCTGAGAGTGGCTAGTTGGTACGGTGATACCAATAAACTAAAAAGGTATTTCTACACCCACCCCCAAAGAAAACAAAATTACTAAAGAGACAATCAATTGTATGAGGCTTTGAGCAACCTGGTCTAGTGGAAGGTGTCCCTGCCCATGGCAGGGGGGTTGGAACTAGATGATCTTTAAGGTCCCTTCCAACCCAAACCATTCTATGATTCTAGGATTTAAGACATGCATGTTCAAATGTTTAGAAACAAGAATCTTGTCAAGCTCAAACAGAAACCTCTGACGACAATACAAGCACACATATCAAAATTTCATCTATCTACTAGCATGACAGTAATGTGCTGCTTTGTGTCTTAAAAGATTAGAAAATGGGAATGGACTTCAGTATATGTCCTCTGGGCAAGAAGGGGTCATGGCCAATTATGTAGGTGAATTCACTTTGCCTCTGGGAAGGAAAATATTTTGCTTGTGGAGTACACTGAATGAGGACACAGCTGCTTGTCAAGTTGTTCGCTGTTGAAGGGAAGCTATTGTGGACAGAATACACTATCAGAAAAGAAGGATAAGTAAAACCATTTAGTGTGGTTATGCCACTGGCCAGGAACTACCTGGCACCCTACAGTAAATTGAGCAAATGTGAGTCATGCTATTTCCAGGTGCTAACAACAGCATATAAACAACTGCGTAAGTCAAAACTGGAAATAAGGGGCCATTCCAGGGTGGAGAGGTATGGGGTATTTTTTGTTTGTTTTGGGGTTGTTTTTTGGTTGTTTGGGGGGTTTTTTATTGTTTTAGGAAGGGGTTAAGGCACACAGAATTTAAACATGCTCTGCATCACAGAAAGTTTTTTTCAGTTCTGAAAAGCTTGGGATACTGCATAGCTTACAAAGAAAAGATTATTTTTGAAGCTTTCAGCCAAAAGCTAAAATCTATTTTTCAGCAGAGTTCATGTTAACATTATACCTAACCAGAAAGTAGTGTCATTTCAACAGGCAAAAGTGATAAGGCAGTACAGAAAAGTTATGACATTCTTTAAGACATATTAAAATGTATTAGGTATAAGAAGTTTAAAAAATTCCACAATCTAAAATTAATCAGTTTGTCATATCTCAGAAACAGTAAGTTATTTATAAATGCTTCCCTCATTTCTACGACCTGTACTAAATTCACTAAGTAAATATTTAGAATAATCTGATCCCACTGTAGAAGAGGGTCAGCAGTGTCTTAGCCATTACAAAAATTTGCCAAACCATTGCTCCCTCTAAATTGAAACATATTAGCTATTAATATATTTACTGGTTAAAATGGTTGTTGGCAAAAATGCAGAAGCAAAAACTGAAATTATTACATGTTTAAAATGAGTTGGTTTTTTCTCCATCTTTTATTTTTTCCTGTTGCTTTCCCTCAAAAGATAAAAAAAATAAAAGAACGATATGATGGCTTTATCTTGGGCAGGTAGGCAAATGACCTTTTGCTTTAAAAAATCTCATAAAGTATCATCTTTCTTGCATAAACCCAAAAGTATGTGGACGTCAGCACAGTTGCAAAGCGTTCCAAGTTTGCCATGGAAACAACATTCTTATTTCAAAATAATACAACTGCTCACTGTGGACTATTGGCATGAAAGCTCCCAATCCAAGCTCATTGACAGCTTGTGGAGTGGACAGATGAGGCATGGAAAATATTTTAAATTAGTTCATTTATCTTGCTCAGACATGGGAAGAGACTGAGAATTTTTCATGTTTATAGAAAAAAGCAGAGGGGGAGAGAGAGAGAGACGCGGGGAAGAGGAGAAGGGGAAAAGGCGGGGGTAAAGGCGGGTAAAAAAGGGGAGAAAAGGAAGAAAAAAGAGAAGAGGGGGGTAAAAGTGGGAAAAGGGGGGGAGGGGGAAGATGGGAAAGGCGGAAAGAGAGGGAAAGGGGAGGAAAGTTTACGAAAGGGGAAAACCAGCACCTTTTTACATAAATTATTACCAGTTAAGCTAAATTTCACACACAACGCATTTTTTGTTCATTAGAAAACATACACCCCAACACTCGCAAAACTAGCAGATGTTTTTAACTGGTTTTGATTTTATCTTTATAGTTTTCAGAAAATAAACACTGGTTTTTATTACTGCATTAAACACGTGCAGATTTAAATTGTTTTGTCCTAAGGACTCAGATTATAGATATTTTTCAAACATGAGGCATAATTCCCCTCACATACCTCAGAAATTATGCCATACACATCCAAGATGAAGAATACAATAGATTAAGTATTTAGTTAATGCAGAGTGCCTTATTGCCATGGATGTTATTGGAGCCCAAGATATAGCAAGGGAGATGGCTCAAAGGACGGAATAATGTACTGCAAGTGAGACGACTAATTTTGTTCCTGAGATTCCAGTGGCTCCTAAGAATACGATTCAGACAAAGATAGAGATAAACAGAGATAGGTTTCTTCCTCCTGCTTTGAACTTAGATCATTCTATGGCTACACCTAGAAAGGCAGCTTAGGACTGTACGAAACTCATATGAGGACCAAATATACCTGCCATGTACACATCAAATTTCTGTGAGAAGCTTACATGGGAATCTTGCCACAAATCATGGAGTGTATGGAAATTTACACAACAACATGGAATTATTTTCTATCAGAATAGAAAGCAAACATTACAAAGGTCAGTAATTACTGATTGTTTCTGCAGTATCAGTTCTAATTCCATATATAGAGAGGCTTTGAATCCTATTTACTTATTGGAATGTAAGATATTATTCTAAAAGCAAATGGAAAAGTGAAACAATGCAGTTCAAAGAGAATCTGAATAAAAAGAAATGTGTGTCTTAGTTATTTTCAACAGAACTACAACCTATGGATAGCATTTGATTATGTTTTGTAAAGCTATTTCCTGTACGCAAGTCAGATTTTGCTTCATATGGAAATATATATGTTTAATTGTTCTATTTTTAATTTATTCAGTATGTCTTCCTCTTTACCCAGCTTCTCAGGCACAGTGATTAGGCTTGAAGAACGTTACACTTTTTCCTTACATCTTTGTCTTTGACATTTTTCACTTTCTAATTTCCCACTTTGGGAAATGCTTCACATCCTTGATGGACATGTAATTGATTTGTTTAGTGTTAGTATTTGGCAAGGACTGCTATTGAACAGCAAGCTGTACTTTCTTCCACTGTGATGCCCAATCCAATAAAAACATACTACAAAAATAGAATTTTTAAAAGTCTATTTTACCTTTCCAGTGTGTGGACTAACCCATCTATTTGGTCTAAGTGGGCCTATTTAGCATGCAAACTATTTTGGTCAATTTTAAAATACCATTTTCAGTATCTCTGCCATCTGGCTGCATACTTTTCTTTCCCAAAAAGCATCATTTCTCACTGTAAACAGAACTTCATTAAATTATGAAGTTTTGACCTATGGGCCCATGGGCCCAGTTGTCCATGGTATAATTTTGAGAGCTTCTTTTCTTCTATTTTTGTATCACTAACCTTTTCTTTAATGTGGGACTCATTCACAGGGAAATAAGCTGCTAACTACAGCTTTTATTTTAAAGGCAATTTTTTAAAGTTCCCTACCAAACACTGTATCAGCAACAATATGTAGAAAAGTACAAAAGCCCAATATTTAAAAAGTCACAGAACAGGAAGAACACCTAGCATATAGTTTGACTTTTGATACCAATTTTCAAAATTTCTTTTTGACTAGTTAGACTTCTGGAAGATATTCTTTCTCTCCACACAGTGCATCCAACTCTTGTGTTAATGGACCATTAAAAGATGCTTCATTGTGTCTTAATGGCATAATACATTATAAAAGTCAGGTGAAGGAAGGAATTACACCTCTCAATCTAAAGACATATCATATAAAAGGCCACAGCTGATATTTCCAGAAAGAAATATAACAACAATTTGCTAATATAGCACTGCCAAGTAATTGGTGATATTGAAAACTTGTCTATCATAGAAAAGATTTTTCAAAACTTGTCCAGAATTCAATTAAACCATTTATTAAACTATCATCTGACTTGAACTTCTGACACTGATTTGAACATGTCATTCATATGTCTAAGCATCTTGATAATTTATTGGAGCAGACAAGTATAATATTTCAAAGCATAATTTAGTTGTTTTAGGTCCTAAATACTCTTTTAATGACCCAGTAGAGCTATGCATGATCTCTAAAAATTTCTAAAGGCTTATGCAGGAACTGAGATTGGACATAAAAGATTCCCGCACCTCATACATTGTCCATTTGCTATACACAACATAGTGTTTCAGCACCAGAGAAAGAATGACATGGGTATTGGGATCTCTGAAGTCTCACAGTACAGTACAGCTAATATGGTGATATGGAGGTGCTCATGATATCCAAGCTTTCTGGGTAACTCTGAATCATTAATATACTTATTTGCATGTCTTTGCTACATTAAACTAATAAACCCCTGCAATTTCTGTCTGGTGGGGGCACACACGGTACAAATCCTCCTATACAGTGTACTTGGCTCAGCACCCTTAGGACAGCATCCTGTCCCTTTCTGAGAGAGCTCGCCACAGCCAGAGATCACACAGGAGGCAACACTGAGTATCTGTGTCCCACAGAAAAGACAAAAAGTCACTGGAAGCAGAAGTGAAGAGAGCCTCTCTGATTCCTGGGAATTCCTGTCAATCAGTCAAGACTATAGTCAAGCTACCCCACACTGATGGGTTAGACATAAATTTCCATAAGGATGGTTCAGCTTTCATTTATAACCTCATTACAAATAACAGCTTCAATGGTGAGGAAGCCTCATTAGTAAATCACACTTTAAAACAGTTGGGTTTTAACTTTTTACAGAACTATTTCTAGCAGAACAAAAGAAAGAAGCTGAAAAAGGGAAAGGTCACAGAATATTTGTTATATTTAGGATTAAAATAATATGTTTTATTGCTTTCACAGCTTCACTCAGAAATACCCATTTTTTTACTTCACTCATTTTACTTCATTACTTTACTCATTTTTTACTTATGGTTAACAACCAGTTTTTAAGCTTTGAGGAAGTTTGCCTGGAGAAACAGATATTGGAAGATCACACTAAGTTCTCAGAGATATTTATCAGTAAGTAAGAAAAAGGCTAAGAACATAAACAATAAAAAGGAAAACTATTTTCTCCTAAAGTGAAAGTTTTACAAATTTTATTTTATTCATCTTCATTCATTCTCTAAAATAGTAATCCTGTGTTCCTTGATGCAAATGCTCAGTAAAAGTGGAAACTCTTGTTAATTCCCTCTACGTCCTCTTGCCCTGGAGATACCAGATATAAAGCACTGTGTGATCTACCGCTGAAAATGAATGACAACTAAGTGGTGATGGGTTTAGCTATCAGCAACCAGGCAAATATCTGGTTTGAACAAAATCACTGAAAACTTTTGTGGATTCCTAGAAAGTGCATTCTGGGATCATGGTGATGCACTGCACAAAAACAGTTGACTTCTTGGAAACCTCTACTACCATGGCTGTCACCGCATATCCACTGCCAGAAATCATGACGCTGTATGAACTATCATTAACTACTCTATGAGACTTTGTGAGACTAGTCTCTATCAGTTTGATTAGCTTTGTTTTATTGCACTGAAAATGGACAAAAGAAATAGGTGCATTCTCACAAGCTACTTACATATATTTACTACAGTACATTTTGCACACTGAACTGATGGAGTTTACAATGTGGTTTGCAAATGAGGTCCAGAGACTCATTACCTTCTTTCATTCTCTTCAACATACTTCTGAAAGAACACATTTCAGGTCACAATGCTCGCTATGATCATTTCCAGAGATGTTCCTTGGCTAATTTTAATCTGTAATCTACTGTTTTCATTAACTGAGGTCATCTCAACCTGAATCTGTTTCACTCTATGTATGAGCACAGATCTAACACCTTTTAATCTTGAGATGATCTTTGCTTTCATTGAAGATTCCTCTCTTGACCATTACTTTTCCATCAACTATCAACAGCAATATGAGGAAAACTAGTAATCATCTTCTTTTGACTTAATGACCTCTGTCAGAGGTCATTAAGTCAGAGACACAATTTGTCAGAGACACAAAAACCTCACAAGTATGGGCTGAAAAAAATTTGAAGACCTAAGTAGAGCATCTCTAGGAGCTTTTTAATTCAAAATATGTGATTCTTTCAAAGTTATATGATCATATTTTTAAATAAGCAACATGGTACTCTCATTTGTCAATACAAAATATTATAAATATGACTGCATATGTGCAGCGATCTTTTATCTACCCTTTATGTAAAAGTTAAGAGTTTGAGCAACTTCTTTGTCCTTAGCTCCATTTTTCATAACTGACTTTCTATTCTTTCCTTCAAATATACTCCCTAAAACCCCTCCAAAGATGGTAGGATGCATAATAGAATGCATAGAAGTGTAATTTATTGAAGCTGTGTACTCAATGACTACCATCAAGACTACTAAAGTAGTTGTAAATATCCAATCGAGCATTCTCATTTAAACTGGTGTATCATATGGTAACCAAAAGCAACCAATAAAAGCCTGTTTGGTACAAGAAACAGTCAGTAGTTAGAAAATATTGGGCAGGGAGGGGATTTGTATGCTCTGTGTTTATTTATGCTTATTGTGTTATGTATCTTTAATTTAATAAAGTCTGTTCTCAGTCTGTTCTCAGTGTTTAGGTAATTTCTATGCATGGTCAAGTTAGTTCATAAGTCTAATAGTCTTCCCATGCTGTGTGGATTTTGCAGTATTAACTACCAGCAGACCAAGGACAGAGACTTAAAAGGTGTAATAAAGAGATTATTGTGGTTCCTATTAGTGAAAAGAAGACAGTATGTGTTTCAGTGCTCTGACTAAAGCCATTTAAATTTAAATACTGTAGAAATTTCAAGTTTAGAATAAATACGGTTCATTACGCATTGGCTGGGCATTATTTCTGTTCCTTGCTGTATGCTGGAGACAAATGATACTGCTTTTCCATGATTAGGTATTATTTCTCCACATTAATTTTTGCTGATTTTTCAATTCAGCAAACATGAGGAAAAACTAACATGTAGCAAATACATCCAGTACAACTGTATATAATTTTTATGGCAGAAATTAAGACAGAAGGCTTTCTCACTGCAAAAACAGAAGTAATCAACACTATTGATTTTGGGGTGCTTATCCTCTTATTTTTCCAAGCTGCATGAGGAAGGAAGTGCACTGAATTACATACCACTAAGTTTTCACTCAGGATGAAGAAAGTCTTCATACTTTAGCACTCATGCACATTTACTGCAGTGGAATCAGAGTGGTCACTTGGTAGGAGAAGAGGATTTGTTCAAGAAAAGATGTATGTTTTACCAAATACTTTTGGAAGATACAGTAGGCTGAAGAGAGATCCCTGAATGCAACTTGGATAGTTCTTAGTTGCTTACTGGCTCCATCCCAGCCAAAGTACACGGCACAGGTACGCTGCCTGGATGTTACAACAAGCAACAAAGCAGCAGCTGCCCTTTAGCAGTTTGGCAAGTGTTAGAGCAGGCATGTGAACTGTGAGTCTTGAAACACGACTTCATGCACTTGCATTGCCTCCTGACTTTTCCAATACAAGCTTTTCAAGGAATTAACCCAACACATCTGAAACCTGACCCAGGACACTTGAGTTTGGCACAACAAAAAGATCTTCATCAGGGCAGAGTGTCAACCACAATATATATTATTTCACTGCTAAGATCTCATGAAGTTTCTTTTGTTCATACTGACACTGCCTTAGCACTAATAACTTATTATTAGTTTGTAAGGCAAATTATTCAGACTATGATGTAATCAGCATGTATAATCTGAAACACTTGATTTTGCCACAGTGTTTGCTTTAAATCACACAGCAGGATAAAAGATTTAAAAAAAAAATCCACACAGAAAACCACCACAAGCTTGTTTGAAGTGTGGAGCTTCAAACAAGAGCAACCATAACCATTACTTTCAAGTGATTGTCAATATGCAGAAACAACAATATGATAACTGATTATTAATATGACAATAAGTATGGTAAAGAATAACTTGACCTGTGCTTTAAGCTCGGACAAAGCAAAAGATTTTGAAAGATAAGATCAAAATTATCAGATAAAAATGGATAACTACGTCACATGCCTTAGTGATGCTTGTTATCAGCAGTACGGACCCCAGAGGTCTTCAGGAAGACCTCTAAGGTAAAAATTCAGTTTTGGGGTCCCTACAGAGCTGTGCATTGAAACAAAAAGAACCTCTACATTTTAACCAGTAACTCAAAAGAATGTAAAGAGCCACCTACTCATATCACCAAAAGTTTGTTAATTAGAGAACCTGAAAATGCACACTCACCTACCTTCTACCTATCTGCTTTCATCTGCAGTATTTCCATATTCTCTGCAAGTCTAATGCAGGACCCCAGGTGTCCTTCTTTAACACAGTCAGCCAGTGCATCTGCTCAAATGCATAATGCTGTTTTCTGCCACAGTGAATTTCTAGCAAAACAGCTTTTTGTGAAAACAGAATGCGTTGAACAGAATATTGAAATGAAAGGAACATGCTGCTTTTGCTTTAGCAAGACTGAGAATATTTTAAGTAACTATTATGTGTTTTCATATATGTCTCTTAATTTGTTGTCTTCATTAATGAATGCAAATTTCATAGCCATTTTTTTTACCATACTAGAAAAATATTTTCAAACTTTGACTAACGAAACATCCCTATAAATCTCCACTGAAAATCAAAAAAAAGAATAAAAAAGTTCTTACATTTGGTAAATCAGTCAGTTTTTCTAGATATAAATTCTGTAAATTTTCTGTTCCACAGAGAGCAACTGACTGACTTCACTGATTGACAGACATAGCTTACTCAAACAGAATGTTGTATCATAGAAATGAATTAATATAGCCGTATTTTAAAAGGATGGTATAGATATTTCTGGGGGGAAAAAAAAGCACATGACAACTCACCCTAGACCCTGTTTTCCCAATGATTTAGTACATGGGCCTGGACAGAGGATGTCACAAGTCTTCTTATAGTCCATGTTTGTGCAGGCCCTTCCAAAAGCAATGAAGAAGGGAGGCATTGCACATCCAGTTTTGTTCCAGATGATAAGCAGCTGCAGAGCACACTTAGACACTGAGTTTGGACGGATGC
The DNA here is from genome assembly GCF_035582795.1 of Mycteria americana. Lineage (NCBI taxonomy): Eukaryota > Metazoa > Chordata > Aves > Ciconiiformes > Ciconiidae > Mycteria > Mycteria americana. The sequence continues at coordinate 24,632,809 of NC_134396.1, read as the reverse complement.
ACCTATTCTCAGGTTTAGACACGATCTGTGACAATTCAAGGCTCGTTTTATTTATAGAAGCTTAAACACAAATTTTTCCAATAATCAGAATTGTTTTTATAATATAAAATGAAATCTAAAAATTAGATCCAACAATTTAAAAAGGCAGGTGTGCAGATATCCACGTCAGAAACTTTTAATGTTCATTAACAGCTGAGTAAATAGGTAAGGCCTGCAATGTTTTAACTTGGGACAACCTACTCCTTGATAAGATTTTTCTGTAGCACGTGGTATAATGCTTTAGAAAAGAAAACTGTCTGCTTCAGGTTCAGCCATGCTCTTTTTTGCATATCCAAGAACAGGAAAAAAACTCACAACACCCAAGTCAGTGAATATAAGTGTCCCAAAAGGTGTTTAGTACTTTGCGAAATCTTTCGATTCATTAGAAAGAAATGAAACTTGTGTTGGGTTTTACTACACCTACACAATCACATGCTAAGTGCTGTTACTGTTAGTTGGGCTGCAGCTATCTGAGATATACCTAACAGGGACACTTCACATCTTTCTACTTTTGTTCTAGAATAATTGCTGTCTCTATAGTGTGTTTAGGCATACATCAAGACTGCTAGTTATGGAATATGAATTTGTGCTGTTCCTCAGCCCAGAGATCAAGATAATTCCTCCATACTCCTCTTAGAAGGATATACAACAATGAAAGAACACACCATTTATTTGCGAAGAACACTACATTCTATTATTTCCAGCTAAAGCAATTAACACCTAAAGCAATTATGAGTAGTAATTTAGAAAACCAGTTGTGCTTTGCAAAGATAAAGAAATAGCATTCAGTGGCAACCAACAAGTCCGCCCACGTACATAATAGCTACATAGTCATACAGGTACAAACAATGAGATGTGTCAATTCACGGGTCAGAGCTTGGAAGAGAAAGAGGCTTTTTTCTTTTCAGGACTGCTCAGAGAGAGTGTCAATAAGGGGAAAATATTGATCTGGTGCAGCGTTTAGCTTGGCCAGGCAAGAACAGAGAAGGTGGTCTGGCTTAGGTAGGCAATCATTGTCCCACCCCACCTTGAGACAGTGAATTTCTAAGTCGCATTCGAGGGCTGTATATGCTTCAAATCTGCTAGGGTTAGGGCATTTCCTCCCAGTGGCAAGCACACCAGCAAGCAGGCACACAGCAGAACAAGATAAGTTAACACCTACCTCGGGTTCACTACCTGAGGAGGAAAGGGAAAGGGCCAAGAAACTGCATCTCACCAAAAGAAATGAGATGAGTCAGCAGAGGTTGGTACAGGACACTAGACAGAAAAGGACAGGACGGGCTCCTCAGAGGAGCAACAGCGCTGCAGCCAGCATGCCACCAAAGAAGAGACACACGGGTGAGAACCCTCTAGCTGCTACAATGAAGGGAGCTTCAAGTGTTTATGTTACAGGGAGGCTAGTTCTCAGTTTTATTATGTTTCCTGCAGATTAGGCCTGCAAATCCTGGATGCTTCCCTGCAGTAACATCTGCCAAAACTTACTTCCCTAGCTTTCTTATGAAGGTGGGGCTCAGTCCTCTGCTTCTGCTATTATTAGATAATAGCAGTATAACACCCAGCCCAGGGAAGGGAGATTTGCTTTCAAGGATGCAGCTAGATACTGTTATGGAAAAGTCCACAAAAAACTTGGGGCAGAAGGGTCTGAGAATGAGGCAACTGGACCCTACTTATAATCACAAATAGATGCCAACACCCAAGTCCTAATTTATAGACTGCTTTGGTTGGGTTACTGGCTTGAACCTGAACAAATTTAATATTCATTCTTCTATTTTAGAGGCAGCTGCTTCAGCTTGAATTTCAGGACTAGAGCTAGGATACTCTTATTCTAGTCATCCCTGGGAGACTAGAGATCTTATTTCCCACCCTATGACAAGCTATTCCAGCACAACTCCCTTCCTGCTTCCACACTGATTCCTCCCCTCCTCTTTTTCTTCCCTCCAAAAGATGAATGAGAAGATAAACCTACTGTAAGTTATAATTTGCAAGAGGCATCAAGTATTAAATGCAACATAAGGTGATATTGACATAACAGATCTCTGATATAATGCAAATTACTCCCCTATTTGAATGTGCTCTGGTTTGAGAAGCAGCGTTGGTTCTTCATTGATTTGAAGTGTATACGACTGACTTGCAATGTGAATTTGAGGAAAGCAGACTTTTGCACCATTGTGTCCCCCATAACTTAAGTTTATTTTTCATGTTTGGATGGCCAGATACTAGCAAAACTGTTCCCAAGAATTTGTGCAATAGGCTAAAACAGAGGATTTTTCTTGCTTTATCATTATCATTATAAAACATATGAAATATATTTAACTTACATAGACATACAATTCTTAGAGAAAGGCAATGGTATTTTCTCACAGTCCTACCTTTAAAAACAGTATCTTAATTCTATTCTAAAATCATGCTAATGTAGCACCTCATAGGACATGAAATCCATGTGGCTTAAGAGATCTCAGACTTATTAAATGAGGTAATTTTATTACTAGTGATTTTGACTTCACACCCAAGTCCCTAATTAACACACTGTAACACAGCTAAAAGAGAGTTATATTTTCAATAACACTGTGATAATGAACAAAAGCAAAATTTATCCATCAATATTTATAATCTCTTTTTAAAGGACAGCTGTATTTGATGGCTTGAAAAACCAATCTACCTTTTTATTTTCTCACCACAAGTATGAAATTCAAAAGCTTCTTAAAATAAAGGAAGCATTTCACTATGGACAGTTTTGGAAAAAAGCTCAATGGCAACTGTTAGGAACAGCAGCACAATGAAAATTCAGTAAGTGTGTGAATGGAATATAAACCATATATAAAGGGGTTCATGATCTCTGAAGTGCTAAGTGCTATTGTTTCAAAGGCCAGGGCTGCTACAAATATTAGCTAGTACATTTGTACTACCTGCATAAAGAAATAGGGACTGGGCAACTCTTGAAAGAGAAGAGACAAGAAGATATGAGACTGTGCAAGTAGAATAAATGCAATATAGGATGAATGGAAGACATCAACAAATAAAGAAACAGAACAGAAGGAAAAAAGGCAAAGGTGCCATGGATAAAAACGGAACATATCAATACTGGTGCTATTGAAAATAATGAAAAAGACATATTGAAATAGAGTAACTGAAATTCAGTATTGAAAGCATTCATCTTTAAAATGCTATAAAAACATGGACAGGCAACATTCAGAGTGATTATTATGCCATATATTCAGGAATTGACTAGCAACTTGTGCACTCCATGATCCAGCTGTGAGTGTCTGCATTGTGGGATGCAGGTAATTGTAACTTGGTTCTGCAAGACTTTTCTGGCTCTATGGCATGAAGTTTCCTGCTGCACTTGAGTAATTTTGGCTGGAGTCCTTGTTTGTGCTGTAATAGCAAAAGCATAAGAAATCCATAGAAGTTTAAATGAGTAATTGTGCTTTATGCATCCCCCCCCAGGACACGGCAGCTAAGCCTTTCATAGAAAACATCTAGACTCTATTCTTCAATATCTGGAATTCCTAATTATGGGCTAATGCTAGCGCCCATCCAGCCTTTTAAATTCAGTACAGGAAATGTGATTCTGACAAAGGTCTTTTAGGAGTGTACTCACTTCACATCCATCTAGCTTTTTGGTATTTTGAGCTTCCAGGGTGTGCACGTCTGGTATGCTCATCCTGAAGAGGCCTGCAAGCTAAGAATCTGATCTCTCTTGAGGTGAACATTTAAAAAGGTTATTCCTAACTGAAACAAGACCAAATTGCTAGTAAAAAAAATTCCTTCAAAATAACATTTTCAGAATAATTTTGGTAATGCTCACAGGGTAGAGTGTTACAAGGTATATTTTGTGTAGCATTTTGAAGGTGAATGCTCTGTGAGTAGTGTCAGTATTTTCAGTAACACCAATATTGATATCTGTTCTATGTTCTACCCATGGTATGTTCTTTCTTTCTTGATACTATTCTTTTACTGCTTGTTTTCCTTCTATTCTGTTTTCTTTACAAATATAAACAATTAACAATTATGTAAAAATGATAACACTGTACAAATAAGAAAATTCCACAGACTGCACTGTAATAATGAAGTGTGAAACACAGTTCTGTGACCATTATTAATGATGATAGCAAAGCAGTAAGAGGCAATAGGAGCTGAACTGTAGAGCAGTATAGTCAGTGCTGAGGAACTGAGGAACTGATGTCCTTACATCTTTTGTGAGGTTCTCTTTCAGACTAGCTTGTCTGATCTCTGTATTTTTGTTATTGTTTTGTTACCAAATGTTTTATGCTACACATAGAAGGTTCTCCCTTTTTTTTCTATGGGTGGAATTTTAAGGATTGCAAGAACCTTATGAATCTGGGAAAACTACTATGCAAAACTGAAATGTTTGCAAACAGCCATCTCCATTTATTAGAATAATAATCATAATTTATGCATAGATGGATATATATGAAGTAATGAATTGTAATAATGCTTTATCTTTAGCTTTGTATTCAGTCTGAAGATACAAAACAGCATAATGATACCAGCTTCCAAGAGAGTGAAAGAAATGTGAGAAAAAAGAAAGTCACAGGAAGCAGGTAGGCAAGACAAGAATCTGATCTTCCAATTTCAAAACATATACCTGAACAATCATTTTACTGCTGAATTTATGTTTTGAAAACTCCCTTCTCACAAAATGTGCATGGCAGTTTACTGCTACCTTAAAAAATTCATGGTGACTACAGGAGGTACTTGTTGCAGTGTGGTGGGTTGACTTTGGCTGGCTGGCAGATGCCCACCCAGACACTCTCTCATCCCACCTCCTTAAAAGGACAGGGGAGAAAATAAGATGGAAAAGCTTGTGGGTCAAGGTAAAGACAGGGAAATCATTCACAAGTTACCGTCATGGGCAAAACAGACTTCACTTGGGGAAAATTAATTTCATTTATTGCCAATTAAAAATAGAGTACAATGCTCAGAAACAAAGACAAAACTAAAAACAGCTCCCCCCAATGCCCCTCTTCTTCCCAGGCTCAACTTTACTCCTTCATTCCTGACTCCACTACCTTCTCTCACCCACCAAACAGTACAGGGGGACAGGGAATTGGGGTGTTGAGGTCAGTCCATAACAGCTCCTCTCTGCCACTCCTTCCTCCTCACACTTTTCCCCTGCTACAGCATAGGGTCTCTCCCATGGGATCCAGTCTTTCAGAACTGCTACAGTGAGGGCTGTCCTCTCCATAGGCTTCACGAAAAGCCCTCCTCTTTTCCTTTTTCTTCAGAAAGAGACTGCTCCACCATGGGTCCCCATGGGCTGCAGTTTCTGCCAAGAAAACCTGCTCCACGGTGGGCTTCTCTGCACAGGCAGCAGTTCCTGCAGAAGCCTTGCTCCTGCATGGCCTCTCCATGAGCTGCAGCTTCCTTAGGCCATATCCACCTACCTTGGCATGGGGTCCTCCATGGGCTGCAGTGTGGATATCTGCTCTGGTGTGGTTCTCCATGGTCTGCAGGAGGACAACCTGCTTCACCATGGTCTTCTCCACAGGCTGCAGGGGAACCTCTGCTCTGGCACCTGGAGCACCTCCGCCCCCTCCTCCTTCTTCGACCTTGGTGTCTGCAGTGTTGTTTCTCACACTTTTTTTTTTTCCTCTCCTCTGTCTCACAGCTGCTGTGCATTGTTTTTTCCCCTTTCCCAAATCTGTTTTCCCAGAGGCACCACCGCCTGGCTGATGGGCAGAGCTGTGTCCTGTGGTGGGTCCAGTGGAGCAGGCTGGACCCAGCTGTGTCCCACACAGGGCAGACCCTGGCCTCTTCTCACAGAGTTCCACTGCAGCCCACCCCACTATCAAAATCTTGATACCTACACCCAAAACATGTAGCCATGATGGCCTAAAGATATAAGCAACAGACATTTGAGAATCTAAAATATCCTTTTTTCTCTAATAGAGCAACATGTCTACTGAATTTTTCATAGTGTACATTAAACATAATATTGTATTAACACTATATCACAGTGTTAGCTGAACTACAAAAGTGAATTACAGCCTTTCAGGTTTTTTTACTGATAATTTTTAGTCATTTTATTATCATTGCTAAACCAAAAAACTGATATTGAAATGAACAAAATGTAGTGCATATATGTCACTTGTGGTACAAACTCCAGTCCTTTTTTTTTTAATAATTGGCTTGAAATATTTCATTTATAATCTGAAGCTAACTTCTCTCTTAGAAGACTACTAAATACTCAGTTTTAATCTCACTCAGCCATATATATTACACCTTTAATTTGCTGAATTGCAAGTGCAGATGATACTTCCTATAGGGCTACTCTCGCTGTAAAGACGTGTCTCTGACGCGTCAGAGTATCCTTCAGTCCTAAACAAGCATGAATTAATACAGTTTCTTCGAGAACAAGCATTTTCATAGATTCTTCAGAAAAGCTACACAAATGAGGATTTTTTAAAATTTTATACTTGCTTTTACTAAGTACAAGGTCTGTCCAGAAAAGATTTCACAAAAAGCAGAGTAAAACTCTTTTGCCCCACCATATCTAACAAACTACCACTGCAGCTTTTGAGATGAGATACAACTGCAAATGTGTTATGTGTTGATTTAAGAAAAAGTAATAATGGCAGACTCATTATATTTCAGAATACTTAGAGGTTTTGGCATTAAATATGGGTCAAAAATCACTAAACATATCAACAAGTGACACTCATTAAAATAAATCACGCAAAATGGCACTTGTATGATAACACATTGTGACAGTACTACCGCTTTCATAAATAAAGAATGAAAATTAAACTTTCATAGTAAAATATTTCACTAGGCTAGATTGCAAAGTTTGACATGGTCAATTCATCACTGCAGAAATCAGACAAAGCTCAGTCTGCTGTAGTCAGGAAGCTCATTATTTCATTAAAATTGCACTGTATCTAGGACTCCAACATCCCTTTTATTAAAAATAATCACCAAGAAGTTGAATGGTAATTGTCAACCTCCTACACCACAATTTGGTCTCCCATTTAAATGAAGGCTGAAAAGCAAAAAATAGTCATTGTCAATAAAACTGCATTGGACTCGTGTACAGAAAGCAGATGGATAGATTCAAGGAGTAGTTTACAATTTGTTCAGTAATTCAGTGCGGTACAAACACTCTAGAAAAACCTAAACAACATTTTTCAACTGATTTTTACAATCAAAACTAAAACTACAGGAAGTGTCAGTTTTAATTAATGTTCTGAATTAATAACAGGATGGAAAGCAACTACCCAGGTTTTTAAGCCCAGTCCTTCATTCTGAGAAGCAATCAGCATAACAGGATCACTTTGACAAACTGTATGAGTTTTAGTATAACATCACTGGGCCTGTCAGCACACTTTATTCCCATTGGAAGACTGTTCACGAACTTCGTTAAATAGATGGGTAGAAATCTCCTTGTCCTTTAAAGCCTAAATTTGCTTGTAGTCTATTTATACTGTCATAGTTTTATAGCAGCATTGCTCTTTAGCACCAACGATTTAAAGTTTTTATATAGCTAATTTTTTTCTACTATTTTGTAAACTTTCCTCTGTATTGAAAAGTTACACTGTCTGTTGAAACATTACCTTGTATTAAAAAAGTTAAAAGAAGGCTCAAAATTTAAATAATTTCAAAATTACTAAGATACAGATTTTGATCTTGCTGATAGGAAAATAGTTCAAATTATCAATTTATTTTTCAGGGTTTACAAATTGTGTCAATTCCAGACAAGAATGTTTTTTTAAATCTTGAAAATATTTAGGAGTCAAAAAAATTGCTTTCCATACTCTTTTAGTGACAACACCTCTGAAATACTACATCAAATCCCACTAAAATAAAAACAGAATCATGGAAGAACAGAAGCATGGGGAAAAATCAGAAGCATGGAAAGATTTTTTTCCTGATCTAGCTAGTGTGTCCTGCATTCAGTCCAGTCTATATTCCACTGCAGATCTGAATCGGAGGTTTTCTCTTGGCTGGCTTAAGGCTTCCCAGAGATCAAACTAAATGGCACAGAAAGACTGAACAGCCTATGAAAGCAACACTCAGAGAACCAGCACGAGGCTCAGAGATTCTTATGGACTTTATGCCATTAGAAATCAGCCACAAAGGAGCTGTTGTACCAGGTAATTTTGCTTCATCTAAGCCTAAAGCTCTAAGCCTGTATTGATACTGGGGATTACCCCAACCCAGGTGCAGGACCTTGCTCTTGGCCTTGTCGAACCTTATGAGGTTCACATGGGCCCACTTCTTGAGCATGTCCAGGTCCCTTTGGATAGCATCCCATCCCTCAGGTGTGTCAACTGCACCACTCACCTTGGTGTCATCTGCAAGTTTGCTGATGATGTACCCGATCCCACTGTCTCTATCATTGAGGAAGACATTAAACAATACCAGTCCCAATACAGACCCCTGAGGGACACCACTCATCACTGGTCTCCATCCAGATATTGAGCTGTTGCCCATTACTCTCTGGATGTGACCATCCAGCCAATTCCTCATCCACTGAACAGTCCATCCATCAAACCCATATCTCTCCAATTTAGAGAGAAGGATGTTGTGGCGGACCACGTCAAAGGCCCTACAGAAGTCCAGATAGATGACATCCGTAGCTCTTCCCTTGTCCACTGATGTAATCACTCCATCATAGAAGGCCACTAGATTGGTCAGGCAAGACTTGCCCTTAGTGAAGCCATGCTGGCTGTCTCAAGTCACCTCCCTGTCCTCCAGGAGGATCTGTTCCAGGACCTTCCCAGGCACAGAGGGGAGGCTGACAGGCTGGTAGTTCCCAGGGTCCTCCTTTCTACCCTTTTTAAAAATGGGTGCAATGTTTCCCTTTTGCCAGTCACCAGGGGCTTCACCTGACTGCCATGACATTTCAAATATCATGGAGAGTGGCTTGGCAACTACATCAACCAAGTCCCTCAGGACTCTGGGATGCCTCTCATCAGGTCCCATAGACTTACGTGTGTTCAGGTTCCTCAGGTGGTCTCTTACAGTGGGAGGGACTTTGCTCCCCCAGTCCCTGCCTTGAGGTCCATCCACTTGAGAGGTGTGGGAAGAGAGGTTGACAGTAAAGACTGAGGCAAAAAGGCTGTCGACTGCCTCAGCCTTCTCCTCATCTATTGTTACCAGTTTGCCAGTCTTGTTCATTGCAGGGTACACTTCCTTTGACCTTCCTTTTCTGGCTGACATACCTATAGAAGCCCTTCTTATTATTCTTTGCATGCCTTGCCAAGTTCAGCTCCAGCCGCACCTTGACCTTCCTGACCCCATCCATACACAACTGGGCCAACATCCCTGTACTCTTCCCAGGATACCCGGGATGTCCCTGCTTCCACTGCCTGTGCATTTCCTTCTTGCTCTTTAGTTTGACCAGCAGGTATCAACTCAGCCATGCCAGGCTCCTGCCTTCCTTTCCTGATTTCTTACACCTGGGGATCGAGAGCTCTTGCACTCTATAGAAAGCATCCTTCAAGATCTGCCAGCTCTGTTCTGCTCCCTTATCCCTGAAGGCAGTTTCCCAGGGGGTCCTGTTGACTAACTCCTTGAACAGCTGGAATTTCACTTTCCTAAAATTCAGGGTCCTGACTTTACTCTTCACCTGACCCATTTCCCTCAGGACTGTGCACTCCACCAGTCCATGATCCCTGCAGCCCAGACTGCCTCCAATCTTGACATCTCTAATTAGCTCACCTGTGTTGGTGACCAACAGGTCCAGTAACGCAACCCCCCTTGTAGGGCTGTCTATTACATCCCTTAAGAAGTTATCTTCAATGCACTCCTGGATTGCCTGCAGCTCACCGTGCTACTTTTCCAGCAGAAGTCGGGGTCGTTGAAGTCCCCCAGCAGGATGAGAGCCTGCGAGCATGATGCCTCCTGTAGCTGGGAATAAGAAGGCTTCATCAAAAGGCTCCCCTTGATCAGGTGGCCTGTAGTAGACACCAACCACAAGGCTCCCTTTGTTGCCTCAGTCTTACCCATAAGCTCTCAACCTGCTCATGGCTATTCTTCAGAGACAGCTCTTCACAATCTATCCTTTTCTTGACATGGAGGGCAACCCCTCTGCCCCTCCTTCCTCATCTGTCCCTTCTGAACCACCTGTAGCCATCAATAGCCGCACTCCGGTCATGGGATTCATCCCACCAAGTTTCAGTAATGGCAACTAGGTCATAGCTTTCTAGCAGCATGGTGGCTTCCAGCTCCTCCTGTTTGTTGCCCATGCTGCATGCATTGCTGTAGAGGCACTTCAGCTGGGCTGCCAGCCGTGTCACCTTCTTAGAGGAACAAACCTTAATTCCTTTGAGGTATTCCACTGGTGTTTCCCTGTTGGCTCCTAGTACTTCAGGAGCCCCTGGCCCAGGAGTCCCTAAGACTTCAAGTGTGCTGCAGGTTAGCCAGCACGTCTCAGAGCAACAGGCTGAGGGCCCTCATTAGCACCCCGTCCCTCAAACCTTGGCGTGTCATCCCGTGGCTTGTCATGGGCAAGCCTGAGATTATCCCCCTCCCCCTTCAAGTCTAGTTTAAAGCTCTGTCAATGAGCCCTGCTAGCTCGTGAGCAAAGACCCTCTTCCCCCTTCGAGAAACATGAATCCCATCCCATGCCAGCAGGCCTGGTGCCGTGTAGGCCATCCCATTATCGAAAAACCCAGAATGGTGGCAGTGACACCAGCCACGGAGCCATGTATTAATGGACTGGGCCTGTCTGTTTCTTACAATGCCGCTTGCCCACAACTGGAAGGACAGAGGAAAAAGTTGCCTGGGCTCCAGATTGCCTTACCAACCATCCCAAGGCCCTGAAGTCTCTTTTGATCACCCTTGGACTATGCATTGCGGCTTCATCGCCACCCACATGGAAGAGCAGTAATGGGTAATAGTCCGAGGGCCACACCAGGCTAGGAAGTTTCCTAGTGATGTCCTTAACCCGGGCCCCAGGGAGGCAGCAGACCTCCCTAAGAGGAGGGTCTGTCCAGCATATTGAACCCTCTGTTCCCGTCCGAAGGGAGTCACCTACAACTATGACTCATCTTTTCTTCCTCGGGGAGGTGGTCATGACATGGCGGGTGGGCCCTTCCGACCTTGGCCGCACCTCTGGTATAGATGGACCGCCATCCCCATCACCCGTTGACTGACCTTCCACATCCAGAGCCTCGTACCTGCTGTACGGAGGCGCCTAGGAAGGCGAGCTGGGCAAGGAGGAGGTTCGCCCACCACCCCGAGCGTAGACTTGCCTCCATTCACTCCTTTCCCTTAAGCTACTGCCTTCAGCCTGGCACAGGGAGGACACAGGACCCCCTTGATCTTGTGTTTTTCCTGGTGGCCGTTCCCGTTTCTGTCTCAGGGAGGGCAGAGCATGGTTCGCCAGTCTGTCCTCCTCAGACTCCCTGATGCTCCTTAGCCTTCCTGCTTCCTCTTGTAGCTCTGCCACCAAGCTGAGCAGGTCGTCCACCTGGGCACACCTCACGCAGCTGTTCTCGCTACTGCCATCCGTCACCAGTGAAAGGCTCTGGCACCCTCTGCAGCCTGAGACCTGGGTGGCTGCATGTTTCCACGGGAGCTCTGTCGGCATTGCCACATCCATTCTGGCGAGTGCAGAGGACGCAGCCTTCTGCCCGGAGGATACCATAGCCAAGCTCCTTCTGGGAGGGTGATGACCACCAACGGAAGACACCTCCCGAGCCGGCAGGCTGACGACACCCTTCCTGCGCGCCCTGCCGCGCAACCGCGGTGCCTCGCCCTGCCTGCCCGCCCTGCTCGCTCGCTCCCCAGGCTGCCCTGCCGAGGCCTGGGGGCGGCCGCGGCTGCTCGGGCACCGCCCGGGCCTCCTCCGCGTCTCCCGCCAGAGCTGCCGGCTCCCGGCATCTCTGCGCTGCCTGCCGCAGGAACAGCCCGGTCTGCCCGCAGCTGCCGCTCCGCTGCGGAGCCCGCCGCCTCCGGAGCAGCTCCCCTCGGAGACTGACTTACCAAACACTGTAATTAGACTTTTTATCAAACAACACAAACTATCACTTTGCTTATATAGAGTCTTTCCCTTTTCATGTTTGCTGCTCAAGATTTGCCATGTAGCAGATACTTGAGAAGTTTTAAGCTTTCTGTTTAGATAAGAAGCAATTTCATTGCAAATTAAGAAACACAGAATTCAGGTAATTCACCAAAAGCTGCTGCACTCCAAACCTTCCCTAACAAGTTGTAACCTGCTAGGGAGAATTACACATCCACATTCCTAATTATTTTAGAATAAAGATCTACCAAGGAATTGCAATACAGAAAATCATGTGCTTTATAACCTTGCCACAAAATAAATAAACACTACTGTTTACACCTATAATACAGCACCAGCACCTATAATAAAAGCTCAATTTGAAAAGATTGTTTACTGCTACTCTAATTTTAAAAATACTAACATAGATCATTTTTTGTTCACACTGGTGAAGTTAGTCTTGATACACTTTCATTTACTTATTCTATTATTCAATCCCTTCATTTTAACATTTCACTATATTAGACTGTCTTGTTTACCAGTGTGAATTCCTTCTTCATGGATAAATACCTGGACCCATAAAATTGTATTTGTTCTATTTAGCAACATCATCTTTTTCAGTTTGTAAAGGATCTCAGGATTATTCAATGCAGTAATCTGACCTTCCAATCAAATCCTAAATAGAACAGGAAAATTTTAAATCCATAACAGAAGCTATACCTAAGAAATCTAAATAATATAAAAAAGTTTCTATGAAACAGAAATCAGTGACACAGAAACACAATCAAAAATATTTCCAGGATGACTGTTCCCCAGTGACACCTGCCATTTTGGTATTTTCTAAATGAAATACATTAACCTTCTAACGACAAAAAAAAAAAACCCAAACCAAACCAGAATTAAAACTTTCTACATTTTCTAAATTTTTAAAAGCTTGAAGAAGAAATGAAATCAAGTTTTAATTAAAACTAAATATTTTGGTTTGCTTTAATGCTTTGTGCAAATTTAAAAAATAATTCTGTATTTCCATGAAGCACTACAATTTTTCACCATATAAAGTATCTATACAGTTCAAAAGAAAATCCCAGACCTCTAATAAATGTTCCTGTTCTCAGTAAAAACATTAATCAAAAAACATTAGGTGAGCTGTTGGTAAGCTCTCAAACATGTCTAAAAGTACACTATGGTCATTCATCCTTCTTTAAACTGCTCCCTACAGAATAACAACACAAGTTTAAGGTCTTCCCACACAAAGTACTTCACTGACTAGGGATCAGCAGAGGAAAGTGTCAGTTCAGCTCAGCTGCATAAACCTAAGCATAGTGAAAATTGCCACAACAAATTTGATAGCACAGAAGACAGCTTTTAGAGAACCAGCTTAAGACTGGAACAAATTCACTCAAGAACTAAGGGACACCTACTATCTTAACCACTTTCCACTCCCAGGGCACAGCATGTACTATCAACATTTCTTCCCCAGACTGATTTGCTATAAACAAGCTGGCATGCCTGCACTTAAAAAAAAAAAAAAAAAAATTGCTACAACAACATACTCAGAATATGCACCCCTTAGAGAAAAGATAAGGTAGTATGAATACTGTGAATATCATTCATATTGTTTCATAACTATTTGAAAGGCTCTCTGATGCCATGATGAGAGACCTGACAAAAGATCTACACGAAAATAAGATGTAATACAAGCACTCAGTCTAGTATAATACTAAATCATCTTACTGATTTGAAAGGAAAGGATCCTTGAAATATCTTTGAACTATCTGGAACATAACGGTTACCATATTTACAAAGAATTTAATCCCAGTCATTAAAATTTTAAAGCAATGCCTACCTCCTATACCATATAGGTACAGCATTGTGCGATAGCATAATCACAAAATGCAGAGCAAAAGAAGTGGGTGGTTTCTTTCATGGATTTTCAGTTGACAGCCATCAACATATAGGCAACTTTGAGTAATAAAATCTTCAGGAACCAATAACTGTGTTTTATATACCTAGCTTACATTAAACAGGTGATCACACACACTAGGTAAAGAAAGATGTTATTGAGAGGAATAAAAAAAATAAGTCCTTAGGTGTGATCAGTACACAGTGCTCCCTAAGTTTGCATTTCGAACAGCTGGACAAATATAGCAAGCCAAGAAGGAGATCACCTATGAGATCCCATTTTACCAATTCTACTACTATTCTCACAGCGACAGTGAAAAATCCAATTTACTGCATATACATAGACTTTATCTATGAACATGTAAGTACATCTAGTTCCATTATCAAAGCTAAGTAATATTTAAAGCTTTAAAATGTTGTGATGCTGATTTAAGAATTAAAACATTTTTGGCATAGCCATTTTATGCTCAGGTTTTGAGAAAATTTTAGAAACTAGAACACTCAAAAATTATGTAGCTGGCCACCCAAATGAACTATGTGGACAGTAATCATTTCTCTCAGTAGTTTTAGGTTATGCATCTTATTCCTTTTGCTTAGATATAATGTTCACTTGCACCTTAAAGTCTTCTCTCTTTTCTTTCAAACAGTAATGATTATGGTAAAAAATATTTAGCCGTTAGCTGCTTTGCTTACAAAGTGCTCTACAGTTCAAGAGTCTGTATTGAGAGATGGCTCAATCCCTGCTTTCTGATCTTCAATTAAAAAAAAAAAAAAAAAACAAAGGGAGAAAATCAGTTTGCAATATCAACCCTCCTTTCATACAGATGAGATATATTGAAAGTTTACCAAGTCTCATCCATAATCCCATTGACTGCTCACTAACCATTTCATCACGCTCAACTTGACAAGAATCTTGATCCTAATTTTCCTCTTTTAAAGTAATCTGTTAGCAAGGGATAAATGTCTAATATATCTCCCTTATTTATGTTGCTTACCTGCTCTTGTAATCTCTATGCTTTCATTTTGTTCCACTTATTTTGAAAACCATTATGAAACAGGGCTAAGTCACATATATTTGGCAATACTTGGACAGATGTTTGTAATTTACTAGGAGCTGTGGTACAAAGCTCTGAATTATACAAATGTTTGGTCAGCAAGTACTCCTCTGACACCTGCTTGCATGCTGGTCACAATTACTCAACTGTATAAACAACGAAGGAAAGTCTTGAAAAATAATAGCTGCAAATATGACCCACTGAATAATCATTTGCAGTGTTTACTGCTGCTTTAAAGTAACACATCAGGGATCCTTTCAAACTTCCTATATTGTTTGGTGTTGTCACCCAAACTGGCTGAAAGCTAGCCCCCAAAAACCTAAAACACAATAACTGAAAAAAAATGTGGTAAGTTGGTGTCATTCAGTTACAGTAAAGCAATACAGTAATGCAGTAGCGAAAAACCTGCTGGCTGTCTTATCTCTTCTTATGTCATTAACTTTGGAAACAATCATTTAAGTAAAACAAGCATCCATTTATGAATAGTCATATATGTTCCTGCTAGTAATAATAAAAAAATCCGCACTGGTATATTAACGAGATTTATATATATACATATATATGTATGTTTTAATAAAACCTACAATGCTGCTGAAGAGCAGGAATCCAAAAGATATATAACATACATGGAATACATTCTGTGCTGCATATTTATGTTAAAAATGTATAAAAACAACTGAGCTTTTAAATAGCTTTTTGTGCATTTTTCCAGTCAACAGCAAATCTGTGAAAGTGACAGCAAGTGACCAAAGCCCTTCTGCCTTTTATAAATGGAGAATCTCATTCCTCTGAGATGAAGAAAAAGAGCTACGAATCCTGAAGTCACAAGTTTGAAGTACATTTGTATAAATGAGTTTACGATAATAGGTCATGTAATAATGAAAGGATTTAAAATAGAATGGAAGGTTACGACACCTCAAATCACTAACCTAATCGGGGGGGGGGGGGGGGGGAGAATCTTGACATAAAATGGCAGAAGCACAGAAATAAGACAATAGTTACCATAAACTCTCTGGAGCAAAAACTCTATATTCTCACTGCAGAAAAACAAGAAGTTACTGACATCAAACAATGACCCTGGACCATTCAGACATTCAATCTCTGTGCAAAAAGAACAAATGAGTCAAATCTTTCTAGCTTCATATATTCTGCTAAGTGTCCAAAAGAAATACAAAGAATAATGTAAATATACATCAAGTAGTTACTTCCATGTCTGTGTGAGTTGGACAAATGCTTGTATCAAAGGAATTTTATTTTCTTAAGCTTCCCTTATTCTAAAAGCCAGTATTAACTCCATATGTATAGGAATATGTGTGTGCATGTACATGTATATGCATGTAAAAGCAATGCAACTAAGTATGTGTGAGCTACATGCGTGAAAATGAACACTCAAAACTAAGGGATAGCAGATCTTTTCTGTGACACCTTCAGTAAACTTTTAGCTCCTACAAGCATAAATTTCCCATTAACTTAACAAGGCACATCCAGCAGAGAGTTGCAAATTTTCAATTTCTATTTAAAAGCTATCCGATTTCTACTTCCTATAATGAGATAATTTCTACCATGACTAGTTAAAGAAGTAGAGGGGATTATTGCAAACAGAAAATTCCTAAGGGTAAAAGAGACTTGCATGATAGTTATCTCAAAGGCAACTATCACTGTGACCACAGTATTTTTCAGATAGATGGCGTGTCTTAAAACTATGATGCTGAACTGGAAAATGTACATTATAGGCAGCTCTGACTAGGATAAGTCTACACTGCAAGTTGTGTTATAGCAGCAAAATTAATTAGCCAGCAAACAGATTTCAGTTATAAAAAGAAAAGACCTCTCACAAGGATAGAAATACACTTCCATGATGGTCTAAAAGCAAAAGGCTCCCAACCAAAGGACATCTGCAATATAAGTCAAGCCTTATTACTCAAAAGAGATCTGGAAGTTCTCCAAAATCACATTAAGTGCTGCCTAGCTGCAAGACTCTAGTTCCTCTGTCATTAAGGAATTGATATTTAATATTGCAGAAGAGAACCAACAAACTATAGACCAGATGGTTAGCTGAGTATCATACACAATCAGAAATATGAATAATTCTTCTATTTGTTCCACTCCCTCCAGCCATCATTTCTCTGGCTAACATGTTGCCTTAACAATAAAAGATAAGGTAGACAGCTACAATTCTATTAAAGGGATGACAAACATGAGACACCATGCAAAAGACTAAAGGTTCATGTGTATTAACTCTTCCCCAGTATCAGGTCTTTAAAACAAAGATTCTGTTTGCAATGGCTTCTTTATTTACAACTCTGTTGAGTTACACTTGCACAAGAACACATCTCTTACTATTGCTGTGATGTCCAAAAAGCAGAGGAATATGTAATTTTTCAAATACAGTTTAGGATATTTTCCACAGCCTCTACTTCTGTTCATATACCCTTATATCTGCCCAGTTTCACAAAGTTAAATTTTATGCAATATGAAGTTAACATATTCATTACTCATTTTATGAACTTTACACCAATTTATGTGTGATTTTATTATGGCACCTTTAGGCACCCCACCTTCTCTGCTGAAAAAAACAGACAGTAACAGTGGCTGTCCACCAACAGACCTTTCTGTCATACAGTGTCACTCTGTAACATAGAGGCTACTGGAGAAATTGGAAGATGATGTAGGCTGCAGTGCCATCATTACGATGTTGACATCGCTTTATGACTTACATTTGTCAGACTTGGACAGTGTAGTTGCAGCTTGCCAAGTGCCCTGCTGTGATAAGGTGCAAGGAATAAGTAAGCTGCTTAAGTTCAGAGCTGACAAGATGGATGTGATGCTTGCTGGTAATGAAAACAACGTACAGCCATTCCTGAAGACCACACAGTTAAACACACTGGATGTGTCTAGCAAATGATCTCGCACCACTATGTATATAGCAGAAAATATGCCACTCCTCCAGGGACAGAATGTTGTTCTCTGTAGTTTGGGGTAATTTAAGACTGTTCTACAGTTCAAGCTGTGGCTATCTAAGAGACCATGCCTTCTTCTGATAACAATGGGATGCAAAACAAAACAGCAGGATGAAAGAAATTACTGTTAAAAGAGCCACACTGTAAACAAAGGGAGGACAAATCACTAGGCTGTAAAAGAATGTGCCATTTTTCCAGTAATAAAACTTATCTAAAACATACACCTCATACTTTTTCTTGGAAACTGCATATACAGAAAGCTCAAAGAGCTACTTCAACTCATGGAAAAAGGTAATCCCTGGCAGCAGTTCAGCAATCATTCTTTGCTCTTTAAAATGAACACTAACTTGAGTTACTTCAAATCCCCACAATTTGCTGCTCAACTCAACTTACTACTTTCTTCAGCAGCTCCTTACAAATATATTTCAAACAGCAGTCAGCTTCCTAAAGGAAAACTAATATCTGTTCATGTAGACAGGTTCTCAAGCTTATAACCTGAACTGGACCTTTGTCACTTCAGGGAACAGCTCTGACAATAATGTTCCAAGAATCGCCACAGCAATGCCTTGTGGCACAGAACTTTAAATGAGAAAATGACAGAAAAAAATTGGCTTAGAGTACTAAAAATCCAAAGTTAACATCTGAAAGCTAAACATTCTCACTGAACTGAGTTTCCAACTATTTCCAGTTATGTCCAAATAATTAATTTAGCAATTATTCATCATTCTATCCTTAAAACACCAAATCCATAAAACAGAATGTAGCATGGGTAACAACCAGGAGGAACTGGAAGCAACTGCGCAGCTGAAAAGCTATGATCTAATAGCTGTCACTGAAACTTGGTGGGACAAATCACATAACTGGAGCGCTGCAATCTATGGCTATAAAATGCTCAGAAGGGACAGGCAAGGAAGGAGGGGTTGCTCTCTATGTAAAAAAAATAGATTGACTGCACAGAGCTGGTTTTGAAAAACAGCAATGAACAGATTGAGAGCTTACAGGTAAAAATCAGGGGCCAAGCCAACAAAGGAAACATCATGGTTGGTGCTTATTACCCCCCACTCAGTCAACAGGATCCTGTTGATGAAGCCTTCTTACTTCAACTACGGGAAGCATCATGCTCACAGGCTCTGATCCAGCTGGGGGACTTCAGTCACCCTGACATCTACTGGAAAAACAGCACAGCAAGATGTAAACAGTCCAGAAGACTCCTGGAGAGCATCAAGGATAATTTCTTAATCCAGGTGATAGCCCAACTGGAGGAGAAGCATTATTAGACCAGTTGCTTACCAACACAGATTAACTAATTACAGAGGTCAAGATTGGTGGCAGCCTGGGGTGCAGTAATCATGCCCTGGTGAAATCCACAATCTCAAGGGATATGGGCCAGGCGAAGAGTAAAGTCAAGACCTTGAATTTTAGAACAGTGAACTTTCAGTTGTTTAGGGAATTACAGGGTGGGACTCCCTGGGAGAAACTTCCCTCAGGGATAAAGGAGCAGAACAGAGCTGGCAGCTCTTTATGGACATTTTTCTTCGGGCACAAGAGCTTTTGAATACCATGTGTGAGCAATCAGGCAAGGAGTGCAGGAGACCATCGTGACTGAGTAAGGACCTCCTGGTCAAACTGAAGCATAAGAAGGAAATGCACAGGCAGTGGAACCAGGGACAGGTATCCTGGGAAGAATATAGGGATGCTTCCCGTCTGTGTAGGGATGGGGTCAGGAAAGCTAAGGCACAGCTGGAGCTCAATTTGGCAAGGGATGCAAAGAGTAATAAGAATGGCTTCTACAGGTATGTTGGTCAGAAAAGGAAGATTAAAGAAAATGTACTCCCCCAACAAATGAGACAGAACTAGTGACAACCAACATGGAGGTGGCTGAGGTACTCTACAACTTTTTTTTGCCTCAGTTTTCACTGGTAATCGCTCTCCCCACATCTCTGAAATCCCTGAACTTCAAGGCAGGGACTGGTGGAATGAAGTCCCTCCCACTGTAACAGATCAGGTTTGAGACCATTTGACGAACCTGAACATACACAAGTCCATGGGACCCAATGAGATGCATCCTATGGTCCTGAGGGAACTGGCTGATGTAGTTGCCAAGCCACTCTCCATGATATCTGAAATCATGGCAGTCAGGGAAAGTCCCTGGTGACTGGAGGAAAGGGAATATTGCACCCTTTTTTAAAAAGGGTAAAAAGGAAGACCCTGGGAATTATTGACCAGTCAGCATCACCTCAGCGCCCCATGAGATCGCAGAACAGAGAGTCCTGGAAGTTATGTTGAAACATATGGAAGACAGGGAGGTGACTGGAGATAGCCAGCACGGCTTCACCAAGGGCAAATCATGCCTGACTAATCAAGTGGCCTTCACTAACAGTGGACTGACTGCATCAGTGGACAAGGGAAGAACTATACATGTCATCTACCTGGAGTTCTGTAAGGCCTTTGATATGGTCCCCCACAACCTTCTTGCTGCTAAATTGGAGAGATATGGGTTTGGATGGACTATCAGATGGATAAGGAATTGGCTGGATGCCACATTCAAAGAGTTACAATCAACACCTCAGCGTCCAAGTAGGAACCAGTAATGAGTGGTGTCCCTCAAAAGGGTCCCTACTGGGACCAGTACTATTTAATATCTTCTTTGGTGACAGAGATCGTGGCATTGAGTGGACCCTCAAGAAGTTTGCAGATGACACCAAGCTGAGTGGTGCAGCTGATAGGCTTGAGGGAAAGGATACCATCCAGAGAGACCTTGACAGGCTTGAGAAGTGGGCCCTTGTGAACCTCATGAGGTTCAACATGGCCAAGTGGAAGGTCCTGCACCTGGGTTGGGGCAATCCCCAGTATCATTATAGACCAGGGGATGAATGGATTGAGAGCAGCCCTGTGGAGAAGGACTTGGGGGTACTGGTGGATGAAAAATTGGGCACGAGCCAGCAATGTGCACTTGCAGCCCAGAAAACCATCATATCCTGGGCTGTATAAAAAGCAGCATGGCCAGCAGGTCAAGGGAGGGGATTCTCCCCCTCTACTCCGCTCTCATGAGAGTACTCCCAGCTGGAGTACTGCATCCAGCTCTGGGGTCCCCAGCACAAGAAAGACATGGACCTGTTACAGCGGGTCCAAGACAAAAATGATCGAAGGGATGGAACACCTCTCCTGTGAAGAAAGGCTGAGAGGGCTGGGGTTGTTCAGCCTGGAGAAGAGAAGGCTGTGGGGAGAACTTATTGTGGTCTTTCAACACTTCAAGGGGGCTTATAAGAAAGACAGGGAAAGGATTTTTACCAGGGCCTGTAGTGACAGGACAAGGAGCAACAGTTTTAAACTGAAAGAGGGTAGATTTAGATTGGATATAAGAAAGACATTTTTTTACAATGAGCATGGTGTGATACTGGAACAGGTACCCAGAGAAGTTGTGGATGCCTCATCATTGGAAGTGTTCAAGGTCAGGTTGGATGGGGCTTTGAGCAACCTCATCTATTGAAAGATGTCCCTGCCTATGGCAGGGGTTTGGACTAGATGATCTTTAAAGGTCCCTTCCAACCCAAACCATTCTATGATTCTAGAGGACATAAAACAGTGGGGACTTGTCGTGGTTTAACCCCAGTCGGCAACGAAGCACCACAGAGCCGCTCGCTCACCCTCCCCCCTCCCGGTGGGATGGGAGAGAGAATCTGAAGAGCACAAGTAAGAAAACTCATGGGTGAGATAAGAAGAGTTTAATAATTAAAAAAAAAAAAAAGTAATTAAAAGGAAAATAACAAGAGAGGGAGAGAGAGAAGAACAAAACCCAGGGAAGACCAAAAAAAACCAAGTGATGCAAATGCTTACCACGCCCAGCCCGTCCCTGAGCATCGATTGCTGCTCCCCAGCCAACTCCCCCCAGTTTCTATACTGAGCATGACATCATATGGTATGGAACAGCCCTTTGGGCAGTGTGGGTCAGCTGTCCTGGATGTGCCCCCTCCCAGCTTCTTGTGCTCCTGGCAGAGCATGGGAAGCTGAAAAATCCTTGGCCAGTGTAAGCACTGCTTAGCAACAACCAAAACATCAGCGTGTTATCAATGTTATTCTCATCCTAAATACAAGCCCTAAAAATCAAAAAAAAGCCTCATCCTAAAAACAGCCCTATATTAGCTACTAGGAAGAAAATTAACTCTATCCCAGCTGCAACCAGGACAGGACTTTAAAGGAATAAAAGTATAATGGAGTGATATATAAGCACCCACTGATGTTGGTGAGGCGAGTTGGTTGTTTAAAATGTATGTAAGGTGTCTATAGTCAATAGCACAGCAAAATTTATTCAAAACTACCTAAGACTTATGGATAACAAAAAGGTACATTTCTGGAAGATTGAACAATACATCTTTATGGTGTCATAAATCAAACTGGTAATAATTGCAGTGATGCTCCAGTTTAAAATAGCTTACCCTGGACACAGAAATGATAGAAGATTATGGAAGAAATTTTTTCTCTTTTAAATTTACATTTAAAAATATCTTGGTTTGATGTGTATTCCATGACTTATAGTCACAAACAACACAAGCAACAACAAAACCAAAACCAATAAAATTGCCTCTACAGCTTGTGCATGTGGTGATCAGAGATAAACCTTCCTGGATTATGCTGTCTCCAAATTCTTTTCTTACAGATACAATCCTGGTGTCAGTTTTCTTTCTCCCAGTTTTCTAAAACTTTACTTAAATTCTGCATACACTGGACACATTTAATCCTTGCTAGTTACTACACTTACATCAGCTGACATGTTTCTGTCCCTCATCAGCTGACATGTTTCTGTCCCTTTCCTGGCTGTTTTAATTCTCACACTTTTTCTTTTCCCTTATATATGATGTATCATTTTCTAAATCAAACGCCTTTCTATAGAAAAATTTTTCTACAGAAAATTTTTATATGCAATTAATAACAAAAAATTAAGGTTCAAAACCCCACAATCTAAATGTTAATTCATAAATAAATCTGATGTCCACCAACACCCATCATTAATAATCCTGGGAACATAAAGTAACTCTTAACAACTTGATGGAACGCTGTATTTTCAAAATTTTACACAGATGTTAGGCAATAGTTTTCTCAGCAACATAGTGACACCAGTATTGACAAAGAGAAAGGTAAACTAAGGCATAAAGTGACTTGTCAAATATTACAGTGTGTGCAAAGTTCAGGTGAATAACTGTAGAAGGAGATCCTGATAGGATATGCTACTTTACTGGTCCAATTAGAAGATCTTTCAAATGAATACCAGTAAAAAATTAAGCTTTGATATGAAATACAATCACAAGCCCTTCTGCTCTTTCAGAAGAAAGGTATTACTGTCCCCAAATACTCAAATCATATTTGAAAGTGGACTGTGATCTTTAAAGCATGTAAGCACTTCTGAAAGCTTTATCAGGAGATTTAAATAAACATAAGCCAAAATAAAAAATAAATTCAGCAGTTTTATAATTTTTTTTAATTTAGGATGTTTTTAAAAAATTTTTTTTACTGATGCAAAGTAAAACCGTTTAGATAACTTGTGATCCTCATATTACACAGTTGCTACTTTGCTGTCATCAAATTATTAGAGCTCAGAGAGTTATTCCATGTTTGACAATGTAGGATATTATCTATGAAATGAAATGATTCTTCACTCTCAACCTTATTACTCACTTCAAAACTCAGCATTTCATTTAGCTCTTCAATGACAGTCACCTCTGGACATATATTTGTTTAACTTACGAGTTACCTTTCTCATACACTTGTTGCATTACTGTCCATTTGTGTGTGGACACAAAAAAAACACATACATGATCTCACCTATACACAAATACATATTGTATAGACAGAGATTAACTTCAAAATATAGACCTGACTCTATCAGACCTACACATCTTATTATGGACTATTCAGATCTTTAAAATTTTCAAAGGATTTTTATAGGAAAAATCCATTTTCTTGCACATAAAGTCCTCAGTCCTCTCTGCAAGTAAAAAGAAATTCAGAGGACTAGTTAACATTTTAAACACTCTGTTTTTATTCTTACAGACATGTCCATGTCTTCAGACATTATTTATAGTCATGCATATCTAACAGTTTCCATGTTTTTCATAAGACTTAATAGTATGGTACTGCTGCAAGATACAAATTTGACAGTTTGCAATAGGATCTGCTCATTGTAGCGAATTATTCTGACAGTAAGTACTATACAGCCAGCAGTGTACATTCTTCTAACATACTTATTAAAAATCTTATGAATGCTGCAGCTAAAGCATGTACACTAAATTGTACTTTGTACATGACTGCAATAAGTCACTACATTTTTAACAAATTATATATTGCAATAATCAAGTATTGCATAATTTTTAGCTTAGCATTTTTTTAAATCAAAAAGTGTGCTATTTAAGGCTATTTCATTAACAGTTTTTAAACAATTTGGAAATATCTTAAAATCTACCTCAGATTTTTGTCTATTTTGCTCCCATTGCCTGTGAATGTGTGCAGTGAGTTAGTTAATGCATGAATTTATGTATGGTATAATGATTCTCCTCAATTGTCCTGCCAGCAATATTTTTGGAAACGTTGAAAAGTAATCAATACCTCTTTGTATTACCAGAAATGCATAGCAACACTGGTATACATCACTGCAAGTGTTTCTTTACTCTCACAAACCCAGCTGCAATAGTTCTACTACCCCACTGTAGTTTAACAAATGAATTTCATTACAAATTAGAACACAGAAGATGAGCGGTGTCCTCAAATGTCTTTAATCCTTTTTTAGGTTCCATACATCATTAAAATAGAATGACAGGCAGGAGAATATTTGCTCATTCTTTTAAAAGCTCATACACATTTTCGCTTTGATTCCATTCTTCAGTGGCATACCACAGAGAAACCTCTGTATTTTCAGAATTGATGTACCTTTCAAAACTATAATCTTTGGCTTTCAAGCTCACTATTATTTGCCTTCAGGTGCAAATTTTCAAGTGTATAGGCTTCTAAAAAGAACTTTATGGCTTCAGCCAGATACTGAAAGGCTTGTAGATCAGTCATCATCACAGTGTAAATTTCTTTTCAAAATAATGTTCCTCACTCAGAGTACACTTGTGCTTATACTCGGTTCACTTGTCAAATACAAATTTGAGGTCATCAAAAGCTTCAGGGCAACTTCAGCTATTCCAAAACTCATTTTCTACCTCTATTTTGTTGGAGAAATAGGATTTCAAATGTAAAAATAATAGGAAACTCTACAGATAAAGAAACAAAGGCATCTTATGTGCATGTTTCAGTACAGCATTGCAGTGACTGCCTATAAGGACAAAGTCAATCCAATACTCAAGCATGTGAAAACACTGAAAATACCAAAAGCAGATAATGTATTTTGCTATTGAGTTGATATGTATTCTATTCAAAACATGATGTTAGAGTTGACATCTTAAATATACAGATTCAGGAACAGATGCTAATGATTCTATTTAAATGTTTCTTTTGCAACAGATGAAATATTTAAACACTTTCATTTACAATGTCTACTGTCCATTATAAGTCACATGTCCGACAAGGGTAAATGATACTAGGCTCAATATTCCTGTTGGCTTGGATTCCTTTGCCATATAATAGTAAGTGCTTTTATTTAATTCTTTTTTAAGTCCTATGTTTTATTAAAATAGAATGACAGACAAGAGAGTACTTATTCTCTCTTTTAAAGGCTGAGTTTATGTTTGAGAGGTCAGTCTGATTTTTTCATCTCCAGAGACTTTTTCATGCAGCTATAGTCCATATTTATAATTATAGCTGAGTAATTAGCACTCTTTTGAAAGCAGAGACTATCTAGGTACTTGGGGAAAAGCTTTTCCCTTCCCAAAGTAAAATGGAGTTTTATCGTTGATTTTGACACACGCAGGAATCCACAGTCTGTTTTCTATGACCCAAAGCCCCATACATATAAATAGCCAAGGAAAACAAGTTTTCAAAAGCAGGAGGTTACACCCAAGCTTCTCCTGGAGACTTAAGGACAAATAGAACAAGGCAAAAATAAAATAAATAAATAAAATAAATAAAGCTAAACTCAGCTAGAAACCTAAGCTTTATCTGCTTTGGGTAAACCGTTAGATGCTGTTAAACTGTGTTGGGATGGAAGCTGACACCACACTCATTAGTGGCATAAACTCTCCTCCAAATCACACACTTCTTCCAAATCGTCACCAGCTGAAACTCTGTATATATGTTTAGACAAATTTCGTGTGGTCCCCCTCCATACCATCACTTCTCACCAACTCTGCCTCCCTTTTATCTGTTCCTAACATTTTAACTGTGATTAAACGGTATTTAAGCATTTGTGTATTTCCCGTCTTCACGCTTGTTCATATGTCTGCTGTTAAACTTGGAGACCACTGGAACAGAGACCATCTGAACTAAATGTCTGCAAAGCAGCTAGCACACTGTAGTTTATGTAAAATATTGTTTTAAAATGTGTGATATGGTAAGGTATATTTTTCCAGCCATTTCATTTTAGAACCTGTGCATAAACATGTGAATTCAACGTATATGTTTCCTAGCTTGATAAATCACAAATTGTCATTCCACATGGCTGTTGGAACTCAAAGTGTCTGATGGATGTGACCATCCAGGCAGAATCTAAAATAAAGGAAGAAAGCCTGACTCTCTGACAAAAGAGACCAGGACAGTCTCATTTTCCCATTCACATAAGTTTCAAAAAAGAGAAAAGGTATAGTCACAGAGAGGTAATGTGGAGAAACTACAGGTTATAGCGTCTTTGTGGGATGCTCTGTACACTGAGGTTGCTTGGGAGGCCTTTTGCTTTCACATGAAAAGTCAACTACAGTCCATCAGTATCATGGGTGTACACCCCTAAAATATAAGTGATGGTGCAACCTGCTTTATTTCAACACAGAATGTATCACATTCTTTTCTTTCACATTCCCCTATGAAAGACAAAGCACCAAAATCTTCTATTAGTATTGATTTAGACTGGTTTTATGCACTAGCATTAAGGAATAATTTTCAAGAGAATTAATTTTTAATGAACATTTCACTATCACGTAAATTTTCAGCAATGATGGAACATGGCATGTAACCCATTGAAAAAAGCTAGGGAAATATGAAAACATTTTGGCATTCTATAAAAACCCACTAACTTGCAAACATGAAACAGTTGCATAAAACAATTTAAAGCTATGAGCTACTGTAATCATAATACAAATATTGATGTTTTACTCTGGAAGAAATGAGTATATACTGAATATTTAATAATGGAAAAATTGACAGGAAACACACTGATTCCAACCCAAAATGTCTAGTGAATTAAAACTATTTAACAGCAATCAGTATACAACTAGCTAAGCAATAAAAAACAGCCTACCAATATGTTCATGTTTGCACAGATGTTATTTAATTTGTCAAAAATAAAACACTGACTTTTTATTTCCTTTGATATTCCTTTCTAGATGCTACATTAAAGAAAATGTCAGCTCAGCCTCTACAGATCTCTGAAAACAGTAGATGTTCTGCTTATTTGGGTTTGTTACTATTTCAGAGAGAAAGACGTGAAGGAGGAATGGCGGAAAGGAGGGGAAGGAGGAAGGGGGAGGACAGGGATAGAAAGACAAATGTTTAAAACAACTACAGCTATTTGCTCCTACATTGTAAGATCTAGTTCTGGTATGGCTGCACGTTAGAATGTAATCTATCCTTTTATATTTGTTTTCCATTGTTTTCCTCTCATTTAAAAAATTTCAACAAAACATGCCAAATTTTGTAAAGGAGATATGGCATAGTAGGACAGCCCACATTTATTAGCTATCCCATGCTTTAACATAAAGAGCATTATAAAGATATGCCCAAAAATGTATTTTTAAAAAATTTATTTTTTATGAAGGCTCAATATCAACAAACAATGTACAAAACTTGCCTTTGCTTATACAGTGAACACTCTCTGGCTTTGAATAATGGAGGTGGATGAACAAAGATATCCTTAACCTAACAAATAGGATAGCTGTGAAGCAGGAATTGGCTGCTGAAGAGCGGTATTGGCAATCCCTACAATTTCAAAGGGGAAAACCAGCCCGAATCAATTGCTCACAGATTCCCAGAGCTAACGTCAGTGTGAATCCCTCAGGATGCTTGTACAGAAGTTAACAGCAAGACAGATGGTATCAGCTGTCCACTCCAAAGTATAGAGTATATGATAATGGAGAGAAATAAAAGATAAGAATGGAAGTGGGACCAAGTGGGGGGAAGAAGGGATGGCAATTCCTAGAGAAATAATTCCTGGGGTTGCCCTGAGGCGAAGAACCCAATGTCAGTGAGTATGAGAGCATAGCTGTTATTCTGTAGCATCAACAGTCAGGAAGTGAAGACTAAGGTAAGGATCACATTTGATTTGAGAATGATGTGGCATATATACACAAGGTTATTGACAGCAACCTCTTTAGAGAAGTAGGAACCCCATGTTTCAGGAAGCGAGAAATAATTTACAAAAAGTATCTAATACACAGGGCTTTAGAGAAAATATAAAGTATCCCTGCAATTCCATCTAATATCTATTTTTTTAATATTTTTTTTAAAAATATAGAATACTACAATGTTATTGAGGAGACTTAGTTTAGCTAGGGCATTCACTATGAAACAGCAGAGTAAAACCATCAGATACAGCAACTGATTTAGAACAAAAGTCCAAATTTAAAAGCAGACAGATGCTGGTGGTTTTAGAGCCTATTTTTCTCTGCTCCTTTACCCAAGGACCAGCATTTTATTGGTCTATTGACATTAAATCATTATAGAGCCTTTTGAAATGGTCAAACTGCCTACTTCCCTTAAATTAGTACAAGCCTAGCTATTTCATTATAAATTCAATGTCAGAATCTAAGTCTTGGAAAAGTAAGGTTTAATGAGCCAAACCAGGATTAAAGTGATTCCTTCCTTCACAGTAAGACTGTCCACAACCTGCAGCAATACTACATTTATGGCTGTTACAAAGTACCCTGCCTCTCATTTTTATTGTATTCAGCTGAATTCCTTCATCACAACATTCATTCCTCTCAAATATACAAACTCTTTTACTTTAAAAAACGGCATTAAGGAAAGCAAGTGCTATATATCTAAACATTCAGGGACTCAGAGAAGACCAAAAGGGTATATACAGCTTAATACAATCTGTAGTGCTTCAATGTCCTTTTACATTGAAGGAAGCTTCAAGAACTGACGAAGCACTAGGGATTATAAATAACTGATTAGCATAATTGCTTCATATTCAGCAGAAATGACCTAGGAATTGTAAATCATGTAACTTCACAAATTCTGGCTCCATACCTTCGTAATCAATAATTTAAAATTAATTCAAGCCTTCTCCAAAAGGCTCCTGTTACTCTTATACAGTTCAAGTCATGGACAGCTCAGAGAATGAATTTCAACATCTGGTAAATTAAACATTTCTGTATTTTCAACCCCTCAATAAACAATTTCCAACCAGACATGTCTGTGACTGTTTAAGATCCTCAAAAATAAGAATAAATATATTAAATTAATTCTCAGTGCTTCTACTGGTTTTATTTTCAGATTAGGAAGAACACTTTTTATAATAAGTTCTATATACTTCTTAGAAATGTGGTTTACATTATTTTTAAAAGGACATGTGAAAAACAAAATTTTAAAATTTTGAATAAAAATGTAGAATGGATTACCATTTGAAGGACAGCCTGTCAATTTAAACCACTCAAAGTTGCATCTCCACATTTAGAAATACAGCTACAAAACACAAAAAATAATGAATGAAAGGAAAGGAAAAAGTAATGAAAAGATTAATAGTTCAAAATGAGCAAGAACAAGGTCAGGTAGACCAAGAACCACTTTGGAAATAGTGTGTGGCAGATCCATAAAACTGATGGTATCTTTTCCCTAAGATTTTGAATGGGCCGGTAATCACTTTCGTTCTATCAGATGACATCACAGTGATGCACAGGCTGACAAATTAAGTAGTCCTCATGTAACACATCAAGGAAAATATCTTATGTTGCGTATCTTCTGGTTGTGTACATCAACCTTCTTGAATGACACTGTTATTCTAGATGTAACACAGGGTGCAACTGTTAGTAGCTGATGCACTTTTATTTATGTTTTCCATCAGCTTTTGAAATTCCTCAGGAAACAGGGTTTTTTTCATCCAATATAATGTGTGATCTGTTTTGTGCACATTTTTCAATGCCCAGATGGTAGAGATACCACGTAACAAACAGATCATACATCCTTTTACCTTCATAAATAGTTCCTTGAGACAAAAATACATAATGAAAAAACCTCACAAACACGTACTGTGTGATATTCCCAGTCTGTTTGGGTTTCAACACTTTCAACGCCAATACAGTTCCAAAACTGAAACTTTCACAGTTAACATGGGTCAAGTTTGTTATTCTTCTTTTGGGGGAGGACAGGTTCAAACTTCTTTTAATAAAATACCAAAGGCTGTTAACAGTGTTAATGAATTGCCATTATATGTCAAAAAGCCCAACTTGATAAAACCCTGGTTATTTATTCCTTACCTTAAACATAGTTTACTGCTCTGTACCTGGCAATAATCACCATAATTCAGATTTTTAATACATTTCAAATATTGGAACACCTTAATAGCAAAGAATATATGAAGCATATATGAATATACTACTCACCAATTTTAATCTTTGCAAAGGTATTCTGCTAGTGTCTATCGGTGTACGTTCTGTGACATTACCAAATCTGACTTCTGGGATGGCAATTGCACATATTACATGTGCCCACCTGTGAAAAGTGGCAAGTCAAGAATACCACCAAAAAAACCCCATAGAAATACAAGTGTTTAAGATGTTTCATTACTTGCTGTGCGTTTTTTTTTTTTAAAGGCAACCATCTCTAGATACTTCCTTATTAGGATTTTCTAAGCTTCTGTGAAACATATTTGACAAACCTTACAACACTACCACTTCGTGTAAATATAATTTCAAACTGCGGCTTTATTGCAACATTTTTTTAAGCATCTTTCACGTTCAATTTATTAAGTGCAAAGGTTTTGTAGTTGTGCTATCCAGGTCCATATGTAAAGACCACACTATTTGATTTGTGTGCAGTTTATCACCTACAGCATTTTAGATTAACATTACTCAGACCTGAGTAACTATTCTTAGGCAACACACATGATCACAGTCAGTCATGTATCTATCGAAGCGTAAAACAAAGTATACTATCAAGACCTTCTGTTTAAAGACCCAAAGGCATAGAAGCAGCAAACTGATCAGGCTGTCACTGTAATGCCCAACATGAACTGGATCCCCTTTAGCAGTGAAAGTACCTGTCAAGTGCCTAGGACCAGTGCTACATGTAAGATTTCAGAGCAGCTTCAGGAAGCTTGTCAGATGATGCTATGTGCTTCCTATACTCATCGGAAAGCGCTGCTATGTCCTCCAAATGCTGGTTCAATACATAAATCTCAAAATAAGGAAGGCTGAATGAAACTAAAAAAAAGCCTGAAATTATTAATTTCAGGTAAGAAATTATTGAAAGTGCATATTATATGAAGCAAAAGAAAAGCTAATGACATTTTTAATAACCAGGAGTAGCGTTCTGAGACTACTTCTAAAATCATTTTTGGGGTAGACAACTAGTAAATCTGAAGACAGGGAAACATTTCCATTCCTTGACTCATATTTGCTTTATTCCCTGTCATTCATTGTACATCTTGTCTCATTTCCCCATTTGCTCTTTTTTGTAAGCCTTGAATGTTTGCCTCATTCCACTTTCTGTAGATCTCCAGAGACACACATTGTATAAGCATCTTAGCAGATTAACATGAATGCAGGCTGGAGCTAAGAGAGACAGAGGGTGATACAGCAGAACAGAAATAATTTCTGTTTCGTGCACTAGAGTGGTGCTATTTCAATAACTCATCTTTAACAAAAATATCTGGAAAAGTATTAATATGACACACAGGGACTAAACAAACTGTTGTCATACGACATTAAAGTTGTATTGGCCAAAGTGTGAAATAAGAGCTGTATGTGAAGATGACATATCAATTAGCAAGTTATACAGTTCAGCCCAAATAAAAGCAGATAAAGCTTGTAGATCTATCATTTTATTATGGTGACAGTTTTGTTTATGTTCTAACTTACAGAAAAAAGTCTTGCTTTGAGACTTTTTGTTTTTAACTTTTAATAACACCCTTTTTCTTTTCATTGCTGCCTGCCCGCCTGCAAAACTACATTGTCTTACCTTCTAAGCTTTATGGGACAGAAATGCTATAAATAAAATGTCTCTTCCATAAATCTTCACCAAAACCTTTATACTCTGACATCTCTCAACCTAACAGGACTCAAAACAATTGCTGTGTTCTGCTGAAAAGAAGGAATCTCACCTCTCCAGTATGACAAATTGTTACCCCCCCACCATGTTTGATTCATTAGCTTTTAAATCTAAGTAATGCTCATCCTATATCTCCAATCAGTGTGTGAGAGGGCAAGGAGGAGGGAAGGGAATGCACATGTTGGACAAAAAAGACATAATTGGAACATACTCTTCTGAAAACTCTCAAAAGTTTGGAATGGTAGCTAATGCTGAAAGATAGATGAAAGACTCAACAATGTGTAGCAACTGTAAGGTGTTATGGAAACAGGAAAACTAGAGTTGAACTACTTTTACAGAACTCTCATTTCATAAATCTGTAACAGAAACCTACAGAGGGATGTAATGCAATACCAAAGACTTTAGGTATAGTTATGCAGAGAAAGTCACTTTCTGCAACCCTCTGTGGATTTTTTTCTATGAATAAATCTTGTGAAACATTTCTAAAATATTTTAATTGTTCTACAAAAAAGATGTACGTATTTTCAAAGATGCAACATGCAATCTATCAGCAGCAAATATCAAAAGGGCATGATAAAGTCTACTGAGATGACACTTTGGGAGGGGGGGTAAGTGAGAAAAGCAAGTAGCAAATTTAGGGGACTTTAGAACAGAACTAAAAAGCAGCTGAGAATGTTCATGT
Organism: Mycteria americana; assembly: GCF_035582795.1. Taxonomy (NCBI): domain Eukaryota; kingdom Metazoa; phylum Chordata; class Aves; order Ciconiiformes; family Ciconiidae; genus Mycteria; species Mycteria americana. The sequence goes on along the minus strand of NC_134396.1, from coordinate 24,599,854 downwards.
TTTGGTCAAAACCTCCATTAGAACGGTTACAATATTAATGCTTTCTGAAGGTATGATCTGGCCTGTAAGTTTCACATAAAATCTTCTCCTAACTGGACAATTTACAAGGGTCATGCAACCAATTGCAAATCACTAGTAAATAAATTCTTGCCTGGTAAGTGGAAAAGAATGTTGCAGCTAGATCATCTCTTACCACTGCATTCCAAAGGGTTAAAGAAAGAGATCTACATGATATTGCTAGGTTACTAAAATAATTTAATTATTTATGAGAAGATACAAAATTCATAAAGACTGTTCCCCTATTGGGCTTGAAAAAATATTAAGCTGCACATTTTCCATTTTGTCTCTTAGGGTTACTTGCTATAGTGTTCTGTCATCCAAATACACAGAGAAACATACTGCTGCTGTTAATAGCATTATGTCAGCAACAATACTATTTTTGACAGTGTATGACAGAAGTGTAGTTAAAAAAAAAACACTTCAAAATCTAAAATTATTTCAATATGATTCAAATTAATTAATTAAAAATACTGTTTCTAGAAGTTCAAAGGTGTTGTATTAAATTCTGTAATCACAATTTTCCAGGACCAAAGAAGAAAATACACTTCGCTGTTTGATAAGACTTGCCCATGCAAACAATGACAAATGAGCTCTCATTTACTTTCTTTACACAAAGACCAGCAGAATAAAATTTGGAACAAGTGTGTGCAAATACTAAAACAAATGTACATTTTAGCATCTAACTATTTCACAAATGCCAGTGGCGCATTTAAATAGAAGTCATTTTAATTCTGCAACGATTCAGCTTAAAGGGCCACTGTCAAGTAATCAGATTTACAAATGCTTTGTACATGGGAATGGATTGGGAATAAAGTTTAAAACAAGCACATACAATGCCGAAGTATATATTACTTACTTCTTGTCAGTAGTTTGCTTTAATGCACCACCTCTCAAATTGCAGAGACAACATTCCTAGAAATAAAAATAGTGTAGAAAAAAGTGAGCTTTATTGACTGGTTACAAATCAGTTTTATTCAGCTGATCTTAAGGATATGTAAATTACTAATGTAATTAATTACTGGGTTACAAACTGCCACTTAAAAACACTGCATTTCCTTACAGGAAAAATACAAGAATACAGTAACAAAAAGAAAAACAACATTGAGCTAAAGAAAAATAAATTTTAAGTATTAGTCATAAACAAAGTGACAGAATCACTTTGAAAGTGATACTAAATAAAAAGGGATTTAATCAGTACTGCCATAGATAGGCTGGAAGTGCCATACAGATTACTAAGGTAAAAGAAAGTAAAATGACATATAATTAGTATAATAGAAGTTACTGAGAAACTGACTCACAAACCATTGATCCAACCAAAATAGTTTGAAAACCTGCTTGTTCCCGACAGTTGTCAAATTTATAAACCTTTTCTGCAAAGGTTCCCTTTGCTGCAGTAGACCTTCACTTCCTTGATTTTCAGTACAACTCCAACTGCTTTCAGGGCACTAGGCAAGGTATATTTCAGTGGTTCCCAGATGATATGCCAAACAGGGCTTTTCCTGCCTCTACTTAAACCTTTGAACAGATACACAGGTTTTTGTACTTTCCAACCCTTCTCTCTCTCTCTCTCTCCAGTCTCCTCCTTTTCTGAATCTATCCTTTCCCTTTGTTTTTTCTTTTTTCCCTTGTCCCTTCACAGGAACAGATGAGAAAGTGTTTCAAATGTTAGTTATTTTTCTTCCTGTCTCCATTTTTATGGCCTCTACAAAGAACCAAATGCACAAAAGGAAGTCAAGATATCCTGTGCCTGTGTTATCTATACTCAAAAAGAGAGCTCGTCTCACAAACTTCTAAATTTAAGTTGCCTTTGCTGGGGAAAAAACAAACAAACAAACAAAATGAAACAAACAAACAAAAAGAAATGTTATGTAATACTTCAGTCTGATCTCATCTTAAAACCTCCAATAATGAAGATTATCAATGTCTGCCAGAAATCTTAACTGAATGCTTTATTACATTTCCTATGAAAAAGACCTTTCCTAACTAAAAAATACTTCATTGTGACAATTGAATCTTCTTTGCAATTTAAGCACATAACTTTTTGCCTTACCTATCAAAACCATGGAGAATAGGTAACCCATCCTCTTACAGAGTACCCTTCTAACTATTTAATATTATTGTAGAGTTGTGAAGAAGAGAATTGAGGTTCATTACTTTACCCACAAGAGCCTTGGGATGGGACCTAACATGTTCCAGATCACAGTTCCCTGTGTAATAGTAAACACTGACTATTAAATCAGGAAACCCAAAGGCTCAGAATACCAATTCCTTCAGGTATTCAAAGGGGACTGAGCAGGAACAGGTAGTTTCAGCATATAAAGAAGCAAAATGGAACATAAGGAGGCTGCTATTGCAGCACTGAGTGGGAGTTTCAGCTTGTACTGTTTGTAACTTTTGGTAGCCTCGTCAATCGGGGAAACAGCTCAGATGGGGAAGGACATCATTGCATAGGATTTCTCCATTTGGCTGTTGGAGAATAAATAAAACTGTTTCTTCCAGAACCAACATTTGTATTCAATTAGTTGCATCTTTGTGAGGTTCTCTTGCCACATCTTAGGAAACTTGTTCTTGTATGAAGCCCACCACAACACAGAAGCTCATTGGGGGTGGAGGGGCAGTGGAGAGAACAAGTGGAAGGGAGAACACAGGAAGGAGGAAGGGATGGAGGGAGACAGGGAGAAAGGGAGGGAAGAATGCAGGGATGGATGGAGGGAGGGAAGGAGACAGGGACAGGTTATTTCTTCTCTTTCTCCCCAAAGTGCCCACACTCTTGAAAATAAAGCAAAATGGCGGGAACCAGAATTACTCCAATACTATTTACTCTTCCATTTCTCTGTCAAAAAGAGATCAAGTCAACAAACTTCATGCCATTCTAGATTCACATGCCAAATGCAGTCTAATGTACCACCTCCTGTTTTAGTTTCCAATCATTACTCTTTGAGATTCTGTTCAACCATAAGTCGCCCAGTCAGCATGGGTTTATGAAAGGCAGGTCCTGCTTGACCAACCTGATCTCCTATGACAACGTGAGCTGCTTAGTGCATGAGGGAAAGGCTGTGGATGTTGTCTATCTAGACTTCAGTAAAGCCTTTGACACGGTTTCCCACAGCATTCTCCTGGAGAAACTGGCTGCTCATGCCTTGGACAGGCGTACTCTTTGCTGGGTAAAAAACTGGCTGGATGGCTGGGCCCAAAGAGTGGTGGTGAATGGAGTTAAATCCAGCTGGCAGCCGGTCACAAGTGGTGTTCCCCAGGACTCAGTATTGGGGCCAGTTCTGTTTAATATCTTTATCAATGATCTGGACGAGGGGATCAAGTACACCCTCAGTAAGTTTGCAGATGACACAAGTTGTGCGGGAGTGTTGATCTGCTTGAGGGTAGAAAGGCTCTGCAGAGGGACCTGGACAGGCTGGATCCATGGGCCAAGGCAAATTTTATGAGGTTTAACAAGGCCAAGTGCAAGGTCCTGCACTTGGGCCACAACAACCCCATGCAACGCTACAGGCTTGGGGAAGAGTGGCTGGAAAGCTGCCCAGCAGAGAAGAACCTGGGGGTGTTGGTTGACAGCCACCTGAATACGAGCCAGCAGAGTGCCCAGGTAGCCAAGAAGGCCAATGGCATCCTGGCTTGTAGTGTGGCCAGCAGGACTAGGGAAGTGATCGTGCCCCTGTACTCAGCACTGGTGAGGCCGCACCTCGAATCCTGTGTTCAGTTTTGGGCCCCCTACTACAAGAGAGACATTGAGGTGCTGGAGCGTGTCCAGAGAAGGGCAACGAAGCTGGTGAAGGGTCTGGAGCACAAGTCTTACGAGAGGTGGCTGAGGGAGCTGGGGTTGTTTAGCCTGGAGAAGCAGAGGCTGAGGGGAGACCTTATCACTCTCTACAGCTGCCTGAAAGGAGGTTGTAGAGAGGTGGGGGTCGGTCTCTTCTCCCAGGTAACAAGTGACAGGACGAGAGGAAATGGCCTCCAGTTGTGCCAGGGGAGGTTTAGATTGGACATTAGGAAAAATTTCTTCACTGAAAGGGTTGTCAAGCATTGGAAGAGGCTGCCCAGGGAAGTGGTTGAGTCACCATCCCTGGAAGTATTTAAAAGATGTGTAGATGCAGTGCTTAGGCACATGGTTTAGTGGCAGACTTGGCAGTGCTAGGTTAACAGTTGGACTTGATGATCTTAAAGGTCTTTTGCAACCTAAAGGATTCTGTGATTCTATAATCACCCCTTTCTTTCCTATACATAATTATCTTTCAAATATTTGTAGATTCTTATCATATCCTAACCTTTTGGTGTATTTTTTTGCCAAGCTATCTATACTAAATTCCCTTAACTACTCTTCAGGGTGATTCAAATCATCTTCACATTCTCCTTCTGTCTGTTGCCCTTTTATGGATGTCATTAGGATAACGAGGTGCTGCCATCTACACAGGTATACTCTCAAGCTATGTGAAGGACCGTTACTATCTTTCTCATCCTGAACATATTTTGGTTTCAAAAAAACATCACTCAGTTGGAAAATTTACTGAACTATATAGGCAAGGTAAAGACTTGCCTAAACTAGATGCTAAGGAATCACATTATTAAGGGTTTATAGACATTAATTCACCATGCTGAAATTATTCTGAAATAATACAACAAAAATTCCACTAAACAGTTAATGGTGACAGTGCACTGTTTCCAGTAAAGTACAACTACAGTCATGGGAAATTTGCTTCTAATTGGCATTCAGCTGTCAAAGGCAAGCTGAATATGTGAAAACTACAGTGTGAAAGAGTCTGCAGATCTTTAAACCTAGCTGGGAATCCTGAGGACTCCCTTAGCACAACCGCTGAGTACAGCACTGCATCCTCTTCAACCTGATTCACCTTAGAATCTTGCTTACACATTAGAAGAGGAAAGATTCTTCAGCTCTTCCTTTGACTGATTTTGACACCCTGAGTGAATGGGTCATCTTTTCTGCTATCAGTGTTGTTTATCTTTATAAACAGAGCTTGGCCACCATCATAGTGAGATACTGACCAACAGAAGGGGTCCAACCTGTTAGTTTTATATATGACAGTTGGAGGTACAAGATAAAAACAGTAAAATTAGATGGGCACACATCTCCATGACCACATGAGAGTAATAAAATAAGTGAGCCAAGCAGCATAGAAAATAATACTTAAAATGGAACAGCCATTCAGGAAGAGGCAAATACCACAATCTCCTAAAAAAGGAGCTGTGCAGGACTTCTTGACCATCTGATCCCTGACTTACTTGCAGTTTTGCAGGAGCTTACAATGTAGAGGTAGAAGAAGTCTGACTCAATAGAAATCTTTGCAGGGGAAAAGCTTCATTCTCCACTTTCAAATAAAAAAGTTCAGTGGATCCCTCATGATTTTTTTTTCAAATTGAAGCACTTCCTTTGTCATAAAAATCCTTTAACTGACTGCTTCTCTATTTTGCAAAATAACAGTGGTTTTGCTCTTATTTTATGAGCTTTGATGTTCTTCTGCCAGCTTACTTTGAAATTCATTACTTGAATAATGATGAACTTTTCCTGCTTCTAATAGGTATTTTTTACTTTTAAGGAAAACCTTAATCTGATCATCTGCTGTGTAACTTATTAATGCAACTAGAGAGAGAGTCCAAGGCCCTAAAAAAGTTCCACAAATAAATTAAGCTAAAATAGCACAGGGAGAGACTTTATATAAGAAGATGTTGCTAACAAATTTCTTCTGAAAGTTTACTGTCTCTTAACCACTGTAAAAATAAAGAATTGTGAATTTGACACTGCAAGAGACAGAAGTCATAATCCTTACCTACTAACTGCAGAGCTTTCACACTAGGTTAAAAAAAAGAAAAGGAAATTTAAAAAAGGGGAGGAGGGGGGGAGGCAGGGAAGAGAGGGGGGAAAAAAAAGGTAGCCCAGAGAAAAGAGAAGGTGGCTGTAAATATCCTCATTACCAGCTAGAAAAAAATTTGACCTATGCAGGACCTATAGGAACCAAATAACCAAATTTAAACCCTTCTCAAAAACCACCTATACAAATCTTTGGTGAGTAGATAGTGGTGGTGGGTAAGAATTATTCACTGTCTGCTGGATATAGGCTGTAATAACTTGGGCCCATAAGAACTAGAAAATTTCACCAGTGTTCATAGCAAACCTGGGTGGGAAGGATCACGGGCTTAAAGCCCATTAAATCCATTTTGTAAATCATGGCTGTATTGCAATACATTGTCCTATATCCATGCGACATGGCTATTACTTTACGTCCAGTTTCAACATACTGCAAGCAATGAAAATACAGGGGACCTGATATTTAGAAAGACTAATATTCCTAATACAGGTACACCTGCCATGAATGGCAGTGAAATCACATGTACCTTAGCAATTATTACTCATGTTCTGACAGAGAAAGAGAGAGTGTGTGCATCCATGCGTGTCTCCTGTCAGCCTATATGTAAAAATCAGGAAGAGACTTCATTATAGAGCATCACCTTAGAACACATCCAATCTCTGATTGACTATTACTTTGCAAATCCTTTAAGCAAGTAATTTTGTCATTTGTGTTTGCATTAAATAATAATTTCTTAAGCATATTATTTTACACTTATCTAAATTAAATCTTAGACCATTTTAAATTGCTCATCTGCTTAAAAAATCTCCATAACATTCTAGAATTACAAAAGAAAACTCTCTCTTCCAGTATCTGTATAAAGTAAGACTTCTCCATATAATCTGCAAGCTTTAGCACACTAACGTTCACTTCATCTTTTAGCTTTTTAGTGGAGACAATGCATTTTTTTCAAAACAATACAGATCATATCCACAGTTTCTGGACTAAACACTTCCCCTTGCTCACAATGAAACTGAATTTTGCAACTAGTATTCCTAATCTGGTTTATTTTTCATTTCTCTGTTTCAACCACTGCTAGAAACTGCAGCAAAAGCCTGAAGTCAATGTGAACTAACCATGCTTCCTTTGGTACATACATCCAAAAGACAGATCACCTTTTTTGGAATGATATGCCACTACTCAGGCATAGCTGCACATTAATTATTGTTGCATGGATAAATACCACACAAAACCCAAGCCTGTTCACACTCATTTATATTTTAAAATGAATGCATTTGGTTGTCTTTGAGTTTTTTTTACACTCTGCCAAAATTCAAAGTCATATTGACAGTAATGCTTATAAAAAACAGTTTTCACACTTCCATATTTGCATACTTACTTCATCAGCAATAGCATTCTGTATGAGACAGGAAGCTGTCTGACACAACGAGGCAACAGAATTCAGCCAAGCCATAGCAGAGGCATATATAGTAAGTCACATAATGGTTATTCTTATGGACAACTATGAACATGCCCCACATGATCCTCTTTCTTGTTAAACTTCTGTTTCTCCTTTCCTCTAAGATCCTGTAAATTACAATGGCATCTCCAAAGAATTATATTTATCCAATTAAATGAAATATATAACTTAGGGCAGTGGATGAAGACAGGGAAAAATAAAAGGTATGTTATTCCTAATGAATTTTGTCTGACACACTTTCAACAACTTCCTTGTAAAAGGTAGTCTCCATAATCAACCTAGCAATCTACTGCAGCTCTTTGACATCCCTGCCATTAGGAAGTTTTTCATAACAGCTAACTTGAAGATTCCCTGCTGTAGCCTAAGCCTTTTTCTTTTTACTTTATGCGTCATAAACATGAAAAACAGATTGTTCCTTTCCTTTTTGCCATTTTCTATTGACAGCCCCTTAGTCGGTTAAACAACCGCAACTTTTTCACCTCCTGTCTTCATCTGCGGCCACGTTTTTTCCTCTGAAATGCAATGAGAGAAAATCCTCAGTGATGTCAGGCAAAGCATGTTTAGTTGATACATCTTGCATCCCACATCTAGGGAGATGTGTTCACACAGTGTTCACCTTTGGACCACAGTGACTTGTTAAGCTCATGCGATACAACCTTCAGGACCTCTTCTACAGCAGTGGCCTATATCATCACTCCCCATTCCTTTGTTTGTATTCTAGCTTCAGTATCTTGCACTTTTCCCTATTTAATTACATCCGGTTTTCCAGGATATCTCAATAATTTATCAAGATCTTGTTAATTTCTGATTAATCTTACTTCACAGGCCTCATTAAAAAAAAAAAAAAAAAAGCTTGTATTCAGCTAAGATGTTGTATTCAGCTAACATCAGCTGCAACAGCTTCTGCACAAGGGATAACTAAGCAGGTCAGGAAAGAGAAGACAGTATGGTATTTGAGAGATGCTAGTAAAATCATGAAGGACTTGGAAAAGGGCTTGACTAAGTACTCCAATACAATAACTAGGTGGTTGCTATCAAAGGAAAACAGAAAGCAGCAGATTCAAAACAAAAAACAAAAATGTTCTTCACAGAGTATGTGACTGTTTGCCAGAGCGGATGCTAAAATTCTACACCAGTTGGAAAAGAGGCTGCATAAGTTCATGAAAGAGAAATCCAACAAAGGTTAACTTTTGCTTAGTAAATACGAAGAAACTGCCTTTGGCTAAGGCAGTTTCTTATTTGCATATTGTAGGAGATTGAGCACGCATGACGGAATGCTTGCCCAAGACTTAGATTCTTCCCTAGATATTCATTTCTGGCTGTGCTAGAGAGAGAATAACAGTCTAGAATAGACTTTGGTTTAATTCATTATGGCAGGTCTTACTATTCGATCTAACCTGCCATTTTAAAGCTTTACAAAATACATTTTTAAATATTTTAGAAAATATACCTAGATATTAGGAAAATTCTGTTACTTGGCTCTGCTAAGTATACACTGCAATATATATCATATACATTTCATTTAATACATAATTTAATTTTCTTGTGTTTGTAAGGTTTGTGATTTTGAAAAACAAAGAGAATGCATTCACCGAACTTTATTATTAAATTATTATTATAAAGTTATTGTGATAACTTTATTATCACAGCTTTATTTAGCAGTGATACCAGAATGAATCATTTCAAGTATACCTTTTGGCTAGTGGTTTGAAGCATTGCAAGTGTTGCTAATATCTTCAGCACTAAGTAGGACGCTATTTATCCAGTTAACAAAGTATTTCCATTTTTTTTTCCATCAACTGTTTTCCCTGTGTGTCTATTGACTCTGACTAGTGTCTAAAAGCATTCAAAAAATCTAAGAGAAGTGGTTAGGACAAGGTTTATTTCCAAATATTTCTAACAAGAGGTCAGAACAGCTGTTTTCAGTTTTGAGTCAACTGCTACAAAGCTGTGTCACAATAACACTGATTTACTAGTCTCATTTAAAAGTATCTAATTAAAACAGACATCTAATTTTGAACTCTGCCTAGTTCAAATAGCTAAGTCAATAGATAATAGCTAAGTCAAATAGATACAAATTGTATGGCTAAGGCTGATAAACATCTTTTGTTTTCTTCAAGCCACTCTGGTGGGTTTTTTAGAGAAGAACCTTTGAACTTAAAATAGATACCCTTAGTCTTCCAGCTTCTCTCTCAATTGCCTTGTAATGCCCAAGGTCACACTTCCTAATAGTATTAACACAGATGTGCATTTGGATATGGCATTGCTGCCTTTTCGGCTATCTCATTTCCCCAGCTTATTTATATTTGTGTCTGTATTTATCCTTGTGTAAAGAGAGAAGGGTTGGTGTTTCTCTTAACACATTTGAAAATGTCATTTTCAGCCATAGTCCACTAATGAATATTTTTATCCTTCCACACCAGGGGAATAATTTTCACTCAGAAAATAGCTTTTGGGATTATTTAATTTCAATTCAGAGACCATTACTGTATCCACTTCAAGTTATTACCTTAAAATTAACTTTTCAGAGACAAACTTCCATTTTTTTAGAGACAAAATATTCCTAAAAATAAAAATTACAGACAAATTGAGGGTTGTCTAGTAAAAGGATTCACTTTCCCGTCTGGGAACACCATTTCTTAACAGAGTTGCTAGATGCTACCGTTATAACTCACAATCTTCATTTGTATATAAACACTGTCAAACTTCCACCAGCATCTGCCTCAACAATGCCACAATTTTCATGAATAATAGGAACTTTGAGAAAAGCATTTCAACTTTCCTTTTAGAAAATGTTACAGAAAAATCTTACTCTGTCCAAAAGAATAAACCATTATCAATTCTTCTAGCATTTTGTACATGCTTGAAGTTCACACTGATTGAGGAGGCTGAGTAATTCCATGAAAGAGAAATCCACCACGGGTTAATACTTATTTAATATGTAGATGCATCTTTGGCTGCAAGCTTAAAGTAGGTTCTTGAAATTGAAGGTGGCCACACTTCTGCTATGGATTAACATTTTACTCTTTCAGATGCATTCAAATATGTTCAAGACATCCACCTGTGGGAATTTAAAGTTTACAAATCATCAGCTACTGAATTTCCACATTCTAGTAGCCTAATCCCGCAAACATTCAGTCCACCCTGCCCTTGACTCAGGGATAGCCAAAAATTTCCTTGCAATTGCAGCTCCCAGGTCATGCCAGACTGAGGCAACAGTATACAGAGCAAGTAGCCTTTTGCTGCGCTGTCTGTGACATAGTATTATTGAGACCAGTGATCTGCAAGAACTCAAAAAGCAGGAGAGAGTTGGCTGGGATAAGATGACTTGGAAAAGGACAGGGAAGAGAGGTGAGATGGGGAATGGGAGTAGGCAGAGAATACTGCAGCCAGAGAAGGAAGGGGAACTGGCAGGCCCGAGACTGAAATAAGACTCAAAGCACTCTTTACAGGTAACTGGAGTAAAAATAACTCCCACACTTGGCAGGGGGGCCTATGTGTCCTTTCGCACTAGAATGTGCATATCTGAAGTAAAAAACACATATAAAGTATGAAATGGAGACTTTTACATCGCTGAATATGAATACTTTATGCAATAGTGGTTATTGGTCACTCAGTTTTAGAAAATGTTTACAGTAGAAAGAGTGAGTGTTCCCAAGCATCTGAAGACGAAAGATTACAGACAACTTCCCCTTTGAAGAGAAGTCAAAAGGAATGAGATTAGCTTTTTTAAAAAAAAATAAATAAATAAGCTTTGAAATGAGGTACAAAATACAAAACTGATCATTCTTCCTGCAAAATATAATGAGACTGTGAAAATCACTGCCAGAGGATAACACTGAGGCTAAACACTTAGCAAACACACATGGAATGATGGTATGTCTACTGATAAAAAATGTGTAGGATTATTCCC